>NC_000086.7:97471322-97817155 GCF_000001635.26 Mus musculus
TGTAACTTCTTGACTTTTTAGATTTGTTAATATACACAAAGTAATTTCAGTTATGTGTTTGTTATCTCACATTCAAATGGGGGAATACAGTGACATTTACATTTTAAAGTTGATAGAATTCCATTAAATATCACATGTAAAGTTTTTGTAGAGAGATTTGCCATAGCAGACATGATATATTAAACAAAAGAGAACTCATTATGACTTCGATAAAGATACTACTTTAATTGCAGGAGTGGAAAAATATAACCTGTTTTCAGAAAACCCATGAAAGTAAGGAAGACATTTAATTCTTTTCCTAGACACATAAAGTGCTCAGTGATCTGGGTGTGGCAATCATCTGCTGTTACTTTATATGTGTTTCCATTGTCATTCCCAAATCAGATGGTAGAATAGTAGATAATCAATCCTATTAGATTGAGCCCATTGCAGATATCATATATACTACTAGGTCTCTGTTTTATGTTTATAAATACATACATTGGTGTATCTCATAGTTGGAGGTCTGCTCTCATAAATGTAGAATGCTTGGAGCTATTCTGGGTTTCAAGGAGGAGTTAGAAGTTCAGCCTAGATTCTCCTCAGAGGAGAATTTGAAGATTTTGTTGTTGATGGTGGGGTTTGTTGTTGTTGTTTTGTGTGTGTGTTTTTTTTTTTTTTGTTCTTGTTGTTTTTGTTGTTGTTTTGGTTTGGTTTTTGTCAGTGTGTATTTAGTTACATCCAGTTGAGATGGAATAGAGCTGCTGAGATAACTTGAAGGGCATCTGTAATTAATGTCTATGCAAATGAGTACCTAATCCCATTTGTCAACAACACTTAGGACTCACTGTGCTCCTGGCTAACATATAATGGAATATTTTATTTAAGATTTAAACACTTTTTGTAATTACTCAAGAAAATGTATCTTCATTGAAGAAAATTTATAGAGTACAGAATGCTAAACATTTTAAACAAAATTTATTGAATCAAATCTTTTGAGATTAAAGTGATTGTACTATGGTTTTGCCACTGCAAAATGCCTTTAATATGTGGAAATTAATGTCCTAGTTACAGAAAAGAATTTACTGGTAAAAGAGTATTTTGATGCAACTATTGCTGGGGAATCTGACAAAAACTTTTCAAATATTTTCAAAATAAATGTTCAAAACATTCATGAGATCTAAAATCCCCCATTAGTCACAAAATTATGTAACTATGATAAGTCTCTTTCTAAACAGAAAATTAAGCTATGTGGAAAAATGTGGACCAGTATTCGCCAAAGTTCACATTCCTTTTTCTTTCTGAGCACGCATCCAAACTTGTTTCCAGTGAATTGTATCCAGAAGACTGAGTTTTACCTTTAAAAAATGGGAGTGAAGAACGTGCTGTGTACTGCATCCAGGCCTTATGGTCATATGGTCTCTTCCCACTGACTTGCTAGAGATTATCATAATAACTTGGGATAAATTATGAATTACATATGGTAGATATAAATATAACTTATTTCATGTCTATGAATCATTACTTGTAGGGTATCACTTATATTGCATGATGAGTAATAGGAAAGAAACTTGCACCATGTATGAGCCAGTAAATAATTTAGGACTTATATGTTACAATAGATGGTATTGTCTTAAACAGTAAATACCATTAAATGAAATGACAAATGGCAGAAGTTAAGAAAAAATTTAAAAAGCTACCTTAAAGGATGAATAAAATATTGAAATTAAGACAAAAATTTAGATGATAGTATCACTGGATATATTTGCTTATCTCTAGAACCAAATATAATGAGAAACTAGTACAGTTATGAAAGAGAAAATACTTAAAAGAATTTCAAATTGGAAAATTTAATAACCAGATCAAAACACCTGAGCCATATATACAGTCTATATCATGTGTAATTAATGGAAAATACAAAGAAAGATAAAGTCAACTAACAGATGACAACTGAGACACATGTACAGAATGGTAATAGTGGCACAGATGATGAATAAGTGAGATATGTATTTCAATAAATATTTCATTTTAGTTCTGAATTTTCTGTAGCAGGGATCTTCTATAAAGTTTTTTTTTTTAATAATATGCTTCCTTTGTAGAAAGGCATCTAGAAATCTTTCACCATAGCATATTCTGATTAGATCCTGGCAACAAAGTCACAGCTAATTAGGTCTAGAATATGAGCCATTTGAAGCAAAGGCAGGTACTCATATTCTGTTCATGGATACTGCTAATCCTTGCAAATGGAAACTCTATTTAATCCTTATATTCTAGCTGTGAAACCGCTGAGATCTTATTATTCACATGTGTGAATATAAATCCATATGAAAAGTCAGTTACACAATAATGTTAAGATCAGTACAAATAGAAGCAGACTCAGCACATGGTGGTAAATACAAGAATACAAGATCAGAAACCATTCATATCACAGTCATGTACAATTCTGAGTAACTCACTAGGTATTATGCTTCTTTATGTCTACACATGTACTTAATAGTTTTTCATTACTTACAATAAGGTGAATATGTCACTATACCTTGCTAAAAAATATCTATGACAGAATTTCAAAAGCAACATGAACTTTCCAGGGAAAGCTGGGATTATTACGCTGTAACTTAATAAGTGAGAACAAAAGAATGTCTTTATGAAATTCCTCCCTGAAAATAAAATGAATGATAATGCAAAAAGTGATTTTATAAACTTTTAATACCAGCAAGGGTAGGATAAGAGAAAGGATGAGAGTAGACATGAAATTTGGTAACAAGATAAGATGAGAAATATGCATAATATGTCATAATGTACCTAATTATTAATAAAAGTTCAGAGAAGCAAAGAAACATGCTTTAATTTTGTTATACTTATATAGCAACAATGTATAAATATAATCATAATAGATATAAGCATTATTTCAATTTTCTTTTATCTGTTGTTTGCTTTGTAACTGACTATAAGGTCAATTATTGAGCAGGATATAAGAGATGTTAAGAAGGATTCTTTTCCATTCCGGTGAAATATTCTATAGATGTCGCTTACGTCCATTTGATTCATGACTTTTAGTTCCATTATTTCTGTTTAGTTTTTGTCTGGATGATCTATCAGATGGTGAGAATTGGGTGATGAAGTCTCCCACTATTAACATGTTGGGTTTAATGTGTGATATAAGTTTTTGCAATGTTTCTTTTGCAAATGTGGATGCTCTTCTGTTTGGGGCATAGTTGTTCAAGATTGAGATTTCATCTTGGCAGATATTTCATTTGATGAGTATGAAGTGTCTCTTTTGATTAATTTTGGCTGAAAGTCAAGTTCATTAGCTATTAAAACGGCTACACCAGCTTTCTTCTTGTGTCAATTTGCTTAGAAAACTATTTTTTCAGAAAATTAAAATAATGCTTATATCTATTATGATTATATTTATACATTGTTGCTATATAAGTATATAAGTATGACAAAATAAAAGCATGTTTCTTTGCTTCTCTGAACTGTTATTAATAATTAGGCACATTATGACATATTATGCATATTTCTCATCTTATCTTGTTACCAAATTTCATGTCTACTCTCATCCTTTCTCTTATCCTACCCTTGCTGGTATTAAAAGTTTATAAAATCACTTTTTGCATTATCATTCATTTTATTTTCACTTTTTTCATTATCATTCATTTTTATTTTTACTGGGAAGTAATGTCTATCTTTATTGTTGAGGTGTGTTTCTAGTATGCAGTGGAATGATGGATTTTGTTTTTACATATATTCTGTTAGCATGTGTCTTTTTATTGGGGAATTGAAAGATATTAATAACTAATGTTTGTTATTTTGATGTTGGTGGTGTTAGGGTATGTGTGTGTATTTGTGTGTGTGTGTGTGTGTGTGTGTGTGTGTGTGTGTGCTTTTCTTGTTTTGATGGTATTGTATTACTTACTTCCTGTGTTTTCATAGATGTAGTTATCTTTCTTGGGTTAGAGTTTTCCTTCTAGTATTTTCTGTAGGGCTAGATTTGTGGATATATATTGTATGAATTTGTATTTGTCTTGAAATATATTGTTTTTTCCATCTATGGTAATTGAGAGTTTTGTTAGGTATAGCAGTCTAGATTTGCACCATTGTTTTTTTAGAGGTTGCAAGATGTCTCTGCCCAGGCCATTCTAGTTTTTAGAGTCTCTATTAAGAAGTCAGGAATAATTCTGATGGGCTTTACTTTGTATGTTACCTTACATTTTTCACTTGCTGGTTTTAATATTCTTTCATTGTTCTGTAGATTTTGTGTTTTGATTATTATTTTCCAGGGAGGATTTTCTTTTTTCTGGTCCAGTCTAATTAGTGTTCTATAAACTTCTTGCATGTTTATACTCATCTCTTTCTTTAGGTTTGGAAGTCTTCTTCTATGATTTTTGTTCAAAATATTTTCTGTGCTCTGAAATGCCCAGGATCACAGGTGACGCCACAGCATCTGCCACAACACCCGGGATAATTTGGACCCCTACTGGAACCAGGAAAATATGAACCCTGTCCTGCCTGAGGCAGATTCCTCCAGCTTGCACCTGTACCTGAACAAGATCCAGGGCTCTGGCTCTCCACCCACTCCTGTAATACCCAGAGACAAATTGACTCCCAGGAGCTCTGACATACCCAGGATCTCAGTATAACAGGATTCCAGAATCACTGGATCACAGAGACAGCTGGACTCCAAGGAATTCTGACATAACCAAGACCACATGAGGGACAGGCTCTAGTCAGAGACAGCAAAGGCAGTTAGCACTAGAGATAACCAGATGTTGAAAGGCAAACACAAGGACATCAGGACCAGAAACCAGTGCTACTTGACAACATCAAAACCCAGTTCTCCCAGCACACCAAGTCCTGGATACCTTAACACACCTGAAAAGTAAGATTAAGATATAAAATCCCATTTCATGAATATGATGGAGGAATTTTTTTTTCATTATGCTCTTTTTTTAAAATTAGGTATTTTCCTCGTTTACATTTCCAATGCTATCCCAAAAGTCCCCCATACCCACCCCCCCAATCCCCTACCCACCCACTCCCCCTTTTTGGCCCTGGCGTTCCCCTGTACTGGCGCATATAAAGTTTGCAAGTCCAAAGGGCCTCTCTTTCCAGTGATGGCTGACTAGGCCATCTTTTGATACATATGCAGCTAGAGACAAGAGCTCCAGGGTACTGGCTAGCTCATAGTGTTGTTCCACATATAGGGTTGCAGTTCCCTTTAGCTCCTTGAGTACTTTCTCTAGGTCCTCCATTGGGGGCCGTGTGACCCATCCAATAGCTGACTGTGAGCATCCACTTCTGTGTTTGCTAGGCCCCAGCATAGTCTCACAAGAGCCAGCTATATCTGGGTCCTTACAGCAAAATCTTGCTAGTGTATGCAATGGTGTCAGCGTTTGGAAGCTGATTATGGGATGGATCCCTGGATATGGAAATCACTAGATGGTCCATCCTTTTGTTAAATAACTCTCTTAAAGAAAGAAAGGAGAACACAGACAAACAAGAAGAAGTCCTTAAAGAGGAAACAAATAAATCACTCAAAGAAATACAGAAAAACCACAATGAAACACAAAAAAAATGAACAAAGCAGTCCATGATCTGAAAATGGAAATAGAAGCACTAAAGAAAACACAAAGACTGACAACCCTAGAGATTAAACTTAGGAAAGAGATCAGGAGTCAAAAATGCAAGCATCATCAACAGAATACAAGAGAAATTAGAGGGATAGAAGAATCTCAGGCATAGAAGATAACCTAGAAGACAATGACACAACAGTCAAAGAAAATACAAAAAGCAGAAAGCTCCTAATTCAAGAAAACCAGGACACAATGAAATAAGAATAATAGGTATAGAAGAGAGTGAAGATTCCCAGCTCAAAGGGACAGCTAAAATCTTCAACAAAACTATAGAAAAAACTCACCTAACCTAAAGTGAGACCCATAAACATACATGAAGACTACAGAACACCAAACACATGGGACCAGAAATGAAATTCTTCTCATCACATAATAATTAAAACACAAAATGCAAAGAACAAAGAAAGAATATTGGAATCAGTAAGGGAAAATGGTCAAGTAACATATAAAGGGAGACCCAAAAGAATTACAACAGACTTCTGAATAGAGATTCTAAAGGCCAGAAAGTCTTGGGCAGATGACATACAGACCCTAAGAGAACACAAATGCCAGCCCAGGATACTATACCCAACAAAACTCTCAATTACCATAGATGGAGAAACCAAGACATTCCATGACAAAACCAAATTTAAATAATATATTTCTACCAATCCAGCCATACAGAAGATAATAGAAGAAAAACTCCAACACAAAGAGTGAAACTACACAAAATAAAAAGCAAGAAACTAATCTCACAACAAACCCAAAAGATGAGGATAATAGATAACACAAGCATAAGTCCACCTCAAACAAAAATAACAGGAAGCAACAATCATTGGTCCTTAGTATTTCTCAACATCAGTCGACTTAATTCCTCAATAAAAAGACATAGAAAAACAGACTGGATACATAAATAGGACACAGATTTTTTTTCTGCAAACAGCAAACACACAACAGTGACAAAAACAGATACTACCTCAAAGTAAAAGGTTGAAAAAATTTTGCCAAGTAAATAGTCTCAAGACACAAGCTGAAGTAGACTAAAATAGACTTCCAACCAAAAGTTATCAAAAAGGATAGGGAAGGACAGTACATCTTTATCAAAGAAAAAAATTCACCAAGTGAAACTCTCAATTCTGAACATCTATGCCCCAAACATAAGGTCAACCACATATGTAAAAGAAACATTACTGAAGCTCAAAGCACATATACAACCTCACACAATAATAGTAGGAGACTTTAACACTCTACATTAATGGACAGATCATGGAAATAGAAACTAAACAGAGACACAGTGAAACTAACAGTAATTATAAACCAAATGGAATTAACAGATATTTACAGAACATTTCATCCTAAAACAAAAGAATATATCTTCTGAGCACCTCAAGGTACCTTCTCCAAAATTGATCATATAATTGGTCATAAAGCAGGCTTCAACAGATACAAGAAGATTGAAATAATGTTATGCATCCTATCAGATAACCATGGACTAAGGCTGGTCTTCAACAACAACAACAATAACCCAACAGGAAGCTCACATATACATGGAAGCTGAACAACTATCTATTCAATGATAAATTGGTCAGGGAAGAAATAAATTAAGAAATTAAAGAGATTTTGGAATTCAATGAAAATGAAGTTACAACGTACTAAAACTTATGGAACATAATGAAAACAGTGATAAGAGGAAAACTCATAGTTCTGAGTGCCTCCAAAAAGAAACTGGAACAAGCATACTCTAGCAGCTTGAAAACACACCTGAAAACTCTACAACAAAAAGAAGAAAATACACCCAAGATGAGTAAATAGTAGAAAATAATCACTCATGGCTGAAATCAACTAAGCACAAACAAACAAACAAAACTATAAAAAGAATCAATAAAACCAGGAGCTGGTTCTTTGAGAGAATTAAAATAGATAAACCCTTAGCCATTCTGACCAGAGGGCACAGGGACAGTCTCCAAATTAACAAAATCAGAATTGAAAATTGAGACATAACAGCAGAATCTGAAGATATAAAAAATTAGTATAGACTCAACAAAACGGTAAAATTTAGATGAAATGGATGATTTTCTAGACAGATACAAGGTACCAAAGTGAAGTCAGGATCAGATAAACCATGTAAAAGTTCCTGTAACCCCTAAGGAAATAGAAGCAGTCATTAAAAGTTTCCCAACCAAAGAATCCCAGGACTAGATGATTTTAGTGTAGAATTCTATCAGATCTTCAAAAAAGACCTAATACCAATAATTCTCAAAGTATTTTATAATATAAACATCAAAAGAACACTACTTATACATTCTATGAAGCCACAGTTTCACTAATACTTATACCACACAAAGACCAAACAAAGAAAATTTCAAACTAATTTTCCTCATGAATATTGAGGCAAAAATACTCAATAAACACATGAAGAACACATTAAAATGATCATTAAACACATCCAAGAACACATCAAAATGATGATTCACTATAACCAAGTAGGCTACATCCCAGGGATGCAGGGATCATTCAATATACAGAACTCCATCAACACAATCCAGTATATAAACAAACTCAAAGGAAAAAAAATCCACATCTCATTAGATGCTGAAATAACCTTTGACAAAATACAACATCCCTTTATGCTAAAAGTATTAGAGAGAACAGGAATTCAAGGTCCAAACGTAAATATAATAAAAGCAGTATACAACAAGCCAAAAGCCAACATCAAACTAAATGGAGAAAAACTTGAACCAACCCCACTAAAATCAGGGACAAGACAAGGCTGTCCAGTCTCTTTCTATCTAGTCAATTCAGTAAGTACTCAAAGTTCTAGCCAGAGCAATTAGACAACAAAAGGGGGTTATAGAAATACATATTGAAAAGGATGAAGTCAAGATATCACTATTTGTAGATGATATGATAATATTCATAAAAGAGCCCAAGGATTCTACAAGAGAACTCCTACAGCTGATAAACAACTTCAGCCAAGTGGGTGGGTATAAAATTAACTCAAACAAGTCAGTAGCCTTTCTCTACTCAAAGAATAAGCAGGCTGAGAAAGAAATTAGAAAAACTACACACTTAACAATAGTCATAAATAATATACAATACTGTGAAGTAACTCTAATTAAGCAAGAGAAATATCTATATGACAAGAACTTCAAGTTTCCAATGAAAGAAATCAAAGAAGACCTCAGAAGATGGAAAGATCTATCATGCTCATGGATGAGCAGGATAAACAAAATAAAAATAATGGCCATATTACTATAAGCAATCTACAGATCCAATGCAATCCCCATCAAAACTCCAACCCAATTCTTCACAGAGATAGAAAGAGCAATTCTCAAATTTATATGGAATAACAAAAAAATCTCCAGAATATCAAAAACGATTCTCAGCAATAAAAGAACTTCTAGGGGAATCACTATCCCTGACCTCAAGATATATTACAGAGCAATAGTGATAAAAACTGCATGCTATTGGTACAGTGACAGGCAGATAGATCAATGAAATAGAATTGAAGACCCAGAAATGAACCCACAGTCCTATGGTCACTTGATCTTTGACAAAGGAGGTAAAACCATGCAGTGGAAAAAAGACAGCATTTTCAAAAAATGGTGCTGGTTTAACTGGCAATCAGCATGTAGAATAATACACATTGACACATTCTATCTTCCTGTACAAAGTGCAAGCCCCTTTCCAAGTTTTCCCATAGAAACAATTATTCTATCCCTCCTCTCCCTGATTGTATGAGGGTGTTCCTCCACCCACCCACCCACCCACTCCTGCCTCCCTGCCCTGGCACTCCTCTACACTGGGGCATGGAGCCTTCACAGGAGCAAGGGCTTCTTTTCCCATTGATGTCTGACAAGACCATCCTCTGCTACATATGTGACTGGAGCCATGGGTCGCTCCATGTGTACTCATTGGTTGGTGATTTAGTCCCTGGGAGCTCTGGGGAGTCTGGCTGGTTGATATTGTTGTTCTTCCTATGGGGTTGCAAAACCCTTCAGCTCCTTAAGTCCTTACTATAACCTCTCAATTTGGGATCATGTGCTCAGTGCAATTGTTGGCTACAAGAACCCACCTCTGTACTTGTCAGGCTCTGGCAGAACTTTCCAAGGGACAGGTATATGAGGTACCTATTAACAAGCACTTCTTGGCATCCACAATATTGTCTGGGTTTGGTGACTGTATGTGGGATGTATCCTTGGGTGATGCAGTCTCTGGACGGCCTTTCCTTTAGTTTCTACTCCACACTTTGTATTTCCTCCAATTTGAATTTTTTCCCCTTCTAATAAGGACTGAAGTATCCACACTTTGGTCTCCCTTCTTCTGGAGCCTCATGTGGTTGGTGAATTGTATCTTGGGTATTCTGATCTTTTGGACTAATGTCCACTGATCATTGAGTGCATACCATGTGTGTTCTTTTGTGACTAGGTTACCTCACACACGATGATGTTCTCTAGTTGCATCCATTTGCCTGCAAATTTAATGAATTCATTGTTTTTAATAGCTGAGTATTACTCCGTTGTGTAAATGTACCACATTTTCTGTGTCCATTCCTCTGTTGAAGGACATCTGGGTTCGATCCGGCTTCTATATATTATAAATAAGGCTTCTGTGAACATAGTGGAGCATGTGTCCTTGTTATATGTTGGAACATATTTTGGGCATATGCCCAAGAGTGGTATAGCTGGGTCCTCAGGTAATACTATGTCCAATTTTCTGAGGAAACACACGACTGATTTCCAGAGAGGTTGTACTAGCTTGCAATACTACCAGAAATGGAAGAGTGTTCCACTTTCTCCACATCCTCACCAGCATCTGCTGTCACCTGAGTTTTTGATCCTAGCCATTCTGCCTGGGGTGAGGTAGATTTGCATTTCCCTGATGACTAAGGATGTCAAACATTTCATTAGGTGCTTCTCAGCCATTTGCTATTCCTCAGTTGAGAATTTTGTTTAGTTCTGTACACAATTTTAAATTTTTTTTTATTTTTATTAGAATTTTTTTCATTTACATTTCAAATGCTATCCCTTTTCCTAGTTTCCTCTCTGAAAATTCACTATATCATCCCACCTCCCCATGCCCAAACCACCCAGTACTGCTTCTTGGCCCTGGCATTCCACTATACTGGGGCATATAATCTTCTCAAGACCAAGGGCCTCTCCTTCCATTGATGGTCAACTAGGCCATCCTCTGCTACGTATGCAACTAGAGACACAAGCTCTGGGGGTACTAGTTAGTTCATATTTTTGTTCCTCCTATAGGGTTACAGACCCCTTCAGCTCCCTGGGTACTTTCTCTAGCTCCTTCATTGGGGACCCTGTGTTACACTAAATAGATGATTGTGAGCATCCACTTCTATATTTGCCAGGCACTGGCATAGCCTCATAGGAGACAGCTATATCAGGGTCCTGTCAGCAAAATCTTGTTGGCATATGCAATAGTGTCTGAGTTTGGTGATTTTTTTATGAGATGGATCCCCAGGTAGGTCAGTCTCTGGATGGTTCATCCTTTTGTCTTAGCTCCAAACTTTGTCTTTATAACTCCATCCAGAGGTATTTTTTTCCCCATTCTAAGAAGGAACAAAGTATCCACAGTCTTCCTTCTTCTTGAGTTTCAAGTGTTTTACAAATTGTATCTTGGGTATTCTAAGTTTCTGAGCTAATATGCACTTATCAGTGAGTGCATATCATGTGAGTTCTTTTGTGATTGGGTTACCTCACTCAGGATGATATCGTCCAGATCCATCCATTTGCCTAAGAATTTCATAAATTCATTGTTTTTAATAGCTGAGTAGTACTCCATTGTGTAAATGTACCACATTTTCTGTATTCATTCCTCTGTTGAGGGACATCTGGGTTCTTTTCAGGTTCTGGCTATTATAAATAAGGCTGCTATGAACATAGCGGAACATGTGTCCTTATTATAAGTTTCTGTACCCCATTTTTAATATGGTTATTTCATTTTCTGGAGTCTAACTTCTTGATTTCTTTTTATATATTGGATATTATCCCTCTATCAGATATAGGTTTGGTAAAGATCTTTTCCCAATCTGTTGGTTGCCCTTTTGTCCTATTGACAGTGCCCTTTGATTTACAGAAGCTTTGCAATTGTATGAGATCCCATTTGCTGTTTAATTGTATTGTCTTTTTTTCTCTTTAAGGGAGTTATTTGTTTCCTCTTTAAAGACTTCTACCTGTTTTATTGCATTTTCCTGTTTTTCTTTATGGGATTCATTCATTTCCTCTTTAAAGGCTTCTATTATCTATATAAGATTGATTTAAGATCGTTTTCTTGTGCTTTGGTTTTGTTAAGATATGCAGGGCTGTCTGTAGTAGGTCAAGTATGTGCTCTGAAGAGGGCATATTGCCCTGGCTTTTGTTGATTGTGTTCTTTTGAGGGCCTTTATCTATCTGGATGACTTTTGTCCCTGGATATTCATGTTGTAGTAGCTATTGTGAGGGGAGTTAACCTCAATGATCCTGGTGTAGCAGGCTCTGATGGGTATCCTTGGGCTGTATGGTTGCAAATCTGCATGTCTTTTTGGTTCAGAATCCAGAGGTCTGCATGGTTCAAGAACCAGAAATCTGATGGAGGTAGGCAGGTGGTGGAAGAATGGATGTCTGCCTGGGCTAACAGGTTGCTCAGAGCAGGTTGGCTTGCTCCAGAGTACTCAGCAAGTAGGGAAGATGGGTGGAGGAAGCTTACCTGTATGGTTTAGGTCCAACAGATGAAGATGAGTAGAGAGGGGGAGAGAATTGAGGTCCATCTGGGATAGCAGGTTGTTCAGGGCAGCTTGGGTTGCTCCAGAGAGAAGAGGCATGAGGAAAGGAAAGTTTGTCTGTGTGTTTCAGGGTCCATAGGTCTGATGAAGGTGGAGTGAGATGTAGTGGGAAAATGGATGTCTCACTGGAATAACAGACTACACAGGTCATCTTGGCTCATCCAAGAGGGCTCAGCAAGCAGGGTAGGTTGGTGGGAGAAGGGAAGCTTACCTGTATGATTCAGGAGCCACATGTTTGAGAAAGGTGGGTAGAGAGGTGTATACTTCAGGAGTATGAAGGTCCTCCTAAGATCATGGATACAGAATTTAAAAGAAGAATTATATACTCCATTAAGAATGTAGGAGACACAAAGAAAACAGCTCAGTGAACTTAAAAAGAGTACTTAAAGAGAATAAATGCCTTAGTGGTGCTCAAGTAAACACAAATACAAGGCTGAATACAATGAAAAAGGTAACTCAGGATTTGAAAATGGAATTAAAGAGACAGAAATATTTCAGAGGACTGAAGACAAAATGAAGGCAGAATTGGAAAACCAATAACCCAACAAAATTTTCTAGATCCATTCATTCTTAAACTATTCATAAATAAGTGAATAATTAGAAACCAGACTTCTATGAAGTCAAGATCACACCAAACCAGAGAGAAAGAGAGAGAGAGAGTGAGAGAGAGAGAGAGAGGGAGAGAGAGAGAGAGAGAGAGAGAGAGAGAGAGAGAGAGAGAGAGAGAGAAAGAGACAGATAGAGAGAGAAAGAAGAAGAAGAAGATGAAGAAGAAGAAGAAGGAAAAGGAGAAGGAGAAGGAGAAGGAGAAGGAGAAGGAGAAGGAGAAGGAGAAGGAGAAGGAGAAGGAGAAGGAGAAGGAGAAGGAGAAGGAGAAGGAGAAGGAGAAGGAGAAGGAGAAGGAGAAGGAGAAGGAGAAGGAGAAGGAGAAGAAGAAGAAGAAGAAGAAGAAGAAGAAGAAGAAGAAGAAGAAGAAGAAGAAGAAGAAGAAGAAGAAGAAAGGAATGAAGGAAGGAAGGCCCTTGGCTAATATCCCTAAATGAATATAGATGAACACAATTTCAATAAAATACTTGCAAACCAAAAATGACATTTTATTTGAAAAGCAGATATGGTTCAATATATACCACATAAATGGACTTAAAGACAAAAATTATAACCTCAATGGAATTAGAAAAAGCCTTTGACAAAATCCAATGTCTCTTCATGATAAAAATCCCAGCTAGAGGAGGACTAGAAGGAACATAGCTTAAATAGTAAAAGTATATACAAAAACCTCACAACCAACATCATGCTAAATTGAGATGTACTGGAAGCAATACTATAAAAACATAGAATGAGATAAGATTGTCCATTATACACATTCTCTTTCAATTTTTGTATTGAAACTCACCTCCCATGACATAGTTACTTCAACAAGGCCACATCTCTTAGTACCAAAAATTGCTGAATGAATGTTCAAATTCCAGAGGCTATGGGGATGTTTCTAATTCAAAACATCTGTTTTGGCTTGTTTTTATGTCAACTTGACACAGGCTAGAATTATATGGAAAGAGAGAATGTTATTTGAGAAAATGACCCCACTAGATTGGCTTGTTGGCAAGACTGTGACATATTTTCTTCATTGATGATTGATGTGGGAAGGTTCAGCTCAGTAAAGGGGTTTAAATTCCTAGGTGGATCTAGGTATGACAAGATGGCAAGGTGAGAAAGCCATGAAACAAAACAATAAACTTCAGTCCTCCATAGCTTCTGCTTCAGTTTGTTCCTCCACATTCTTTTGTTGAGTTACTGCCCCACTTTCCTTCATTGATGGAAGTGAAAGGAGACATAAACCCTTCCCTCCCTCCACAAGTTATTTATAACCAACTTGTTCTATTAGAGTCTTACACGCATTCGCGACCGGCCAGGAAGAACGCAGCAAACTGGAATCTTCTGCGGCAAAGCTTTATTGCTTACATCTTCAGGAGCAAGAGTACAAGAGAGCAAGAGCTCTATTGCTTACATCTTTAGGAGCCAGAGCAAGAGCGCAAGAGAGCAAGAGCCAGAGCAAGAGAGAGAAAGAAAGCAAGAAAAAGAACAAGAACAAGAAAGCAAGAGCAAGAGAGAGAGAAAGCAAGAACAAGAGAGAGAAAAAGAATGGCAAAACCCCGTCCCTTTTAAGGAGAATTATCCTCCGCCTAGGACGTATTACTCCCTGATTGGCTGCAGCCCACATGGCGGGAAAACTGCCCATGCACGTGTGCAGATTATGTTTACCACTTAGAACACAGCTGTCAGCGCCATCTTATAATGGCAAATGTGAGGGCGGCTCCCCACAGATCCCCCTTTTCTTTTAATAAGAACAATAGGCCACCCATATTAATGAGAGTGGAGATAGAGGTCAAATCCCCAGTGTGCAGGTAAAGGAGCCATGTACAGGATTAGCTCTTAGGCTCACAGGCTTTTACCCAGAGCAACCCTGACATGCTCCCGTGTCGTTTTACCTGGAGAGAAGGACACTTGGACACTCAACCTTCTTGAAAGATGACATGTCTCCCTAGAATAGGCTCATATATGCCGCAGAGCCCTTCTACTGCAGTGCTTAGCCGTGCAACTCTCTCGGGCTGCTGAAGCACACTCACTCTATCCCGTGCAATGAGACTAGCCTCGTGGTGTGCAAGAGCTGAGTGGCCAGCGACCTATTGCTTAAGCATAGATAACCATAAATCAGGGGAAGCACCATGTTCTAGTCCTGCAAGCGCCTGGGCAATAACCACCTTGTCTCTCCTAGTTTGGGCCTTAAGCTTACAGACCAACCAAAGAAGCAACACTAATCCACAGCAAAGTGTATCTCCAAATAATATCAATCCCACCCATTCTTTAAAGAAGGAAAATGCTGAGGAGATCCAATTGGGTAATCCTTTGGTCAGGGACAGGTCCAAGCGCGTGGAGTTGACCTGAAGTCTCAATTCCCGAGGGATCTGTTCAAATTCAGCCGTCCAATTCTGTAACATATACTGAGAAAGACTTTTTGACAAATTAGCTGCCCTAGTAAATTTCTCATACTGAATGGAAGTAACACACAATCCCGGAAACTTTTGTTCACATCCCAGCTGAGCTATTTGCCATAATACATCTAGTTGTACCTGGACAAGATCTATGAGTTGATTAACCAGCATGAGACCACCCTGTATCTTGACATTAGCTGAGGCCTGTTTATCTATGACTGTAGTCACTGAGGCTGACAAAGTGTTAATGGTGTCAGTCGTCTGGACCTGTCCAGACAGAGCCAAGGCTGTCTGAATCAAGGCCAAACCCAGTTCCTAGTTAGTGGTAAAAAAGCAGGGGAATACTTGAGCATTATACATCACCGGCATTGGGAGTGGAAATGTCGACATTATCCCCCAACGCTGCTCTCTCTTTATTATTGACGCCCTGGACATCACCAAGACGAGGGACATCAGTATTCTCTTGGTCAGTCTGGATTTTTCGGGTGAGTCTTTCTGGTATCCAAAATGGGTTGTCTTCATTCTGTGGGAAAACACAAATAGCTCCCCTGGATCTTATCAAAATAGGATCCGGGCCATACCATTTATTATCAAGGACATTTTTCCATTTAACCATCTCATTGGGCCTATCTGGCTCTGAACAATGACGTTCAGCCGCAGTATGGCCATGAGCATCAATATTTAAAAAATTGAGTGTAAAGAGTGCCATAGACACAGACACTCTTGGTACTCGGGGTAGAGTCTCGACTCCCCTCTTCTGCTTTATTAGATAGGCTTTGAGAGTGCGATGCGCACGCTCAACAATACCCTGTCCTTGAGGGTTGTATGGAAGTCCAGTCAGGTGGGTCACGTCCATCTGATGGCAGAACTGCTGGAATTTTTGAGATGTATAAGCTGGTCCATTATCAGTCTTAAGGAGTTTGGGTTTCCCCCAAGCACTCCATGCCTCAAGACAATGTTGAATCACGTGTGAGGCTTTTTTCACCTGTTAAAGGTGTGGCAAACATTACACCAGAGCAGGTGTCAATAGAAACATGTAAATATTGATTTCTCCCAAAGGAGGAAATATGCGTGACATCCATTTGCCAGACCTGTAATGGCCTGGCATGAGTAGATAAAATTTGACAACAATCTAAAGGCATTATTAAGTAATCAGAATCACTTTCAGTAGAACCAATCCCTCTGGCAGCTCAAGGAATACCAGAGGAAGGAAAACAGCCATGTAGGCTTGGCAAAATTATTAGTTGAGCTATTCTGTCCCTTTGTGATATAGAAAAGACAACTTGAGGACAAGAACAGAGAACCTGAAGTTCCCCTTTATAATCCTGATCTACAACTCCAGGGTGGACAATAAGACCTTGTAGGCTGCAAGAGCCTGCCTCTGTCTCTCTGGCCACAAAATCTGAGAAGGACTCCTGAGGTCCCTGGACGATCTTTGTTAGTTGTCCAGTGGCTTCACCTGCTCGGGAGAGCGCCTTCCAGGCCCTAATAGCCTTTTCATCTGATTCAGAACTACTAAGAACTGGCTCCTTGAGCTCATCTAGTGATGAGTATAGGTTCCTTCTCCTAGAGACCTCCGCTAATTGATCTTTTTTCTTTTCTTTTTTCTTTTCCTTCCTTCTAATCTCTCCCCAGGTATTCTTACCTGACCTAAACTTTTCCTCGGGTTCAAGACCCGTGGAAAGGCCTGTATACTTATTTTGTGTACCATATTTTCTCTTTGCTCCTACTCTCTCTCCCCGCTTTACTTCTGATAGATTGCCCTGAATTTCATCCAGAATTTTCAGCCCTGCCTTAACCACTTGATAACATGTGAAAAGGAACAAAAAGGCTCCTAACACTAGAGAAAGTTCAAGGCCAAACATACCTTGTAAAGCTATTTCCCCTTTACTTCTGATAGACTGTCTTGAATTTCATTAGAAAGTTCAAGGCCAGACTTACCTTGTAAAGCTATTTCCCACTTTACTTCTGATAGACTGTCTTGAATTTCGTTAGAAAGTTCAAGACCAGACTTACCTTGTAAAGCTATTCCCCACTTTACTTCTGATAGACTGTCTTGAATTTCGTTAGAAAGTTCAAGACCAGACTTACCTTGTAAAGCTATACTTACGGGTACCCTGTTCCCCAGCTGAAGAGTTCTGAATTCACGCAGTTGAATCCTTCTCAACAGTCTGTTTTACGGGAACCTTTATGACCGTGACCCGCAGTTCTGGTTCCGGAATGAGGAATCTTCCTTGCGCCGGTGATGGTTAACTCCCGTCCCGAGTTTTCTCTTCCCGGGTTCTCGGCACCAACTCTTACACGCATTCGCGACCGGCCAGGAAGAACGCAGCAAACCGGAATCTTCTGCGGCAAAGCTTTATTGCTTACATCTTCAGGAGCAAGAGTGCAAGAGAGCAAGAGCTCTATTGCTTACATCTTTAGGAGCCAGAGCAAGAGCGCAAGAGAGCAAGAGCCAGAGCAAGAGAGAGAAAGAAAGCAAGAAAAAGAACAAGAACAAGAAAGCAAGAGCAAGAGAGAGAGAAAGCAAGAACAAGAGAGAGAAAAAGAATGGCAAAACCCCGTCCCTTTTAAGGAGAATTATCCTCCGCCTAGGACGTATTACTCCCTGATTGGCTGCAGCCCATCGGCCCAGTTGTCATCACGAGAAAGGCAGAACACATGGTGGGAAAACTGCCCCTGCACGTGTGCAGATTATGTTTACCACTTAGAACACAGCTGTCAGCGCCATCTTATAATGGCAAATGTGAGGGCGGCTCCCCACATTAGAGTAATAAAATTTCTAATTAGGCACCATACCACCAGTATTTTATTTGCTTTACTTCTAAAATATATCTCTTATCTGATCTCTATTTACCATTTCCAATGGTATCAATCATGGTTAAGCTATGACTGTTTTCCAAGTTGATTTGTGCATTTGCCATCTTAGTATGTCCATGTTCTAGGAGTTGATCATTACTGGTTTCATCATTATTCAAATAACCCCCACAAGAAAAATGGATTTGAACTACATTTCTTGTTTATTTTGGCTAAGTACACATCTAGAGATGATGTAAATAAACTGGCAATCAAAAGAGAAATCTGATAAGTGGAAAAAATACAATTAACATATAACAACCTTAGGACTGGAGTAACAATACAGAAACAGAGTATATTAGAGCCTAGTTCTCATTCAACAGAAGGAAGACAACTAAGCCAGGGGTTTACAATTCTAATACAGCATCATAAAGTAAGCCAACCTGTTCTATTACCATGCAAATAAAGCAGAAACCATATGAGCAACACATGGAAATTCATGTCACACCAGCAAAGAAAAATAATAAATCAGTAGTACTGTACCATAGTAAAAAACATGGCAATGTAAGTCATGGACCCTAACAAAAACCTAATGTTGTTATTCTGTTAAGGAGCAATGTTGTCACATTACATTTTACATATTTATGTTTGTGTACATAGATTTGTGAGACTTTCAACTTTCATCAGTGTAGCTTACTATTGCAGTGGATTGCGGTTAATACAGAGGCCCATAATTATTCAATGTGCTGAGAGTAGACAATTGTCTCATGCATAGATATGACATCAATATTAAGGGTTAGACAATATTTTGGCAGCTTGAGTGTGAATAATGCAAGATCTGGAGGATGGGGAGGAGTTCTGTGAAATATGGGACATGATTTCACTATTGCACACATGAACTCACTCAGAAGTAATTACTTATACTATACCTGTACAAGAGTATGCCAGTTAAATCAAGCACTGCTGGGGGAAGGGCTACTGGAGTCCCACATAAAGGCTGTACCTCTGAGGAGTCACAGGCTGTTTATGTCTACTATTATAGAGAGTTTTATTAGAGGTCTAGCCATTATTTGATTACCTACACCCCAGTAGATAATCCCACATTCATGTACATATGTCAGACTGATTAGATTCAGTTTTTCAAAACTAACTAGATAGAAATCTAAATTAATAATAAATAATAAAAACTGAGAAAGTAACATTTGGAAGGGGATCTGTTGGGAGATTCTTTTGAGAGTTGTAGGTGAGGAGTAGAGCAGATATGTAGATACATTGTATAAATAAATAAAAATGTTAAATGAAAAGTAAAATAATATTTGAAAACATTTTGTAGAAGACAGATGATGTGTCCATGTTTGAAGGCAGTAACTAAAATAGCATCCAATATTATAGGGAAAGGTCAATTATAATGATAAAAGTTCTCATCAGAATCCAAAGGAATGTGCACCAAGATTCAATAGAAAGGAATTTTCCATAGAAAATTCTGTAATTTATCAAAATTGCAATTCAATAATTAAAAAGGAAATAGTAAACTTAATTACAGAAGAGAAGCTCCTGGATTTGTGACTTTGTAAGCTAATCCTTAAAGGATGACTAAGGAAAATCTAAATGATAAAAGATGAGATATTAAATTAGATCAATAGGGAAATATAAAGGACAATAAAATAAAAATAAAACAAAAATATGGGTGCATATGACCGCTTACCGAATTTTACAAATCATATTTAATAGTTGAAACAAAGTTCTCATGCCATTTAATTTCCTAAGCCCCACATAACCTTTTCCTATAGTCTGCTCTGTGGCCTTATTTCTTACTAAGGCCACCAACATTCACATTCTTCCTGGTACACTAACTTTCTCACTTCTTCAATACACGAGGTTTGTTCCTTCTTATTTTATATCATTGACATTCACTGTTCCTGAGAGTTGCAGTGTACTTCCTTCAAATGTCAACATGTCTTTCCAAAAATGTTACCTAATCTCTGAAGCTTTTCCTGGCTACATCCTTTATAATGAATCTCATATCTCTAACACTTTCCAAACACATTTGTGTATTCATTTATTTCTTTGCAAGAATGTAAATGCCATAATTATTGAGAATTTTGTGAGTTCTTTTAATTTCTGTGGACTAGTGCTTAGATAGTTGGGGTATACAATAGGGATTTATATTTTGAAATGAATTAACTAACCAATTCAAGAGTTTTGTCCCGGAGACTGTGGTAAATAGGGAAGCAGACTACCCGGGGCTGACCTGGGGCACAAGTCCCTTCCACTCCAATCGAGCACCAGGGTGCCTTGCCAGCGGAGTCGACCGACACCTGCAAGGGCCCACACAGGATTCCCCATGGGATCCTAGGACTTCTGGTGGGTGGAGCACAGCGTCTGCCCCAGTCCAGTCTCGAGGAACCTGAGACTGCAGTAAATAGGGAAGCAGACTACCCGGGCCTGACCTGGGGCACAAATCCCTTCCACTCCACTCGAGCACTGGGGTGCCTTGCCAGCGGAGTCCCCTGACACCCGCAAGGGCCCACACAGGATTCCCCACGGGATCCTAAGACCTCTGGTGAGTGGAACACAACTTCTGCCAGGAGGCAGGTTCGAACACCAGATATCTGGGTACCTTCCCTACAAAAGAGCTTGCCTGCAGAGAATACTCTGCCCACTGAAACTACGGAGAGAGCTAGCCTCCCAAGTCTGCTTATAGAGGCTAACAGAGTCACATGAGGAACAAGCTCTTACCAGAGACAACTATAAAAGCTAGCTTCAGAGATTACCAGATGGCAAAAGGCAAACATAAGAATCCTACTAACAGAAATCAAGACCACTCACCATCATCAGAACGCAGCACTCCCACCCCACCTAGTCCTGGGCACCCCAAAACAACAGAAAATCTAGACCCATATTTAAAAACATTTCTCATGATGATGACAGAGGACATCAAGAAGAACTTTCATAAGTCACTTAAAGAATTACAGGACAGCACTGCTAAAGAGTTACAGGCCCTTAAAGAAAAGCAGGAAAACACAACCAAACAGGTAGAAGTCCTTATAGAAAAACAGGAAAACACATCCAAACAGGTGATAGAAATGAACAAAACCATACTAGAACTAAAAAGGGAAGTAGACACAATAAAGAAAACCCAAAGCGAGGCAACGCTGGAGATACAAACCCTAGGAAAGAAATCTGGAACCATAGATGCGAGCATCAGCAACAGAATACAAGAGATGGAAGAGAGAATCTCAGGTGCAGAAGATTCCATAGAGAACATCAGCACAACAGTCAAAGAAAATACAAAATGCAAAAGGATCCTAACTCAAAACATCCAGGAAATCCAGGACACAATGAGAAGACCAAACCTACGGATAATAGGAGTTGATGAGAATGAAGATTTTCAACTTAAAGGGCCAGCAAACATCTTCAACAAAATTATTGAAGAAAATTTCCCAAATCTAAAGAAAGAGATGCCCATGAACATACAAGAAGCCTACAGAACTCCAAATAGACTGGACCAGAAAAGAAATTCCTCCCGACACAAAATAATCAGAACATCAAATGCACTAAATAAAGATAGAAAACTAAAAGCAGTAAGGGAAAAAGGTCAAGTAACATATAAAGGCAAGCCTATCAGAATTACATCAGATTTTTCACCAGAGACTATGAAAGCCAGAAGAGCCTAGACAGATGTTATACAGACACTAAAAGAACACAAATTTCAGCCCAGGCTACAATACCCAGCCAAACTCTCAATTACCATAGATGGAGAAACCAAAGTATTCCACGACAAAACTAAATTCACCCATTATCTCTCCACGAATCCAGCCCTTCAAAGGATAATAACAGAAAAAAGCCAATACAAGGACGGGAATCACGCCCTAGAAAAAACAAGAAGATAATCCCTCAACAAAACTAAAAGAAGACAGCCACAAGAACAGAATGCCAACTTTAACAACAAAAATAACAGGAAGCAACAATTACTTTTCCTTAATATCTCTTAATATCAATGGTCTCAACTCCCCAATAAAAAGACATAGACTAACAGACTGGCTACACAAACAGGACCCAACATTCTGCTGCTTACAGGAAACCCACCTCAAGGAAAAAGACAGACACTACCTCAGAGTGAAAGGCTGTAACACAATTTTCCAAGCCAATGCTCTGAAGAAACAAGCTGGAGTAGCCATTTTAATATCGGATAAAATCGACTTCCAACCCAAAGTTATCAAAAAAGAAAAGGAGGGACACTTCATACTCATCAAAGGTAAAATCCTCCAAGAGGAACTTACAATTCTGAATATCTACGCTCCAAATGCAAGGGCAGCCACATTCATTAAAGACACTTTAGTAAAGCTCAAAGCACATGTTGCACCTCACACAATAATAGTGGGAGACTTAAACACACCACTTTCATCAATGGACAGATCGTGGAAACAGAAACTAAACAGGGCCACAGTGAAACTAACAGAAGTTATGAAACAAATGGACCTGACAGATATCTACAGAACATTTTATCCTAAAACAAAAGGATATACCTTCTTCTCAGCACCTCACGGAACCTTCTCCAAAATTGACCATATAATTGGTCACAAAACAGGCCTCAACAGATAAAAAAATATTGAAATTGTCCCATGTATCCTATCAGACCACCATGGCCTAAGACTGATCTTCAATCACAACATAAATAATGGAAAGCCAACATTCACGTGGAAACTGAACAACACTCTTCTCAATGATACCTTGGTCAAGGAAGGAATAAAGAAAGAAATTAAAGACTTTTTAGAGTTTAATGAAAATGATGCCACAACGTACCCAAACATATGGGAAACAATGAAAGCATTTCTAAGAGGGAAACTCATAGCTCTGAGTGCCTCCAAGAAGAAACGGGAGAGAGCACATACTAGAAGCTTTACAACACATCTAAAAGCTCTAGAAAAAAGGAAGCAATTTCACCCAAGAGGAGTAGACGGCAGGAAATAATCAAACTCAGGGGTGAAATCAAACAAGTGGAAACAAGAAGAACTATTCAAAGAATTAACAAAACGAGGAGTTGGTTCTTTGAGAAAATCAAGAAGATAGATAAACCCTTAGCTAGACTCACTAAAGGGCACAGGGACAAAATCCTAATTAACAAAATCAGAACTGAAAAGGGAGACATAACAACAGATCCTAACGAAACCAAAGTTGAATCAGGATCAAGTTGACCATCTAAACAGTCCCATATCCCCTAAAGAAATAGAAGCAGTTATTAATAGTCTCCCAGGCAAAAAAAGCCCAGGACCAGACGGGTTTAGTGCAGAGTTCTATCAGACCTTCAAAGATGATCTAATTCCAGTTCTGCACAAACTATTTCACAAAATAGAAGTAGAAGGTACTCTACCCAACTCATTTTATGAAGCCACTATTACTCTGATACCTAAACCACAGAAAGACCCAACAAAGATAGAGAACTTCAGAACAATTTCTCTTATGAATATCGATGCAAAAATCCTCAATAAAATTCTCGCTAACCGAATCCAAGAACACATTAAAGCAATCATCCATCCTGACCAAGTAGGTTTTATTCCAGGGATGCAGGGATGGTTTAATATACGAAGATCCATCAATATAATCCATTATATAAACAAACTCAAAAACAAAAACCACATGATCATCTCGTTAGATGCAGAAAAAATTTTGACAAGATCCAACACCCATTCATAATAAAAGTTTTGGAAAGATCAGGACTTCAAGGCCCATACCTAAACATGATAAAAGCAATCTACAGCAAACCAGTAGCCAACATCAAAGTAAATGGAGAGAAGCGGGAAGCAATCCCACTAAAATCAGGGACTAGACAAGGCTGCCCACTTTCTCCCTACCTTTTCAACATAGTACATGAAGTATTAGCCAGAACAATTCGACAACAAAAGGAGATCAAGGGCAAACAAATTGGAAAGGAGGAAGTCAAAATATCACTTTTTGCAGATGATATGATAGTATATATAAGTGACCCTAAAAATTCTACCAGAGAACTCCTAAACCTGATAAACATCTTCGGTGAAGTAGCTGGATATAAAATAAACTCAAACAAGTCAATGGCCTTTCTCTACACAAAGAATAAACAGGCTGAGAAAGAAATTAGGGAAACAACATCCTTCTCAATAGTCACAAATAATATAAAATATCTTGGCGTGACTCTAACTAAGGGAGTGAAAGATCTGTATGATAAGAACTTCAAATCTCTGAAGAAAGAAATTAAAGATGATCTCAGAAGATGGAAAGATCTCCCATGCTCATGGATTGGCAGGATCAACATTGTAAAAATGGCTATCTTGCCAAAAGCAAACTACAGATTCAATGCAATCCCCATCAAAATTCCAACTCAATTCTTCAAAGAATTAGAAAGAGCAATGTGCAAATTCATCTGGAATAACAAAAAACCTAGGATAGCAAAAACTCTTCTCAAGGATAAAAGAACCTCTGGTGGAATCACCATGCCTGACCTTAAGCTTTACTACAGAGCAATTGTGATAAAAACTGCATGGTACTGGTATCAATACAGACAAGTAGGCCAATGGAATAGAATTGAAGACCCAGAAATGAACCCACACACCTATGGTCACTTGATTTTCGACAAGGGAGCTAAAACCATCCAGTGGAAGAAAGACAGCATTTTCAACAATTGGTGCTGCCACAATTGGTTGTTATTTTGTAGAAGAATGCGAATCGATCCATACTTATCTCCTTGTACTAAGGTCAAATCTAAGTGGATCAAGGAACTTCACATAAAACCAGAGACACTGAAACTTATAGAGGAGAAAGTGGGGAAAAGCCTTGAAGATATGGGCACAGGGGAAAAATTCCTGAACAGAACAGCAATGGCTTGTACTGTAAGATCGAGAATTGACAAATGGGACCTAATGAAACTCCAAAGTTTCTGCAAGGCAAAAGACACCGTCATAAGATAAAAAGACCACCAACAGATTGGGAAAGGATCTTTACCTATCCTAAATCAGATAGGGGACTAATATACAACATATATAAAGAACTCAATAAGGTGGACTTGAGAAAAACAAATAACCCCATTAAAAATTGGGGCTCAGAACTGAACAAAAAATTCTCACCTGAGGAATACCGAATGGCAGAGAAGCACCTGAAAAAATGTTCAACATCCTTAATCATCAGGGAAATGCAAATCAAAACAACTCTTAGATTCCACCTCACACCAGTAAGAATGGCTAAGATCAAAAATTCAGATGACAGCAGATGCTGGCATGGATGTGGAGAAAGAGGAACACTCCTCCTTTGTTGGTGGGATTGCAGACTTGTACAACCACTCTGGAAATCAGTCTGGCGGTTCCTCAGAAAATTGGACATAGTACTACCGGAGGATCCAGCAATACCTCTCCTGGGCATATATCCAGAAGATGCCCCAACTGGTAAGAAGGACACATGCTCCACTATGTTCATAGCAGCCTTATTTATAATATCCAGAAGCTGGAAAGAACCCAGATGCCCCTCAACAGAGGAATGGATACAGAAAATGTGGTACATCTACACAACGGAGTACTACTCAGCTATTAAAATGAATGAATTTATGAAATTCCTAGCCAAATGGATGGACCTGGAGGGCATCATCCTGAGTGAGGTAACACATTCACAAAGGAACTCACACAATATGTACTCACTGATAAGTGGATATTAGCCCCAAACCTAGGATAACCTAGATATAAGATACAATTTGCTAAACACATGAAACTCAAGAAGAATGAAGACTGAAGTGTGGACACTATGCCCCTCCTTAGAATTGGGAACAAAACACCCATGGAAGGAGTTACAGAGACAAAGTTTGGAGCTGAGTAGAAAGGATGGACAATGTAGAGACTGCCATATCCAGGGAACCACCCCATAATCAGCATCCAAACGATGACGCCATTGCATACACTAGCAAGTTTTTATTGAAAGGACCCAGATGTAGCTGTCTGTTGTGAGACTATGCCGGGGCCTAGCAAACACAGAAGTGGATGCTCACAGTCAGCTAATGGATGGATCACAGGGCTCCCAATTGAGGAGCTAGAGAAAGTACCCAAGGAGCTAAAGGGATCTGCAACCCTATAGGTGGAACAACATTATGAACTAACCAGTACCCTGGAGCTCTTGACTCTAGCTGCATATGTATCAAAAGATGGCCTAGTCGGCCATCACTGGAAAGAGAGGCCCATTGGACACACAAACTTTATATGCCCCAGTACAGGGGAACGCCAGGGCCAAAAAGGCTGAGTGGGTGGGTAGGGGAGTGGGGGTGGGTGGGTATGGGGGACTTTTGGTATAGCATTGGAAATGTAATGAGCTAAATACCTAATAAAAATGGAAAAAAAAGGAATAAAAAAAGAAATTAAAGACTTTTTAGAGTTTAATGAAAATGAAGCCACAACGTACCCAAACCTATGGGACACAATGAAAGCAATTCTAAGAGGGAAACTCATAACTCTGAGTGCCTCCAAAAAGAAACGTGAGAGAGCACATACTAGCAGCTTGACAACACATCTAAAAGCTCTAGAAAAAAAGGAAGCAAATTCACCCAAGAGGAGTAGAGGACAGGAAATAATCAAACTCAGGGGTGAAATCAAACAAGTGGAAACAAGAAGAACTATTCAAAGAATTAACCAAACGAGGAGTTGGTTCTTTGAGAAAATCAACAAGATAGATAAACCCTTAGCTAGACTCACTATAGGGCACAAGGACAAAATCCTAATTAACAAAATCAGAACTGAAAAGGGAGACATAACAACAGATCCCGAAGAAATCCAAAACACCATCAGATCCTTCTACAAAAGGCTATACTCAACAAAACTTGAAAACCTGGACGAAATGAACAAATTTCTGGACAGATACCAGGTACCAAAGTTGAATCAGGATCAAGTTGACCATCTAAATTGTCCCATATCCTCTAAAGAAATAGAAGCAGTTATTAATAGTCTCCCAGCCAAAAAAAGCCCAGGACCAAACAGGTTTAGTGCAGAGTTCTATCAGATCTTCAAGAAGATCTAATTCCAGTTCTGCACAAACTATTTCACAAAATAGAAGTAGAAGGTACTCTACCCAACTCATTTAATGAAGCCACTATTACTCTGATACCTAAACCACAGAAAGACCCAACAAAGATAGAGAACTTCAGACCAATTTCTCTTATGAATATCGATGCAAAAATCCTCAATAAAATTCTCGCTAACCGAATCCAAGAACACATTAAAGCAATCATCCACCCTGACCAAGTAGGTTTTATTCCAGGGATGCAGGGATGGTTTAATATACGAAAATCCATCAGTGTAATCCATTATATAAACAAACTCAAAGACAAAAACCACATGATCATCTCGTTAGATGCAGAAAAAGCACTTGACAAGATCCAACACCCATTCATGATAAAAGTCTTGGAAAGATCAGGAATTCAAGGCCCATACTTAAACATGATAAAAGCAATCTACAGCAAGCCAGTAGCCAACATCAAAGTAAATGGAGAGAATCTGGAAGCAATCCCACTAAAATCAGGGACTAGACAAGGCTGCCCACTTTCTCCCTACCTTTTCAACATAGTACTTGAAGTATTAGCCAGAGCAATTCAACAACAAAAGGAGATCAAGGGGATACAAATTGGAAAAGAGGAAATCAAAATATCACTTTTTGCAGATGATATGATAGTATATATAAGTGACCCTAAAAATTCTACCAGAGAACTCCTAAACCTGATAAACAGCTTCGGTGAAGTAGCTGGATATAAAATAAACTCAAACAAGTCAATGGCCTTTCTCTACACAAAGAATAAACAGGCTGAGAAAGAAATTAGGGAAACAACATCCTTCTCAATAGTCACAAATAATATAAAATATCTTGGCGTGACTCTAACTAAGGAAGTGAAAGATCTGTATGATAAAAACTTCAAATCTCTGAAGAAAGAAATTAAAGAAGATCTCCGAAGATTGAAAGATCTTCCATGCTCATGGATTGGCAGGATCAACATTGCAAAAATGGCTATCTTGCCAAAAGCAATCTACAGATTCAATGCAATCCCCATCAAAATTCCAACTCAATTCTTCAACGAATTAGAAAGAGCAATTTGCAGATTCATCTGGAATAACAAAAAACCTAGGATAGCAAATACTCTTCTCAAGGATAAAAGAACCTCTGATGGAATCACCATGCCTGACCTAAAGCTTTACTACAGAGCAATTGTGATAAAAACTGCATGACACTGGTATTGATACAGACAAGTAAGCCAATGGAATAGAATTGAAGACCCAGAAATGAACCCACACACCTATGGTCAATTGATCTTCGACAAGGGAGCTAAAACCATCCAGTGGAAGAACGACAGCATGTTCAACAATTGGTGCTGTCACAACTGGTTGTTATCATGTAGAAAAATTCGAATCAATCCATACTTATCTCCTTGTACTAAGGTCAAACCTAAGTGGATCAAGGAACCTCACATAAAACCAGAGACACTGAAACTTATAGAGGAGAAAGTGGGGAAAAGCCTTGAAGATATGGGCACAGGGGAAAAATTCCTGAACAGAACAGCAATGGCTTGTGCTGTAAGATCGAGAATTGACAAATGGGACCTAATGAAACTCCAAAGTTTCTGCAAGATAAAAGACACTGTCAATAAACAAAAAGATCACCAACAGATTGGGAACGGATACTTACCTATCCTAAATCAGATAGGGGACTAATATCCAACATATATAAAAAACTCAAGAAGGTGGACTTGAGAAAATCAAATAACCCCATTAAAAATTGGGGCTCAGAAATGAACAAAGAATTCTCACCTGAGGAATACCGAATGGCAGAGAAGCACCTGAAAAAATGTTCAACATCCTTAATCATCAGGGAAATGCAAATCAAAACAACCCTGAGATTCCACCTCACACCAGTCAGAATGGCTAAGATCAAAAATTCAGGTGACAGCAGATGCTGGTGTGGATGTGGAGAAAGAGGAACACTCCTCCATTGTTGGTGGGATTGCAAGCTTGTACAACCACTCTGGAAATCAGTCTGACGGTTCCTCAGAAAATTGGACATAGTACTACCGGAGGATCCAGCAATACCTCTCCTGGGCATATATCCAGAAGATGTCCCAACTGGTAAGAAGGACACATGCTCCACTATGTTCATAGCAGCCTTATTTATAATAGCCAGAAGCTGGAAAGAACCCAGATGCCCCTCAACAGAGGAATGGATACAGAAAATGTGGTACATCTACACAAATGAGTACTTCTCAGCTATTAAAAAGAATGAATTTATGAAATTCCTAGCCAAATGGATGGACCTGGGGGGCATCATCCTGAGTGAGGTATCACATTCACAAAGGAACTCACACAATATGTACTCACTGATAAGTGGATATTAGCCCAAAACCTAGGATACCCAAGATATAAGATACAATTTGCTAAACACATGAAACTCAAGAAAAATGAAGACTGAAGTGTGGACACTATGCCCCTGCTTAGAAGTGGGAACAAAACACCCATGGAAGGAGTTACAGAGACAAAGTTTGGAGCTGTGACAAAAGGATGGAACATCTAGTGATTGCCATATCCAGGTATCCATCCCATAATCAGCTTCCAAACGCTGACACCATTGCATACACTAGCAAGATTTTGCTGAAAGGACCCAGATATAGCTGTGTCTTGTGAGACTATGCCGGGGCCTAGCAAACACAGAAGTGGATGCTCACAGTCAGCTAATGGATGGATCACAGGGCTCCCAATGGAGGAGCTAGAGAAAGTACCCAAGGAGCTAAAGGGATCTGCAACCCTATAGGTGGAACAACATTAAGAACTAACCAGTACCCCGGAGCTCTTGACTCTAGCTGCATATGTATCAAAAGATGGCCTAGTCGGCCATCACTGGAAAGAGAGGCCCATTGGACACACAAACTTTATATGCCCCAGTACAGGGGAACGCCAGGGCCAAAAAGGGGGAGTGGGTGGGTAGGGGAGTGGGGGTGGGTGGGTGTGGGTGATTTTTGGTATAGCATTGGAAATGTAAATGAGCTAAATACCTAATAAAAATTGGAAAAAAAAGAGTTTTGTCACAGTATGCTGAAAGTGACATGAATTACCTTTTATTAATCTGGAAAGAAATAATGAGAGTCCAAGTACATAAGAAAATGGAGAATATCTAAAACCATAAGCATTTTCACGGTAATCCTTTCCATCCCTTTGATTTAATCATTTATTTTTTTTAACATAAGGGAGGTTTTATATTTTGTATTAAAAAATCTTAATATCTACAATAAATTTATAAAGCAAGCATTGTCATTTCTATAAAATATGATACAGACTAAAAAATAGACCAGCCATTTCATAACAGCCTCTCTTAGCAGGAATGTTTGGGGGTTTCCATGGGAACCCCTTGGTCAACAATTCAACTGAATGCAACACTAGTTCCACCACTGGAAGTCTTGCCTGAAGACAAGTCAGTTCTGACTCTGTATTCCCATTACTAGGAGTCCTCATTAGGTTCACCTTCATAGATTCTAAGAAATTTCTTCTGTACTAGGTTTCCATCTCATCTCCCCAAATGCTCCCCAATTCCATCTGTCTCCCTCTACACTCTCTGCTTCCTCCACCTTATCTCCCTCCATACTTAATCCTCCCTCTTTGTACCCCACCTACCCCCAATACATCAATAAAATCTATTTTATTCCTTCCTCCCAGGGAGATTCATGTGTCCCCCTAAACCACTCCTCTTTATCTACTCTCTCTGAGAATATTGATTGTAGTTTGGTTATCATTTATTTAACAGCTAACAATACACTTATAAGTGAATATATATCATAATTTTCTTTCTGGGTTTGGGTTACAAATTTCACACATAAATACTGTATTTACATTAGCTCTACTCCTTACACTCCTCCAACTCCACTTGTGAGTCTTCCACTAAAATTCAACATCTTTTTCTTTAATTATCACACACACACATATACACATAGAAATTAATACAAGTATAACCTTGAGACCTTGAGATTCCACTTAACATAATTTGTATGTGATGTTTTCATGGGTGCTCGTGTGTGTGTGTGTGTGTGTGTGTGTGTGTGTGTGTGTTTCTGATAAAATCTGGGTGACATATTATGGAACTCATGTCTGGAGAAGATGGATTCTCCATCTCTCAACAGCAATTGATTGCCTGTTGCTCTTCTTCTCATGTCCACATGAGATTTTCTCAACCCACCTTGAGATTTTAACTGGTCCCTTCATATGCTGTCTTGTTGAGACCAAATTTTTGAGCTTTCATGTATGTATGTATGTATGTATGTATGTATGTATATATATATATATATATGTATGTATATATATATATATATATATATATATATATATATATATATATATATATATATGGAACTATCTTGTAGCAGATGTGTGTTCTGATCATGTTTTGTCAGGAAGCATTTGTGAACGCCAAAAGACCACCAAGGAGCCATTTCCAATGTAATCACCCTAGGGTCTCTTTATTATAAGCATGGGCTTAGGCTCGCCTCTAACCCAACCCTGAAACAGCAGGATGGGAAGGTGGAACCACCTTGAACACTAAACAGGCCAAAGTTTTATAGGAAATGAAAGTAAGTGACGGCCTATTCTGGCAAGTACCTAATTGAATGTCTATTCTAAGCTGACAGGTGGTCTCTGAAGCATGACCTTATACAATCACAAACAGTCTGGAAGTACATCTGAAACAATCATACTAATCTTTGATTAACTGTTGCTAGCAAGTAGGTAGGAAGTAAGTTTGGCCAAAGACAAGTGTGGGGTCCTTCCTGGTACATGGGTGCAGCTTGGGTTCTGCTGCAGGTCAAGTTCTCAGGCTATTTTTTTTCTTTCCTCTTTTTCTTTTATGATGGAGGCCAGATCTAAGATAGAATAGGTTTGGCCTCTTACTCTCAGTAGTAGAATCTTCTCGAAACTTCTTCCAAAGCCTGTGTTTAGGACTTGTGTGGTATTTGTATTAATTCAGTTTAGGAACATCATAATCAGTAAATCTCTGCATTTGAGAAGTTGTGGATACCCACAGTGGTCTCTTTCTTGTATAAAAGTAAGCACATTTGATGAGGTTTAAAAGCCAGATTTCTGTGTTGGTGTATGGATAGGCTTTTAGAATGTAGTTAGAAATTATATGAGTTTAAAAAAGTGTCGATAAAGATAGGGTCTTCTCTAGGGTCCATGCCATCACCAGCCATGGGTAGTTGGCTGAGTTTATAGTAACAAGCATGAAATTTGTCCTATTAGTTGGGACTTAAGTCCAATTAACTGTTGGTTCCTCCCCAAATATAAGTGCCGCTATTGTACCATTGATGATACCTTGCTATGCAAGTTATTGTTTTGGTTCATAGATTTTACAGATTGGAAAGACTATGGATTACTTTTCTCCCTTGGCAGCTTATGTAATTGCCTTGTATGCTATGAGATGTAGTCTTAAGAAAGAAAACGTTTAAGTCAGTTTCCAGCTTCATTAATCCAAGTCATATTCTGAAATATGTGGTGTCTTCAGCAAAAGGATCTTACATTCAACTTCTGAAAGGCAACCAAGGGAAAAAGAAGTGACCTGTATTATTTGAGGAATCTAATAGAGTCCCCCGATCAACAACTTGAAAGGAAATTTCCCATAAAAATCCCTGGGGAGTTTGTGACTTTTTAATGAAAGAAAGGGATTATTTCAAAGATAGGTAGCTATATATGTGAGAAAGACGTAGTAGGAAAAGAGAGAAATTGGCTGAAATCCATCCTTGGGGCCTAGCTGCATTCATATTTTGCTTTTGCTAGTTCCTATCTATGATTATGAATGAAAATTACTTCCTGTCACTATGATTTACTTTCCTCTTTCACAACATGGAAATAGAAGTCTTATCTATCTTTTTAATTTTTTCTTGGATATTTTATTTACATTTCAAATGTTATCACCTTTCCAGGTCCCCCCCCCGAAAACCACTATCCCACCCCCCCCCTCCCTGCCCTGGCATTGCCCTACACTAGGGTATCTAGCCTTCATAGGACCAAGGGCCTCTTCTCCCACTGATACCCACCAAGGCCATCCTCTGCTACATATGCAACTGGATTCATGGGTCCCTCCATGTGTACTCTTTGGTTGGTGGTTTAGTCCCTGGGAGCTCTGGGGGTACTGGTTGGTTGATATTGTTGTCCTTCCTATGGGGTTGCAAACCCCTTCAGCTCCTTCAGTCCTTTCTCTAACTTCTCCATTCGGAACCCGTGCTTATCTATCTGATCTAGTAGGATTGATGGAAAATAAACTATCTGTTAATGTACATATTTAAAATGATTTTTAGCACATAGTATCTCAGCTGTCATTTTCAAAGCACTTTTGGTTTGGGCTTTCTAGTTATCAGAGAAAAGGTACAGGAGGGATGATAGGCCAAACCTACTCCATCTTAGAACCAGCCTCTATCTTAAAAGATGATAAAAGGCCTGAGAATTTGACCTGCAGCAGAACCCAAGCTGCATCCATATACCAGGAAGGACCCTATGGCTTGTCCTCAGCCAGAGTTACTTCCTAGCTACTTCCTAGCAAAAGTTAATCAAAGATTAGTCTGTTTCAGATATACTTTCAGACTGTTTGTGATTGTATAATGTCTTACTTCAGAGCACCCACCTGTGGAGCTTTAATAGATATTAGGTTAGAGATTTGCCAGGAAGGACACCCCCCCCCCCTTACTTGCTTCCATTTTCTATAAAACCTTGTCCCAGTGAGAGTCCTGGGCTGCTTCACCAAACTGTCCTGTGGGTCAGCAGTGAGTAAGCCCAAACTTGAGTTTGTAATAAAGAGTCCCTAATGTGACTATATTGGAAACAGCTCCTTCGTGGTCTTTGGGGGTTCATGAACACTTCCTGGAACAACAGTTATGCTATTGATTTCACATTTCTAAAAAGAAATTAAGGCAGATAGATGGAATGTATGTCTACACAATCAAGAATAAAGTGATGAAATGATGTGATGAATCAAGTGAGAAAAATAAGTCAGACATTTAAAAATTGTGTTATATTTGTGATTTGCTATCATGAATCCTAAAGTGTATGTTGTTGTAATTGCAATAATGTTCTTATATATGTGCAATTGCACACATGTAGAAAGTAAGCCCCCTTTTACTTTCAAATATTTTTCTGTAATTTCTATATTCTACCCTTTGATTACAACTGTTTAAAAATAGTGTGAAGTTTTCAAATATCTAATAAAAAGCCATTAAATTATTAACCGTGAAAATATACATGTACAACTAGCATATGGACAGAGCAGGCTGTGTTTAAGAATATGTATATAATGATTAAAGGAAAAGAGGGCATGGATTTGAAAAAAAAAAACATAGGGGTGAGTGGGAGGGTTTGAAGACAGAAAAGGGAAGGGGAAATGATTTGATTACATTAAAATCTCAAAACCTAAAAAGCATTTTAAGATGGTAGATTGGTGATAGTTGTGAAGACAAATATTGCCATTGAGGTAAATATTTTTAACATAATAAAACACAAGAATATATGGAATGGAAAGTTAGGACCTATTTCACATCACAAGCATTACCATATGTTTTTCCAGACATAAAATGCCTAGATTTTTATCCTATGGGAAAGAGAAATCCATGACAACTCTTAGCAGAAAAGTGGCATAATCATATTAGGATTCACTTTTTTCTTCCTTTGTTGGAGATAACACTAAATCGGAAAGGGAGTTTGAGACTATGTAACTTTAATTTGCTTCAAGGTCTACTTTTAATGATAGTTCTTAAATGCTTTTACCCCCCTTTTAGCTTACCACTCACTAGAAGTACTGGGAAAAAAGGATATGGTGGTGTTGTGGGAGTGGACCTGTTTAGAAAGGTTCTTTGGAGCAACTCCCATATTTGTTGTCTGGAAATTGGCAGTTCAGTTCACAGATCAGCAGTGGCAGCTTGATTCACTTGCAAACATTTTTCAGATATATTAGCAGTCTTGTTCGGTAGGGTCAGGTCAGCAGCAGTGGTGGCATGACCTAGTAGAGACACCCAAGCCTCGGCCTTGGCACAATTTAGCAGGAGGGACCAGCAGGAATGCCAGGAGAAGCTTGGCTGTGCCTCTTTCAGTAAAGTGAAAATCAGCACAGACTCGAGACCAACAAGTGTTGTACAACTAGCTCTATAAGCAAGCCTAATCAGGCTCAGCCACTGTCCTTTGACTCCTATTTATATTCCCCCAAACGTGTTTTCTCCATGGGTCTTGCCTCAGCACATGTGTATGTCTCAGCTGACATCACTCTGTTAATCAGCACTCGTTTGAGGAAGTGGTAAAAACCTTGGCACACCACCAGAAGGGTTTGTAGTAGTAGTAGTAGTAGTAGTAGTAGTTGTTGTTGTTGTTGTTGTTGTTGTTTTTTCTGGTGTGTTTCTCTCTATGGAGTCCTGACCAATGCAGTTCAACTATGAAATGTAAGGCAGACTAGTACATGTGGCACTAGTAAAGAATCTTTCATCACGTTTCCTTTCACATGCTTGCTTTCACAGAACATCCCCTCTCTGGTGTCTGCTTCAGTAAAACGTTCCTTCAGGAGTCTGCCTTAGCCTCTCAGCTGTGTCCACTTCAGGAAAACCCTCCTTAATGTGTTTCCCCAGCAAAGCACCATCCAACACAACTAACTCACTCTCAAAAAACTTCTAAGTTTCCTTCTCAAGACTATGTGAAAATTATGTAAGTAGGTCTAAGGTACAAATACCAGTGAGTTCAAATTTAAAAATTGTGATTTGTTTAAGATTAAGAACCACACAACCTGATTGATTATTGACTAATTGGAATAAATAGAAATTGGGCATGTGTTAACAACAAAACACAACAAAACAAAACAACAACAACAAAACCAGAAGCTAAGAACCTAGAATTGAAGTCTCTTGAGTTTCATCCAAAGCCCTTACCATTTCTCTAAGCTGTTTACTCTTCCCTGCTGCTGCTATTAGCTTGCGCTGGACCTCTTCCATGGCACAGGAGCCTGTTCTTTCAGTAAAGTATCCTGTGTATCTTGCTTTTCTCTGTGAATATATTAAAGGACTGCAAGCAGGGAATGCAATTTCTCTCTTTCATTATATTTAGAGATGCTCATTTAGAGAAGCAGTCCTGAAAGTTATCCATCCTGTACCCAGGAGCTCTTATGGCCATTGGGTGGCCTGGGCAACAACACAGGAATTGAGGAAGGTGCCTACTGCACCTAATGATGTAGTTCTCTAGGACCCATTTAAGTGTCTCCGTGGGAAATCTCTGCAAATACTGTGATTCCAGCTACCCTGGGGGCTTTGCCCAAACAGAGAGTGCTCTTGGCTGAGCCTCCAATCCTTCCATTTCTAAACTTTGTGTATTTCAACAGAAATCTGATCTGGACTCTTCTGATTCATTTACGCTTAAATCATCCAAGGGCTCTGTTGTAAGAGTGAATTCGGCTCCAAAAATGTCTTATAAGCGTTGGTTATAAAACTCCCTAAGATTTTGTGAGCTAAAATTTTTTTACTCCCTTTTTCTTTGAAACAAGATGTTGTGACTTTGCCAAGAGTAAATGGATTTCCAACCTCAAAGGGGTCGTGCTTGGTTCAAGAGTCAGAAATTATGAAGCTCAAAGGCCCAAGTACATTCTTCAAGAATTGGCAATAATGAATCCCAGGGGATGGGAGGAATGATAAATCTGAGAAGCTGAGTGAGGGGGTGACAGGAAGCATCCACTCTACCCTTTTGGCTCAGTGCCCTAAAGCCTTAGGACTTTTGTCCCTTAACTGAATAAATGGGGCTATGAGACAACACAATGCTACAAGTCACCAACAAAATTAGGCAGAGAAACATTCCCATTTTGAATAAGTGCCTCACAGTTTAGAGTGCTTTTTACAGTTCTTCTTTTCACTAAGTCCTTCAAATGCTCTGAAGGCTAGGAATATCCATCTCCATTTTTCAGAAGAATGAAGTGAGACTAAAATGAGTTGCAGAGACAATCTATAACAATGCAAGTGGTCCTCTTTAACTTTAGACTTCATTAGTAAAGGAAATATGAGATGTTCCTACTTACCTTGAATTAACAGGAAGGAAAAAGGCAACTTCATGGTTCCTAACTTGAAATGTCTCCTAGATGTAACCTGCAGTGCAGCAATAGATAGTCCCTTGATCAATTGGAGCCATAGGGAAAGTTGGTTGATACATCCATTATAACATACATACTATATTTCTTTTAAAGTTAACTGTATATTTGTCATATGATTTCCCTACTCATGAGTCTCTGTACTTCCTTAGACTGACTATCCCAGAGACTGAAATGTTGCCAGGTGTCTTTGAATAGCTTAATTCAATGTCAGATAGAGGAGATGATGATGTAGGAGTAAGTGTTGGAAGTACATAATATAGGTAGAACTTGGATCTCTGACCATATAGAGACAGGAATGTGTAGGAAGGTGTGTGAATGTAGAGAATTAGAAATTTTGAGGTGTTGTTGAGACTAAGCATGCTACCATGAGTTTTAGAAAAGGAATGCCACATATGTATGAATTAGAATTTTATTATTCTATGATTGTGCTTAGAGATTGGCCATAAAGGCATTTAAATATTTTCTGATGGTATCTTTCTATAGTGGGCCACCAAGTAAAGAAATAGAAAAAGTGAAGTTATTAAAGTCATAAACTTCTCTCTGTGGCATTTTCTGGTCTTCTGCACATTTCTTTCTAACACTAGCTCTTGGGTCCCTTAAATCAGAGAAGCCCTGCATATTAATTCATCAGGAATATTGGCAAAGAGTTTGTTTCATGTTTATATCTTTATGGTTTGTTTTGAATTATGGCAATATTGTTCTCTTAAAATGAATTTGGGCATTTTAGCATCCTCATAAAAATATATTACAAACCTATTGTGATCACAACAGCATAGGGGTGGAAGAAGATTGGCATATTTAACAGTAGTACAGGAAAAAAAGAAATGCATCCATGAATAAGTAAATGCGTAAGGGATAGTTCAATAAGCACACTCTGAATTCCAAACACAGTAAGTATAACCAGTTCAACATACAGAGTATGAAAACAGAATCAACATGAAAAAGAAGAAAAGAAGGCAATATAGCAGCTATATGAAATACAGACTTTGCTCAAAATATTAAAACTAGAACTGTCATGTGGTTCAATAACACAAGTGCTGGATTATATGTCTAAAAACAAGGAAATATGTATGTTGAATATAAAACTTCACTTTCACATACATTAAAGAATCGATATGATCTGCCAAAATATGAAAACAGCCTAAGTTCTATAAAGCATGTTTTTCTAGGCAAGATATTTTTGACACTTGCAGGGTTCACAGCTAGATGTGATTGATGATGAATTTTCTCCTCCAGTGGTAGCATGCACAGAAATATTCAGCACTAAGAAAGCTAATCAGGAGAACAGAAGGATAAGGTTCTGGGACTCCGCCGAAAGTACTCTGCGCAGGTAAGAGTGTGCACTACAGAAGCTAACAGTTTCTGGGACAGGCTGGAGCCACAGAGCTTCAGAGGCAGTGCCCTTTTCGGGCTCCAGACATCCAGCCACCTTCCCGGACAGAGGACAGGTGTCCACCTGGCCCAGGAGGGCTTTCCCTCAGCATCAGCGGGAGCCATCTTGGTTCCGGGACTCCACCAAAAGTAGTCTGCACAGGTGAGAGTGTGCACTACAGAGGCTAACAGCTTCTGGGACAGGCCAAAGCAACACAGCCTCCGGGAAAGGTCCTGTTTTGGGCCCTCATCTTTGGCTAGGAGGGAGGTCTGAATGCCAGATGTCTGTGTACCTTCCCTGTAAGAGGAGAGCTTGCCTGCAGAGAGTGCTCTGACCACTGAAACTCAGAGGAGAGAGCTAGACTCCCAGGTCTGCTGATAGAGGGTAACAGAATCACCAGAGGAACAATCTCTAAACAGAGACAACTATAAAAACTAACTCCAGAGATTACCAGATGGCGAAAGGCAAACTAAGGAATCTTAATAACAGAAACCAGAACCACTCACTATCATCAGAACCCAGCACTCCCACTTCGCCCAGTCCAGGGCACCCCAACACACCCGAAAAGCTAGAACTGGATTTAAAAGCATATCTCATGATGATGGTAGAAGACATCAAGAAGGACTTTAATAACTAACTTAAAGAAATACAGGAGAACACTGCTAAACAGGTAGAAGACATTAAAGAGGAAGCACAAAAATCGCTTAAAGAATTGCAGGAAAACACAACTAAACGGGTGATAGAATTCAATAAAACCATCCAAGACCTAAAAAGGGAAGTAGACACAATAAAGAAAACCCAAAGTGAGGCAACTCTGGAGATAGAAACCCTAGGAAAGAAATCTGGAACCATAGATTCGAGCATCAGCAACAGAACACAAGATATGGAAGAGAGAATCGCAGGTGCAGAAGATTCCATAGAGAATATCTGCACAACAATCAATGAAAATGGAAAATGCAAAAAGATCCTAACTCAAAACATCCAGTAAATCCAGGACACAATGAGAAGACCAAACCTACAGATAATAGGAGTATATGAGAATGAAGATTTTCAACTCAAAGGACCGGCAAATATCTTCAACAAAATTATAGAAGAAAACTTTCCAAACCTAAAGAAAGAGATGCCCATTAACATACGAGAAGCCTACAGAACTCCAAATAGACTGGACCAGAAAAGAATTTCCTCCCGACACATAATAATCAGAGCAACAAATGCGCTAAATAAAGATAGGATATTAAAAGCAGTAAGGGATAAAGGTCAAGTAACATATAAAGGCAAGCCTATCAGAATTACACCAGATTTTTTACCAGAGACTATGAAAGCCAGAAGAGCCTGGACAGATGTTATACACACACTAAGAGAACATAAATGCCAGCCCAGGCTACTATGCCCAGCAAAACTCTCAATTACCATACATGGAGAAACCAAAGTATTCCACGACAAAACCAAATTCACACATTATCTTTCCAGGAATCCAGCCCTTCAAAGGATAATAACAGAAAAAAAAAAAAAAAAACCAATACAAGGACGGAAACCACATCCTAGAAAAGCAAGGAGGTAATCCCTCAACAAACTTAAAAGAAGACAGCCACAAGAATAGAATGCCAAATTTAGCAACAAAAATAATAGGAACCAACAATTACTTTTCGTTAATATCTCTTAATATCAATGGACTCAACTCCACAATAAAAAGTCATAGACTAACAGATTGGCTACACAAACAGGAACCAACATTTTGCTGCTTACAGGAAACCCATCTCAGAGAAAAAGATACACACTACCTCAGAATGAAAGGCTGGAAAAAATTTTCCAAGCAAATGGTATGAAGAATAAAGCTGGAGTAGCCATTCTAATATCTAATAAAACCTACTTACAAAAAATCATCAAAAAAGACAAGAAGGGGCACTTCATTCTCATCAAAGGTAAAATCCTCCAAGAGGAACTATCAATTCTGAATATCTATGCTTCAAATACAAGGGCAGCCACATTCATTAAAAACACTATAGGAAAGCTCAAAGCACACATTGCACCTCACACAATAATAGTGGGAGACTACAACACACCACTTTCACCAATGGACAGATCATGGAAACAGAAACTAAACAGGGACACAGTGAAACTAACAGAAGTTATGAAACAAATGGATTTAACAGATATCTACACAACATTTTATCCTAAAACAAAAGGATATACCTCCTTCTCAGCACCTCATGGTACCTTCTCCAAAATTGACCACATAATTGGTCACAAAACAAGCCTCAACAGATACAAAAATATTGTAATTGTCCCATGCATCCTATCAGATAACATGGATTAAGGCTGATCTTCAAGAACAAAATAAATAATAGAAAGCCAACATTCACGTGGAAACTGAACAACACTCTTCTCAATGATACCTTAGTCAAGGAAGGAATAAAAAAATAATTAAGAACTTTTTGGAGTTTAACGAAAATGAAGCCACAACATACCCAAACTTATGGAACACAATGAAAACATTTCTAAGGGGAAAACTCATAGCTCTGAGTGCCTCCAAAAAGAAACTAGAGAGAGCACATATTAGCAGCTTGACAACACACATAAAAGCTCTAGAATAAAAGAAAGAAAATTCACCCAAGAGGATTAGACAGCAGGAAATAATCAAACTAAAGGGTAAAATCAACCAAGTGGAAACAAGAAGAACTATTCAAAGAATCAAACAATTGAGGAGCTAGCTGGTTCTTTGAGAAAATAAACAAGATAGATAAACCCTTAGCCAGACTCACTAGAGGGCACAGGGAAAGCATCCTAATTAACAAAATCAAAAATGAAAAGTGAGACATAACAACAGATCCTGAAGAAATCCAAAACATGATTAGACCTTTCTATAAAAGGCTATACTAAACAAAAATGGAGACCCTGGATGAAATTGACAAGTTTCTCGACCGATACCAGGTACCAAAGTCAAAATAAGACCAGGTTAATGATCTAAACAGTCCCATATCCCCTAAAGAAATAGAAACAGTCATTAATAGTCTCCCAACCAAAAAAAGCCCAGGACCAAATGGGTTTAGTGCAGAGTTCTATCAGACCTTCAAAGAAGATCTAATCCCAGTTCTTCTCACACTATTCCACAAAATAGAAACAGAAGGTACTCTACCCAACTCATTCTATGAAGCCACAATTACTCTGATACCTAAACCACAAAAAGACACAACACAGATAGAGAACTTCAGACCAATTACCCTTATTTATATCCATGCAAAAATCCTCAATAAAGTTCTTGCTAACCTAATCCAAAAACACATCAAAACAATCATCCATCCTGACCAAGTAGGTTTCATCCCAGGGATGCAGGGATGGTTCAATATATGGAAATCCATCAATGTAATCCAGTACATAAACAAACTCAAAGACAAAATCCACATGATCATCTCGGTAGATGCGGAGAAAGCATTTGACAAAATCCAACACCCATTCATGATAAGTCTTGGAAAGATCAGGAATTCAAGGCCCGTACCTAACCATGATATAAGCAATCTACAGCAAACCAGTAGCCAACATCAAAGTAAATGGTGAGAAGCTGGAAGCAATCCCACTAAAATCAGGGACTAGACAAGGCTGTCCACTCTCTCCCTACCTATTCAACATTGTTCTTAAAGTTCTAGACAGAGCAATTAGACAACAATAGGAGATCAAGGGGATACAAATTGGAAAGGAAGAAGTCAAAATATCACTTTTTGCAGATGATATGATAGTATATATAAGTGACCCTAAAAATTCTACCAGAGAACTCCTAAACCTGAAAAACATCTTCGGTGAAGTAGCTGGATATAAAATTAACTCAAACAAGTATATGTCCTTTCTGTACACAAAGGATAAACAGGCGGAGAAAGAAATTAGAGAAACAACACCCTTCTCAATAGTCACAAATAATATAAAATCCCTTGGCATGACTCTAACTAAGGGAGTGAAAGATCTGTATGATAAGAACTTCAAGTCTCTGAAGAAAGATTTAAGAAGATCTCAGAAGTTGGAAAGAACTCCAATGTTCATGGATTGGCAGGATCAATATAGTAAAAATGGCTATCTTGCTAAAAGCAATCTACAGATTCAATGCAATCCCCATCAAAATACCAAATCAATTCTTCAACGAATTAGAAAGGGCAATCTACAGATTCATCCTTGAATAACAAAAAAACACTCCCCCTTTTTCGCCCTGGCATTCCGCTGTACTGGGGCATATAAAGTTTGCAAGTCCAATGGGCATCTATTTTCAGTGATGGCCAACTAAGCCATTTTCTGATACATAAGCAGATAGAGTCAAGAGCTCAGGGATATTGGTTAGTTCATAATGTTGTTCCACCTATAGGGTTGCAGATCCCTTTAGCTCCTTGGGTACTTTCGCTAGTTCCTCCATTGGGGCCCTGTGATCCATCCAATAGCTGACTGTGAACATCCACTTCTGTGTTTGCTAGGCCCCGGCATAGTCTCACAAGAGACAGCTATATCTGGGTCCTTTCAGCAAAATCTTGCTAGTGTATACAATGGTGTCAGCGTTTGGAAGCTGATTATGGGATGGATCCCTGGATATGGCAGTCTCTACATGGTCCATCATTTCATCAAAGCTCCAAACTTTGTCTCTGTAACTCCTTCCATGGGTGTTTTGTTCCCAATTCTAAGAAGGAGCAAAGTGTCCACACTTTGGTCTTCATTCTTCTTGAGTTTCATGTGTTTAGCAAATTGTATCTTATATCTTGGGTATCCTAAGTTTCTGGGCTAATATCCACTTATCAGTGAGTACATATTGTGTGAGTTCCTTTGTGATTGGGTTACCTCACTCAGGATGATGCCCTCCAGGTCCAAACATTTGCCTAGGAATTTCATAAATTCATTCTTTTTAATAGCTGAGTAGTATTCCATTGTGTAAATGTAACACATTTTCTGTATCCATTCCTCTGTTGAGGGGCATCTGGGTTCTTTTCAGCTTCTGGCTATTATAAATAAGGCTGCTATGAATATGAAGAAGCATGTGTCCTTCTTACCCGTTGGAACATCTTCTGGATATATACCCAGGAGAGATATTGCTGGATCCTCCGGTAGTACTATGTCCCATTTTCTGAGGAACCACCAGACTGATTTCCAGAGTGGTTGTACAAGTTTGCAATCCCACCAACAATGGATGAGTGTTCCTCTTTCTCCACATCCTCGCCAGCATCTGCTGTCACCTGAATTTTTGATCTTAGCCATTCTGACTGGTGTGAGGTGGAATCTCAGGGTTGTTTTGATTTGCATTTCCCTGATGATTAAGGGTGTTGAACATTTCTTCAGGTCCTTCTCTGCCATTCGGTATTCCTCAGGTGAGAATTCTTTGTTCAGCTCTGAGCCCAATTTTTTAAAGGGGGTTATTTGATTTTCTGGAATCCACCTTCTTGAGTTCTTTATATATGTTGGATATTATTCCCCTATCTGATTTAGGATAGGTAAAGATCCTTTCCCAAACTGTTGGTGGTCTTTTTGTCTTATTGACGGTGTCTTTTTCCTTGCAGAAGCTTTGCAACTTTATGAGGTCCCATTTATTGATTCTCAATCTTACAGGACAAGCCATTGCTGTTCTATTCAAGATTTTTTCCCCTGTACCCATATCTTTGAGGCTATTCCCTAATTTCTCCTCTTTAAGTTTCATTTTCTCTGGTTTTAAGTGGAGTTCCTTAATGCACTTAGATTTGACCTTAGTACAAGGAGATAGGAATGGATCAATTTGCATTCTTCTACATGATGACTGCCAGTTGTGCCAGCACCATTTGTTGAACATGCTGTCTTTTTTCCACTGGATGGCTTTTGGTCCCTTGTCAAAGATCAAGTGACCATAGGTGTGTGGGTTCATCTCTGGGTCTTCAATTCTGTTCCATTGGTCTATTTGTCTGTTGCTATAGAAGTACCATGATGCAGTTTTTATCACAATTGCTCTGCAGTAGCTGGATATAAAATTAACTCAAACAAATATATGTCCTTTCTGTACACAACGGATAAACAGGCGGAGAAAGAAATTAGGGAAACAACACTATGACTATGGTCATAACAGCCTTGTTTATAACAGCCAGAACCTGGAAAGACCCCAGATGTCCCTCAACAGAGGAATGGATACAGAAAATGTGGTACATTTACACCATGGAGTATTACTCAGCTATAAAAACAATGAATTTATAAAATTCTTAGAGAAATGGATGTATCTGGAGGACATCATCTTGAGTGAGGTAATCCAGTCACAAAAGAATGCACATGATATGCATTCACTGACAAGTGGATATTAGCCCAGAAGCTCAGAATCCTTCTCATCAATGGGAGGAGAGGCCCTAGGTCCTGTGAAGTTTCTATGTCCCAGTATAGGGTAATGCCAGGACTAGGAGTGGGAGTGGATGGGTTGGGGAGAAGGGGTAGGGGAGAAGGGATAGGGAATTTTCGGAGGCGAATCTAGGAAAGGGGATAACATTTGAAAAATAAATAAAGAATATATCTAATAAAAATAATTTAAAAAAAGAAAATTTTGTCTTCCCCCCATTGGATGGTTTAGCTCCTTTGTCAATGATCAAGTGACCATAAGTGTGTGGGTTCCTTTCTGGGTCTTCAATTCTGTTACATTGATCTACCTGCCTGCCACTATATCAATACCATGCAATTTTAATCACTATTGCTATGCAATACAGCTTGAGGTACTGGATGCTGATTCCGTCAGAGGTTCTTTTACTGTTGAGAAGAGTTGCTACTATTCTGTTTTTTTTGTTTGTTTGTCTGTTTGTTTTTTCTTATTCCAGATGATTTTGAGAATCTCTCTTTCTAACTCTATGAAGAATTGAATTGGAGTGTGGATGGGGATTGCATCAGAGGAATTGATAGAGAAAATATGGTACATTCACACAATGGAGTACTAGTCAGCTATTAAAAACAATGAATTCATGAAATTCTTAGGCAAATAGATTGAACTAGGAAATAGCATCCTGAGTGAGGTCACATAAACACAAAAGAACACACATGGTACATACTCACTGATAAGTGGATATTAGCTCAGAAGCTCAGAATATCCAAGATACAATTTGCAGACCAAATGAAGCTCAAGAAGAAGAAAAAACAAAGTATGGATACTTCAGTCTTTCTTAGAAGGGGGAACAAAATACCCATGGGAGGAGACACAGAGAAAAATTGTGGAGCAAAGACTGAAGGAAAGACCATCCAGAGACTGCCCCACCTGAGGATCAATTCCAAATTCAGTCACCAAACCCAGACACTATTGTGGATGCCAGAAAGTGCTTGCTGACAGAACCCTGATAGGGCTATCTCTTAAGAGATTCTGCCAGTGCCTGACAAATACAGAGGTGGATGTTCTCAGCCAACCATTGGACTGAGCACAAGGTCCCCAAGGAGGAGCTAGATAAAGGACTGAAGGAGCTGAAGGGTTTTGCAGTCTCATAGGAGGAACAATAATTTGAACCAACCAGTACCCCCAGAGCTCCCAGGGACTAAACCACCGACCAAAGGGTACACATGGAGGGACCCATGGCTCCAGTTGCATATGTAGCAGAGGATGGACCTGTTGTACATCAATGGGAGGAGAGGCCCTTGGTTCTGAGAAGGCTTGATGCCCCAGTGTAGGGGAATTCCAGGACAGGGAATAAGGAGTGGGTGGTTTGGTGAGCAGGGGGAGAGGGGTGGAATCAGGGTTTTCAGAGGGGAATCCTGGAAAGTATATAACATCTGAAATGTAAATAAAAATATCTAATCAAAAATAGAAAAGTACATATGACATGTTACAGATATCTTTTTTTTTGGTTTTTGTTGTTGTTGTTGTTTTGTTTTTTTGTTTTGTTTTTTCGGTTTTTCGAGACAGGGTTTCTCTTTATAGCCCTGGCTGTCCTGGAACTCACTTTGTAGACCAGGCTGGCCTCGAACTCAGAAATCTGCCTGCCTCTGCCTCCCGAGTGCTGGGATTAAAGGCGTGTGCCACCACCGCCTGGCCGATATCTTTAATACTAGTTACACATTATTGCCTCTTCTGCCTTACAATTTAACCCTCACCCCATTTAACTTCATTGTCTAGTATTCTCCTTTGCTCTGTTATACTACTGCATTCACTTTCCCTTCAGTTGAACAATGATCCCATTTTTCCTTAGTAATTTCCTGGCCTCTATAGATATTTCAAAGGAAATATCAGAAAATTCAAAGGTAACAACCATAAATAAGAGATAAAATGCAAATCTTATGTTTTTGGATCTGGATTACTTCACTCAGACCAACTGTTTCTCATCCATTTACTTGTGAATTTTATAATTTCATTTTTCTCAATGCCTAAATAATATTTCACTGTGTAAATATAGCATATTATCATTATCCATTTATCAGTTGATAGACAACTAGACTGTTTCTATTTCCTTATTATTGTGAAAAGAGCATAATGAAACATAAATGATTAGTATTCTGATCAGATCTCAGATAGAATTCGAGAGCATTCTATTGGTAAATGTTAGAAAGACCATTCTTTTTTAAATTACTTTTATTCTTTTTACAGTCCAGCCATTCCCCACATCCTGGTCTCCCCTCCCATGGTTCCTAATCCCATTCAATCTCCCTGCTAGCCCCAAGAGGATGTTTTCCCCTCCCCAGGCCTCCACAATCCCTGGAGCCTCGAATCTCTCTTCTCCCACTGAGGCCAGACCAAGCAGTCCTCTGCTATATATGTGTCTGGGGTCTCAGACCAGCTCATGAATGCTGCCTGGTGTCTGAGAGATCTCAGGGAGTCCAGGTTATTTTAGACTGCTGATTGGAAATACCATTCTTGTTATACCATAACAATTAACATGGAAGAATTATGGTCAGATCTTACAGTTTTTTTTTGTGTGTGTAAGAAAAAAATTTGTGAAGAGTGAAATCAGACTTTTGACAGAAACTATCATTTGAAAGGTGGTGAAAGAACAACCTCTCTCTCGACTGCTAACAATAAAATGTGAGAGGAAAGAACTGATTTAATAATAGAATTGTTGATCAAAAGGAAAGCCAAAACATAGAAAGTTAGGAAATGTGTAGCCTACTTACGGGTTGCTAAGGAAACCCAGATTGTGTAAAGAGCAAATGAAGTTTGGTGTAAATGTGTTCTGTGTGACATAGGCTGATCATTCAAGCGCCAAAGTGAATAGCCTATGGGAAATTGACAGAAGCTCCCTCCCCTCATAGATCAGGCTCAGAAAAAAGTGGCAATATGCATTCCTCTGGTTAGAGTACTAATGTTTACAAGCAATGGTCCAATGTGTGTAAAAAGTAGCAGCTGAAGCTTCCGTCTCTAATATTCTTGCATCCTGACACTGCTTGCCTTTAGAGCTCTCCTACCTTTGGGCAGTAGCCAACACTTCATCCCTGTGCTATATAGGATAAACATCCTGAGGTTCCATATTGCTGCAGTATTTGGTGCCACTTCATTAGAATGCTGACATTAAACCTAACTCCAACTTTTCTGTGTACATGTTTGTCATTTTTTAGTGTTGCTATCATTTCTTTATTCCCTGGACACTCCTAGTCAGGTTTCAAAATCCAAGCTGCATACCATGCCTACACATAACTTTGTTTATTTTTTGTTTTAAAGAAAGTCAATTTAGGAGCAAACATGAGAAATCTGGCCATGTTTAATAAAGAAATTAAAATGAATGAGCTATGCCATTAAACAGTAGGGCCTATTCATTAAGACAGGAGATTAGTTAGTTATCTATACAGGAACCAAGTGCTATATATAACTACAATGGAAGACTGGATCTAAACACTTCTTGGAGATCATCCTAGCTTCATGTCACATTACAGAATCAGGGTACAAGTCCTTGATGTAGGGTACCAAGTAGATTTTGATTCAATGATTACTGATTCTCAATTCTATTTTTAATTATTCCCTCCACTTTTCTCACTATGGCCCTTAGGTAACCTTTACATATGTTTACCAGGATCAGTGTACTGTGAATTTTGACTAGAAAAGCAATTGATATGATTGCTTCCACCTAGACTTCAAAGGATAAGTCAGCGAGGTGTGAGGCACTGGGAAATAACTGTCACAGAGAAGGCTTCATTATTCTTCTCCAGAAGTCTCCCTTTTACCCTTCCCTCAAATTTGTCACACATAACCCTTCTTTTAAAAAAAGTTTATTTATTTATTTGTTTACCTCCCAAACTGCTGTCCCCACCTCTCAGTCCTTGCCACACATTATTCCTCCTCTTATTCCCCTCTCGTTTTTCTCTGTGACAACTCTTCTCTTCCCCAAGTGTGAATTAGGCAGATTCTCTTCCACTGAGGCCAAAAAGGCAGCCTTGGAGACTAAGCTGCATATGTGCTACATGTTTGCAGGGAGATTTACTCCAGCCTGTGTAAGCTCTTTTTTTGGTGGCTCAGTCTCTAAGTGCCCCCAGGCATCCAGGTTTGTTGACTTGGTTGGTCTTCCTATCCCTTTCAGAAACTTAAATCCTTCCCTGAATTCTTCCATAATGGTCTCTGACCTCTTTCAAATGTTTGGCTATGGCTGTCTACATCTCTCTCAGTCAACTGCTGGGTAGAGCCTCTTAATTATGCTAGGCTTCTGTCTGGAAGCAGAGCATCAATACTGTCAGGGATTGGTGCTTGCCCATAGGTTGGGTCTCAAGTTGGGCCAGTTATTTGTTGGCCATTCCTTCAGTTTCTGGTCCATCTTTGTCCCTGCATTTCTTTTAGACAGAACAAAGTATCGGTTGAAAGTTTGAGGGGTTGGTTGGTGTCCCTTATCTCTCCACTGGGGGTCCTGTCAGGCTACAGGAGTTGGCCTCCTCAGGTTCTTTGTCCCCACTGATAGGCATTGTAATAGCCAGAAACTGGGAACAACCCAGATGTCCCTCAGCCAAAGAATGGATACAGAAAATGTGGTTAATTTACACAATGGAATACCATTCAGCTATTAAAAACAAGAACATCATGAATTTTACAGGCAAATGGATAAAACCAGAAAATATCATCTTGAGTGAGGTAATCCAGATCCAAAAGGACATGCATGGTATTTACTTACTGTTAAGTGAATGTTAGCCAAAAAGTACAGATACATCCCACAGGCTCAAAGAAGTTAAACAAGAAGGAATGCCCAAGTGAGGGTGCTTGAATCTCACTTAGAGGGGGGAACAAAATATTCATGGGAGGCAGAGGAAGGGAGAGAACTCTGTGTGAGACAGGAGGGGAAGGGGGATGAGTATAGGATCAGAGGTGGGCAGAGACAGGGGAGAAACTCAGAGAACCAGGAGAATGGATGGAAATCTTCAGCTGCTGGTAGTTGGGGTGAAGGGAGTCTCTAGGAAGCCTTGGTGACTTGGGATGGGGGAGGGTCCCAGAACTCAATGGGAATGACCTTAGCCAAGATACTTCTTGCTTTATTATACCCCAATAGGGAGAACCTACTATTGTTTTTCTGCTACATGGATATTGTATTAAGCCAACTGCCAAAATCTTGTAATTGTATATGTGGACAAGTACATCTCTCAACCTTCATCAGAGAAGCTTCCTTCAGTCAATGGTGATTAACACAGAGAACTACAACTGACAAATATACAGAGAAAAAGAGCTTATGGAATGATCAGCTTTGAATAGGATATGTGTATCATGCTGCCTACTCTCAAGGCTCAGGAGTTCCTATGGATGAGGGAGAAGAATTAAAAGAGCCAGAAGCAAAGATGACTCCTGTGAAATCATGTTTTTCTGAATAAAACAGGAAAGTTGCCTGTATGAATTGAAAGCATCTGAGACTGTTTGCCTAAAACCTCCACTGAATCAAAGATGAGATGTTATTCCCAAGTGAAACCCCCCAGCTAGAAAGTGAACACTATGGTATGAATGTGACTCCCAGAAAGTTCATGTGTGGTAGGCTTAATGTATATAATGAGAGTTGGGAGTTAAGCCCTTTGAATGATGAGTAGATCATTTATAAATGACTAGTAAGTTAGAGTGATATTTAGAAGAATGTGCTTTTGTTGGAGTAGATTTGCTACATAACCAGTTTTGCCTTCATCAGCTCCATTAACCTCCTTCACTCTTTCACTATCTGCTATAGAATGAATGGTACACAGAAAGTTCATTTCCAGATGTTGAACTTTTGGGGGGTTTTAATGGGTATTTTATATATTTATATTTCAAGTGTAATCCCCTTTCCTGGCTATCCCTTTGGAACTCCCTATCCCATCCTCCCTACCCCTATATCACCCACTCACTCCCACCTCACCATCCTGGCATTCCCCTACACTGGGGCATTGAGTCTTTATAGGACCAAGGTCCTCTCCTCCCATTGATGTCTAACAAGGCCATCTTTGGCTACATATGCAGCTGGAGTCATGGGTCCCTCAATGTGTGTTCTTTGGTTGGTGGTTTAGTCCCTGGGAGCTCTGGGGGGGGTCCTGGCTGGTCAATATTGTTGTTCTTCCTATGGGGTTGCAAACCCCTTCTGCTCATTCAGTCCTGACTCTAACTCCTCCATTGTGGACACTATGTTGGCTCAGTCCAATTGTTGGCTGGAAGCATCTACCTCTATTTGTCAGGCTCTGGTAGAGCTCTCAAGAGACAGCTATATCAGGATCCTGACAACAAGTATTTCTTGGCTAGTGTCTGCATTTGATGTTTGTATGTAGCATGGAACCCAAGGTAGGAAAGTCAATGGATGGCCTTTCCTTCAGTCTCTGATCCACATTTTGTCTCCATATTTCCTCCCATGAGTATTTACTTTCTGCTTCTAAGAAGGACTAACACATCCACACTTTGGTCTTCCCTCTTCTTGAGCTTTACATGGTCTGAGAATTGTATCTTGGGTATTCTGAGCTCTTGGGATATATCTATTTACCAGTGAGTGCGTGTCATGTGTGTTTTTTATGATTGGGTGATCTCACTCAAGACGATATTTTCTAGTTCCATCCATGTGCCTGTGAATTTCATGAAGTCATTGATTTTAATAGCTGAGTAGTACTCCACTGTGTAAATGTACCATATTTTCTGTATCCATTCCACTACTGAAGGACATCTGGGTTCTTTCCAGCTCTTGGCTATTATAAAGAAGGCTGCTGTGAACATAGTGAAACATGTGTCCTTGTTATATGTTGGAGCATCTGCTCAGGTATATGCCCAGGAATGATATAGCTGGGTCCTCAGTCCAATTTTCTTCCCTTATGAATATTGATGCAAAAATCTTCAATAAAATTGTCCAAAACCAAATCCAAGAACTCATCAAAACGATCATCAATCATGATCAAGTAGGTTTCAACCAAGGTATGCAGGGATGGTTTATTATATGGATATCCATCAACTTAATCCACTATATAACCAAACTCAAAAGAAAAATACACATGATCATCTCATTGAATGGTGAAATGCATTTGACAAATTTCAATATCCCTTCATGGTAAAAGTCTTGGAAAGATCAGAAATTCAAGGCCCATACATAACCACATTGAAAGAAATATACAGCAAACCAGTAGGCCACATCAAACTAAATGGGAAGAAATTTGAAGCAATCCCACTAAAATCAGGGACTAGACAATCTGCCCACTCTCTCCCTACCTATTCAATATAGTACTCGAAATCCTAACCAGAGCAATCAGACAACAAAAGGCAGTCAAAGGGATACAAATTGGAAAGGAAGAAGTAAAAAATATCACTATTTGCAGATGATATTATAGTGATCCCAAAAATTCCACCAGAGAACCCCTAAACTTGATAAACAGTTTCAGTGAAGTGGCTGGGTATAAAATTAAGTCAAACAAATCAATAGCCTTCTCTACTCAAAGTATAAACAGGCTGAGAAAGAAAATAGGAAAACAACAACCTTCATAATAGTCACAAATAATATAAAATACCTTGCTGTGAAGCTAACCAAGCAAATGAAAGATCTGTATGACAAGAACTTCAAGTCTCCGAAAAAAGAAATCAAAGAAGATCTCTGCAGATGGAAAGATCAACCATCCTCAAGGATTGGCAGGATTAATATAGTAAAAATGGCTATCTTGCCAAAAGCAATCTACAGATTCAATGCAATCCCGATCAAAATTCCAACTCAGTTCTTCATAGAGTTAGAAAGAGCCATTTGCAAATTCATTTGGAATAACAAAATACCCAGGATAGCAAAAACTATTCTCAACGATAAAAGTATGTCTGGGAGAATTACTATCCCTGATCTCAAGCTGAAATATAGAGGAATAATAATAAAAACTGCATGATATTGGTACAGAGACAGGAAGGCAGATCAATGCAATAGAATTGAAGACCTAGAAATGAACTGACACACCTAATGGTCACTTGATCTTTGACAGAGGACCTAGAACCATTCAGTGGAAAAAATCTTTTTCAACAAATGATGCTGGTTCAACTGGATGTCAACATGTAGAAGAATTCAAATTGATCCATTCTTATCTCCTTGTACAAGCTCAAGTCCAAGTGGATCAAGGACCTCCACATGAAACCAGGTACACTGAAACTAATAGAAGAAAAAGTGGAGAAGAGCCTCAAACACATTGGCACAGGGGAAATTTTCCTGAACAGAACACCAATGGCTTATGTTCTAAGATCAACTCAGACAAATGGGAACTCATGAAATTGCAAATTTTTGATAAGGCAAAAGACACTGTCAATAGGACAAAATGGCAATCCACAGATTGAGAAAAGATCTTTACCAATCCTACATCTGAGAGAGGGCTAATATCCAATATACACAAAGAACAAAGAAGGTAGACTCCAGAGAACCAAATAACTCTATAAAAATGGGGTACAAAGCTAAACAAAGACTTCTCAAATGAGGATTAATCTGACCTTCCACCTCACACCAGTTAGAATGGCTAAGATCAAAAACTCAGGTGACAGACAGTAGATGCTGGCAAGGATCTGGAGTATGAGGAACACTCCTCCATTGTTGGCAGGACTGGAAGCTGGTACAACCAGTCTGGAAATCAGTGTGGAGCTACCTCTGAACCCTTGGTTTTTAAATTCACTTTATATTCTCCAGAGCCTGGATAAATAATTTTTTCTGATAAATCACCTAATTTAAGTTATTCTTTCATCACAATAAAATGACAGTGGGTAAATGTGTGATTTAATTCTAGTTTACACCCATTTTGAAACCCTCGCCACTTCTACTCATTTGTATTGATAAATCCAGGTACATAAGTATGGAATGAAATGTTCATATGTGTTAACAATTCTAATTTGCAGGTAGAATTTTCTGGGTGACCTTAAATAGACAATTACCCACTAAAATTGCCATCCATCTAAAACATAAACCTTTTAATGTATATTTATATTGATTTAAACTAAGAATAATGAATTAAAAATCATATATATGCATTACACAAAGCAAAAGGCACAAAATGTTATACTAAGATTAAATAAGCGATAGTGATAAAGACTGGTCCAAAGTGCCTTATACTCACCATCCTTCCATAGTTTGGAGTTTTGTTTTGTTATATTTTTATTCTCTCTTTTTTCCCTTAGAATACTTTCTCTTGAAACAATACTTTACTTAAATTTTGATCTGTAAAGGTAAAGCAAGTCTGGTTAAAACCAAATGGGAGTTGAGAGTATATGGAGTAGCTAACAGTGGATCCTAAAAAGTATTGACTTATGGATCACAACTGAGTAGTTGGCTGAAAATAAATTTCTTACATGCGGGTCCAATAAGAACTGTCTTCTTTCTGTAATCCATGGTGTCTTGAGTGATATGTTGTTCAGATTTTAAGACCTACTAGAAATTGACAAAAAATTACATTTGGGTTTTTCAGTTTTCCATAGGACCTCTGGTTTATCATAAATCTTGCCACACTTGATTTTGATTGGCACTGACAAGCCTCTTTGTCTAATTTTTCTTATGTTTTCCTGGACCTAAGAATCAGAAAAATAATGCTTTCAGTTTTTCTTTCTTCTTACTCACCTTTCCTAAGAAATCAAAGTTAAACATTGAAGATGATTCTATTTCCTGCTGAAATTCACCCACATACAGAGACATTTCCTCTAGGACTATAGCTCAACATCAGTTGAGTGTGTCACCCATAGCATGTTTGATAGAATTGTTGCTACATCTTTCTTACAATTCTGTGTGTGCACTACTTTTTGTGATTGGAATATAACCTCTGGTCTAGCAGACATTTTTTAGGCATCCTCATATTCATGTAGGCATCTACCACGGAGTCTTATGCTATAGAATGGAAGACAGTCCTGCCATATTTTCCCTGTAAAATTTTTACCATGATTTTCCATTTTGTCAGACAGTTCTGCCTTAACTTTGTATCTTTTCAACCACAGCAAAAAATGAGATAACTGCTACTCCACTGAAGTCATGTCCTTTCATAAGACATAGCTTATGATAAACTTATCTCTGATGTTCCTACACATTCCATTCTCAGAAAATTTAGTTTCAGCTGCATGCCTTACTATACACAAGTGCCATACAACTACTTTTTCCAAACTTTTTGATTTGTTCACATCTGAGACTGATCACCAATCTATTGTGTTACTTTTCTTGGGACTATATGAGAAACATGTCCAATAACGTCCTGTAGAGCACAGGCGACACACCAAATAGTCAAGCCAGATTAGTGAACCAATTGTTTTTTTGTGGGATTTCTTAGAGTAAGTGACACAAGTGTCTGCAACTCAAAAACAGTTATATCAACAGCATAGGATGGCTAAGGAAAAGTACATTACCAGATCCTTAGCAGCAGTCATCCTTCTACCTCTTACTCTGGTGCTGCCAAAGATAGTGTGCAAATGTAGAAGGATTATTAAAAGCTGAAGTGAGAAGAAGGATTATGTTGTTGAACTATCAATCATGATTCTGATTAGTCTCCTTTTCTTTTTATAAGGAAACATTAGTGACTGGTCTTAAAATGATTTTGTTCAGGTGATCATAAGTGCTTTGATTTCAAGATGATAATAGTTACATTGTGATCAGAGGAAATAGTTTCACCACAAAACAGTTGTTTCTTAACAGATACTTTAGATTCCTGTTGATCCTAGCCATGCATTTTTCAGATATTCAAACATATGTGTCCAGTCTGTGAGGTTGTCTTGCTAATAACATTTGTATGAAATACATGAAGAAACTTGCTAAGAAAGGTTCAGTACATGGATCACCAAGTGAAAAATTTTGGTTTATCCATAAAAGTTCAGATGATGAAGAAAGTAAAGTTTCTAAATATAGTGTGATAATTTTCACTTGAATCTGCTTGAAAAGCACGAAGTGTTTCGTTGAGGCTAATACAAAGGTATCATGTTTAGAGACTTAAAGAACTCCTAATAATAGGTTTGGATTGTAAACACTTCCCAGATGATTGTGATTAGCAGTATATGCTGTCATCCTCCCAGGTGGATGGATTCAGCACAGAGAAGGGTGTTGAAGTAAAAAAGAAAATTGATAAACCACATGAGGCTGGAGATGGTGACATATAAATGAGTTTGGAAGATTATTTCAACCCAAACTCTTTTTAAAATAAAATAAAATATTTATGCATTTATGTATTTATTTATTTATTACTTATTTACATCCTTGTTCCCTCCTGGTCACCCCTCCCAGAGTCCTTCCCCCATCCATTCTCCCCTTCTCCTCTGAGCATGTGGGAGCACCCTGGGTATCTTCCCACCCTGGCCAGATAGCCATGAAAATAAATAAAAATCTGCAACTGATTGGGTGGGGTGCTAGATGGTAGGGGACATCTCCAAGAAGAGGTGGAGACCTGGGCTAGGGAGCGCCCATGAATCAATGGGAGTATCTTTAGCTGTGACTCACAGCATTGGGGATATGGAACCTGAAGCGACCACATCCCGAGGCAAGGCAGAAACCCCCATGGAGTAATAGGGAGACCAAACTACCCACAGAATTTTCCACTCAAAGCTTATCCTGTCTACAGAGACTGAGGGAATGGCCAACGAATAACTACTTCAACTTGAGACCTATCCCATGGGCAAGCACCAATCGCGGACACTATTAATGATACTCTGTTATGCTTGCAGACAGGAGTTTTGTATGGCTGTCCTCTGAGAGACTCCACCCACCAACTGACTCATACAGATGCACACACCCACAACTAAACAGAGGATGTAGCTTGGAAACTTATGGAGGAATAGGGGGAAGGATTGCAGTCCCTAGGGGGATAGGACCTACACAGGAAGACAAACAGAATCAACTTACTTGGACCTTGGGGCTCTCAGAGACCGAACCACCAACCAAAGAACATATATGATCTGGACTTAGACCTCCCCTAACATTTGTAGTAGATGTGCAGCTTGGTTTTCACGTGGGTCCCAAAAAACCTGGAGCAGGAGCTATTACTTTGCTGTTGACTGTATGTGGGATGTTCTTCTAGCTGGGCTGCCTTGTCTATTCTAGTGGTTAAGGAAGTGCCAACTTCATAGAAACTTATTTCAACATTTTATATGTATGTAAGCAGGGAGTGGCAGAATATTTAAATGGATATGAGCTTAGAAATCAAGATGTTATAATCCATGTATCAGTAAGAAGGTCTAAGCCGGGCGTGGTGGCGCTTGCCTTTAATCCCAACGCTTGGGAGGCAGAGGCAGGTGGATTTCTGAGTTCAAGGCTAGCCTGGTCTACAAAGTGAGTTCCAGGACAGCCAGAGCTATACAGAGAAAACATGTCTCAAAAAACAAAACAAAACAAAAACAAAAAAGAGAAGGTGAATCTAGGAGAAGAAATAGAACAGCCAGCACACTCAAACTATGGGAACTTGTGTTCCTGGGACTCCTGATCTGTTTTATTTAAGATGGAGACATATATAGAAAAAATACCTAGTAGATGTTTAAGAAGCAAACCCTGAAGAGGTATAAATCACTTTCACATAGTTTTAGACCAAATTTTGACCACATAATTATACCTAGCTGTAAGAGAATTATAGAATACAGACTAGTTGTGTGAGCACTTGGGTAAACAGTTTCATTTGGTAGAAAGTAATCCAATGCTCACTGTAACATTATCCTTAACACTTTCTATGTGTCATCTAGGTTAATCATTCTATAAACTTTATAAGGAATGTGTAACCACTACCCCTGTATAATGCATGATGAAGTTGGGAAGATTAAAAAGCAATAAACCAAGACCATTTAGCTAATACATCACAAACTTGAGATTCAAGCCAAGAAACCAGGGACAATTCTAAAATGTAGGGTTGATCTTATCCAACATTTTAAGAATGAGTTTGATTGTATAAAAGTATTTCTGGGATTTTAGTAGAAATTGCATGAAACCTATAGATAAATTCAGAAATTGGCATCTTTATTATTTAGGTGTTTTCTGTCTGATATTTACTTCTAGTTTGATTTGATACTTAAGAGAACATATTTCCTATGTTCTTGACTCAGTTTTTATAGCACAGTAATGTGTGTTGTGTATTAGGGAGTATTTTGTCATAGGTTATAAATCATATTCTGCTTTTGCCAGACAAAATGATCTCAATATGTCAGTAATTTTCTTCCCATATTTCTTTGTCAAACTTTTACATTAGTTGCTGAGAGGGAGATTGAAATACACAATTATAGTTTTGAGTTTGTCTATTTTTTTTCCAGCTCTATCAGGTGTTACTTTATCTATCTTGTGGGTCTGTTGTTTGGTGTGTATATTTTTTTAATGACTATATCTGCTTGTCCACCAATAGTTTTACTTTTTTATTATTATGCAATGACTTCCTTTGCTTTTAATCATTTTCTTTTCTCTGAATTAAAGATACTGTTTTAGTGTAGCTATTCACTAGGGAATAACATGTCATGACACTTATGACTGTGTGGCACAAAATACTGTGCTCACCTATAGAACACTGGCTATGTAATCATAGCAATAAAATCAGAGGAATAACTGAGTGAGAACTAAATCTATGGCAATGGTTATGTTGCTTTTAACATTTTTGTAGTAGAAAAAAATTCAGAATAGTCAATAACACTCTGTGGGATTCCACAACTTCTCCTTGCCTCTCAGGTGTAGATGGTTTAGAGATGTTGGAGTTAAAAGGGGAATGCTAATGGAGGACAGGTCTTCAGTGATGCAGCTTTAATGAGATAGTCACCCAAACATGGATGAAACTCCTAACCTGGAATGTACTCCTAAACTAAGGCCAACAAATTCCCAGGCTCCCTAAGCTAGGCTGGAATGGAATCATTGTTCTTTTTGTTTTTGTTTTTGTTTTGTTGTTGTTTTTGTTTTTTTTGTTTTTTGTTGTTTTGATTGTCAGTGCACTGAGGTAAACTGATGTTTGTTTACCTCAAGAAAAGTAGAGACTACCAGGTAAAGTTAGATAATAAACTAGTCCTAATTTGAGATGACTAATGTACACTAAATATATCTAAGCACATTCAGACCCATTCAATTTATTTGTGTTTTTGTTTTTAAGAGTATATTGTATAAAAAAGAACTGGAGCATCTTTTAAAAGATATTCAATCACTCTTAGTCTTTCTGATTAGGATATGTAGGCCATTTACATTTGATGTAATTATTGATGTATGCTAGAATTAGCCTTTTTGTGGTGCTAAGGATTAAATTCATGGCAATGCCCATGCAAAGCAAATACTTCTGCAAGTATTGTCAGCAGGCTTCTATTGGCTGGGATTGATATTTTAAGCCTTTCAACCAAGTGTGGAACTCTTTCATTTAGGTCTACTAACACTATAATTATTATGTGTGGAGTACCAGACAATATGACTTTTGTTGAAACGACTATTTCATTATTGTTTATTAATTTATATGGTGAAAATAATCTAATGTATGGACAAAATTTGTGCTATTGTACTAGTGTGAATTTTTTTCCTGATACCATAAATATTTTTAAAATATAATTTTTAAAGATGTATTTATGATAAAGATGTATGAGTATATTGTTGCTCTCTTCAGACAAACCAGGAGAGGGCACCAGATCCCATTAAAGATGGTTGTATTTTGCATTTCCCTAATGATTAAGGATGTTGAACATTTTTTCAGGTGCTTCTCAGCCATTCGGTATTCCTCAGGTGAGAATTCTTTGTTTAGCTCTGAGCACAATTTTTTAATGGGGTTATTTGATTTTCTGGAGTCCACCTTCTTGAGTTCTTTATATATATTGGATATTAGTTCCCTATCTGACTTAGAATAGGTAAAGATCCTTTCCCAATCTGTTGGTGGCCTTTTTGTCTTATTGACGGTGTCTTTTGCCTTGCAGAAGCTTTGCAATTTTATGAGGTGCCATTTGTCGATTCTCAAGATTCCACCTCACACCAGTCAGAATGGCTAAGATCAAAAATTCAGGTGACAGCAGATGCTGGCTAGGATGTGGAGAAAGAGGAACACTCCTCCACTGTTGGTGGGATTGCAAGCTTGTACAACCACTCTGGAAATCAGTCTGGCGGTTCCTCAGAAAATTGGCCATAGTACTAACGGAGTATCCTGCAATACCTCTCCTGGGTATATATCCAGAAGATGTCCCAACCGGTAAGAAGGACACATGCTCCACTATGTTCATAGCAGCCTTATTTATAATAGCTATAAGCTGGAAAGAACCCAGATGCCCTTCAACAAAAGAATGGATACAGAAAATGTGGTACATTTACACAATGGAGTACTACTCAGCTATTAAAAAGAATGAATTTATGAAATTCCTAGGCAAATGGTTGGACATGGAGGGCATTATCCTGAGTGAGGTAACCCAATCACAAAAGAACTCACACAATATGTACTCACTGATAAGTGGATATTAGCCCAGAAACTTAGAATACCCAAGATATAAGATACAATATGCTAAACACATGAAACTCAAGAAGAACGAAGACCAAAGTGTGGACACTTTGCCCCTTCTTAGAATTGGGAACAAAACACCCATGGAAGGAGTTACAGATACAAAGTTTGGAGCTGAGACGAAAGGATTGACCATCTATAGGCTGCCATACCCCGGGATCCATCCCATAATCAGCCTCCAAACGCTGACTCCATTGCATACACTAGCAAGATTTTGCTGAAAGGACCCAGATATAGCTGTCTCTTGTGAGGCTATGCACAATTGGTTGTTATCATGTAGAAGAATGGGAGTAGATCCATTCCTATCTCCTTATACTAAGGTCAAATATAAGTGGATTAAGGAACTCCAGATAGAGAAATTACCCAAGGAGCTAAAGGGAACTGCAACCCTATAGGTGGAACAACAATATGAACTAACCAGTACCTGGGAGCTCTTGTCTCTAGCTGCATATGTCTCTTGTGAGACTATGCCAGGGCCCGGCAAACACATAAGTGGATGCTCACAGTCAGCAATTGGATGGATCACAGGGCCAAAAAGGGGGAGTGGGTGGGTAGGGGAATGGGGGGGGGGTGGGTATGGGGGACCTTTGGGATAGCATTGAAAATGTAAACGAGGAAAATAACTAATTAAAAAAAAACAGAGACACTGAAACTTATAGAGGGGAAAGTAGGTAAAAGCCTTGAAGATATGGGTACAAGGGAAAAGTTCCTGAATAGAACTGCAATGGCTTGTGCAGTAAGATGGAGAATTTTAAATGGGACCCCATAAAGTTGCAAAGTTTCTGCAAGGCAAAAGACACCGTCAACAAGACAATAAGACCATCAACAGATTGGGAAATGATCTTTACCTATCCTATATCAGATAGGGGACTAATATGCAATGTATATAAAGAACGCAAGAAGATGGGCTCCAGATAATCAAATAACCCCATTAAAAAATGGGGCTCAGAACTGAACAAAGAATTCTCACCTGAGGAATACCGAATGGCAGAGAAACACCTGAAAAAAATGTTTAACAACCTTACTCATCAGGGAAATGCAAATCAAAACAACCCCGAGATTCCACCTCACACCAGTCAGGATGGTTAAGATAAAAAATTCAGGTGACAGCAGATTCTGGTGAGGATGTGGAGAAAGAGGAATACTCCTCCATTGTTGGTGGGATTGCAAGCTTATACAACCACTCTGGAAATCAGTCTGGCCGTTCCTCAGAAAATTAGACATAGTACTACAGGAGGATCCTGCAATACCTCTCCTGGGCATATATCCAGAAGAGGTCCCAACTGGTAAGAAGGACACATGCTCCACTATGTTCATAGCAGCCTTATTTATAATAGCCAGAACCTGGAAAGAACCTAGATGCCCCTCAACAGAGGAATGGATACAGAAAATGTGGTACATTTACACAATGGAGTACTACTCAGCTATTAAAAAGAATGAATTTATGAAATTCCTAGGCAAATGGATGGACCTGGAGGGCATCATCCTAAGTGAGATAACCCTATCACAAAGGAACTCACACAATATGTACTCACTTATAAGTGGATATTAGCCCAGAAACTTAGGATACCCAAGATATAAGATACAATTTGCTAAACGCATGAAACTCAAGAAGAATGAAGACCAAAGTGTGGACACTTTGTCCAGTCTTACAACTGGGAACAAAACACCCATGGAAGGAGTTGCAGAGACAAAGTTTGGAGCTGTGACGAAAGGATGGACCATCTAGAGACTGCCATTATCTGGGGATCCATCCCATAATCAGCTTCCAAACGCTGACCCTATTTCATACACTAGCAAGATTTTGCTGGGGCCTAGCAACACAGAAGTGGATGCTCACAGTCAGCTATTGGATGGATCACAGGGCTCCCAGTCGAGGAGCTAGAGAAAGTACCCAAGGAGCTAAAGGGATCTCCAACCCTATAGGTGGAACAACAATATGAACTAATCAGTACCCCGGAGCTCTTGACTCTAGCTGCATATGTATCAAAAGATGGCCTAGTTGGCCATCAGTGGAAAGAGAGGCCCATTGGAGTTGCAAACTTTATATGCCCCAGTACAGGGGAATGCCAGAGCCAAAAAGTGGGAGTGGGTGGGTAGGGGAGTGGGGGGAGTGTATGGGGGCTTTTGGGGTCACATTGGAAATGTAAATGAGTAAAATATCTAATAAAAATATTAAAAAAAGAAAGAATAAATTAAAACTTCTCCAGATTTGTTTAAATAATTTGTTGGACAAAGTGACTGACTTAAAATATCATGACAGTGTAAACACAATCTCACAGTGGAGTTTTTTGTTCCCTTACTTTCTGAAATAAAATGCTTTTTTTATTACTTCAAATAAAACTGAGGAGAACAGAAACAAAAAACAAAACAAAACAAAAAAGATGGTTGTGAGCCATGATGTGGTTGCTGGGATTTGAACTCAGGATCTTTGGAGGAGCAGTCAGTGCTCTTAACCACTAAGCCATCTCTCCAGCCCCCTTAAAATATCATTCTTCATATGGTTGATTTTTTTCTTGGTTTCTTTTATCTGACTATATCATTTCTTTTGTTATTAGAGGAATTTTTTCTTTTCTTTATAAAGTAATATTTGTATCATTTATTTAAGAATTTCATAGAGTATACTATTATTATTCTTGCTCCCTCTCCTATCTCCCCCACATTCACCAACACTTCTCTCACCATCAAGCTTCATGTCCTCTTTTTAAAGAAATCCATCACATCTAAATTCTGTGGCTAATTCTTTTTGTGTAATGCTTAACCTGAAGTAAGGTCTATTTATTAGTGGACACATTGTTTTTGTTGGTAGTGTTTTTCTTGTTTTTATTTAATTTCTCACACTTATAAATTAAGTAATTTAATGTATTAGTCTCACTTTTAGCATGAAGCTATCTATAACTGACCCCTGCTGGAAAAGAGAAAAAAAATCAGTATTCAGCAATGAACTGGGTATATCAACCCCATTGCAGTGCAGTCCACATACTCAGTAATAGTTGCTTAACACAAAAAGTGAACACATTCTGAAAGAAAACTATCACACTTATGCTCAGCTATGGGTGGAATGTCATTTCAATCTCTACTCTTTATGCTGAACTTTGTTCTGGTTTGAGCTTGCACATTGCTTCTTTGTGCTGTCACTGCCACTATGAATTTTTATGTGTAGTGACCTTGCTGTGTGCAGAAGATGATTTTTCCTTGTAGTGATCCAACATCTTGGGCTCTTACACATTTTCTACCCCTACCCTACAATGATCTTTGATAGTTAGGAAGAGTAAATAAAGTATGTATGTTTCCTTCAGAATTGAGAATCTGCAAATATTTATTCTCTCTATTCTTTAGCCAGTTTCTGGTCTGTGTTAATCATCTTCTGCTGCAAATCGAAGTTTACTATATTAAGGTTGAGAGATGCATTAGACTATATGTATAATGATAAGTCATTAGGAAACAGTTTAATCCTTTGTCTATTTAGCAGAGTAATAGTGATAGGTTCTTTCCTTGGGCTCAAGACCTGACTAGCCACAGGTTCTTGGCTCTGATGCCATTGCCATGTATATACCTCATCTTTTATAGTTTGTCTCAAATCTCAGCAGAAATTGGCAAAGCCTTGTCACGCCAGTCCTGGCAAATGTTTACATTTTTACACACACACACACACACACACACACACACACACACACACACACACACACACACAAGCTCACACACAGAGTCTCATAGTGTTCACAGGTCGATATGGTTGTTGACTACTTTTCTTCACTAGTCGCATGCATAGCACCTTTGGTACTATGAAAGCTAGACAGTAAGGATGAAGTACCTGCGTCAGTACAAACTACATTTCTATGATTCAAGTATGTGGTGTCTTTAGCAATAGGGACTTATAGTCAAATTCTGGAAAGTAATCAAGAGCATTGACAATATCAGGGACCTATGGGATCTATGGGACCCCACTGGCTAAGAACTCCAAAATGGGTGACACATTCTAGTTACTGGGGTTTTTCATTTGCTTTCTTGATTTGTCCAGCAAGGTCTCTCCGCCACCCACACATAGCCCTAAAAGACAATTTTAACAAAGTCAGAATTCATAATTGGCAGTTATCTTACTTTTCTCTGCCTTTCATTACTTTAAAATACTGTTTCATAGTTGACATTTTCTAACTAGCTTAGTTTTCTCTAGCAGCTTTTAAGTTAAAATGACTTTGTTTAATTTTCAGAAGATAAATGTTTTGTCAAAGATTTAATTAGGTTTCTTATATTTGTAATTTTTCATAATGTAATTCTGAAATGTGAAAGTTTTAATCAACTTTGGAATTGGAAGTGGAGTTGGAAATGTGTGTGTGTGTGCATGCATGTATGTATGTGTGAGTGTGTATTCATGTATGTTTGGACAGTGTGTGTAATATATGTAGGGTCTCATTATATGATTATATGAGACAAGCACTCTCCCAGGAATTTTCAATATATAAAACATTTTATTTCCTTTTTGTTGATTTTTATTTTTGTTTTTTATTTTTTATTTTAGTTGGAAGGGCAATGGGTTGTTTTGCTTTTACTGAAAGTAGATTTTTTTTCACTGTCATCCTGTCATCCAACTGTCATTATAGTTCATCCTCTATCTAATAGTTCTAGTTGTTCCCTACATTCCATCCAATCCAAATCTAGCCCCTTTGTTTCTCTCCAACAACAGGCAAGTAAGAGATAATAGTAAGATATAATTAAACATAATAATACATCAGAATACGAAAAATGAACATACATAAGGAAAAGAGTCCAAGAAACAGCATGAGAAATGGGTATAGAAACCAAGATTCACTGATTGCATGTTCTGGAAATTCATAACATAATAACAATACAAAACAAGGAAATATTACACACAAAACACATATACAAATAATGATTAAAAACTGCATGGTATTGGTGCAGAGACAGACAGGTAGATCAATGGAACAAAACTGAAGACCCAAAAATGAACCCACACACCTATGGTCACATGATCTTTGACAAAGGAGCTAAAAGCATCCAGTGGAAAAAAGATAGCATTTTCTTTTCCTTTCCTTTCCTTTCTTTTCTTTTCTTTTCTTTTCTTTTCTTTTCTTTTCTTTTCTTTTCTTTTCTCTTCTCTTCTCTTCTCTTCTCTTTTCTTTTCCTTTCTTTGCTTTGCTTTTCTTTTCATTTCTTTTCTCTTCTCTTCTTTTCTTTTCTCTTCTTTTCTTTTCTCTCTTCTCTTCTCTTTTCTTTTCCTTTCTTTTCTTTTCTATTAGATATTTTCTTTATTTACATTTCAAATGCTATCCTGAAAGTTCCCTATACCCTCCCTCCACCCTGCTCCCCTACCCACCCACTCCCATTTCTTGGCCCTGGTGTTCCCCTGTACTGGGGCATATAAAGTGTGCAAGACCAAGGGTCTTTCTTTCCAATGATGCCGACTAGGCCATCTTCTGCTACATATGCAGCTAGAGACACACGCTCTGGGGGTACTTGTTAGTTCATATTGTTGTTCCACCTATAGGGTTGCAGACCCCTTCAGCTCCTTGGGTACTTTCTCTAGCTCCTTCCTTGAGGGCCCTGTATTACATCCTATAGATGACTGTGAGCATCCACTTCTGTGTTTGCCAGGCACTGGCATAGCCTCACTCGAGACAGCAATATCAGGGTCCTTTCAGCAAAATCTTGCTGGCATATACAATAGTGTCTGGGTTTGGTGGCTGATTATGGGATGGATCCCTGGGTGGGATATCATCCTTAGTGAGGTAACCCAATCACAAAAGAAGTCACTTGATATGCACTCACTGATAAGTGGATATTAGCCCAGAAACTTAGAATACCCAAGATACAATCTACAAAACACAAGAAAATCAAGAAGAATGAAGACCAAAGTGTGGATATGTCATTCCTCCTTAGAATAGGGAACAAAACACCCATGGAAGGAGTTACAAAGACAAAGTGTGGAGCTAAGATGAAAGGATGAACCATCCAAACATGGCATTTTCAGCAAATGGTGCTGGTTCAACTGGAAGTTATTATGTAGAAGAATGCGCATTGATCCATACTTATTTCCTTGTATAAAGCTCAAATCCAAATTCATCAAGGACCTTCACATAAAACTAGATATACTGAAACTGATTCTTTGTATTTTTTTGTTGTTATTGTCATTTTGATTTTACTGATTTTAGATCTATATTTAATTATTTGTTTTCATTTATTCCCTTTTGGAGTAATTTCCCCTGTTTCTTCTATAGCTTTCAAATATGCTCTTAGTTACTTGGATGATATTTCTCCAATTGATTTATATAGTTGCTTAGTGGATGAATGTTACTCTTACAAATACCTTTATTGTAGCCCACACATTTGGGTTTAATGTGTATTCATCTTCATCCAATCCTCTAAGTTTTAAGTTTTATTTTTATTTTTGTTTGGACTTATTTCTCAGTCAGAGATATGTTGTTCAATTTTTATAAGTGATTTCTGTTGATTCTGCTTTTATTGATATCCAGCTTTAATCCATGGTAGTCAGATAGGATAGTGTGTTATTTCAATTTTCTTACATCTGTTGATATTTTCTTTGTGATCAAGGATCATTTTTAATTTTGGAGAATGTTTCATGAGCTGTTGAGGAGAAGGTATATCATTTTTTTCCTTTTGTGAAATATCTAGTAAATATATGTCAAATCCATTTGGTGTATGTCTTAGTCAGGGATTCTATTCCTGCCAAACATCATGAACAAGAAGCAAGTTGGGGAGGAAAGGATTTATTAGGCTTACATTTACATACTGCTGTTGATCAACAAAGGATGCAGGACTGGAATTCAAGCAGGTCAGAAAGCAGGAGCTGATGCAGAGGCCATGGAGGGATGTTCTTTACTGGCTTGCTTCCCCTGGTTTGCTCAGCCTGCTCTCTTATAGAAGCAAGACTACAAGCCCAGAGATGGTCCCACCCACAAGGGGCCTTTGCCCCTTGATCACTAATTGAGAAAATGCCTTTCAGCTGGATCTCATGGAGGCATTTCCTCAACTGAAGCTCCTTTTTCTGTGATAACTCCAGCTGTGTCAAGTTGACACAAAACTAGCCAGTACAATTGACCCGTTGTCAACTTGACACACAACACATCACTAGTAAGCCTCAACCCTTACATAGTTTTTTCTTTTTTTTTTTAATTTTTTTATTACGTATTTTCCTCAACTACATTTCCAATGCTATCCCAAAAGTCCCCCATACCCTCCTCCCCACTTCCCTACCCATTCCCATTTTTTGGCCCTGGCATTCCCCTGTACTGCGGCATATAAAGTTTGCGTGTCCAATGGGCCTCTCTTTCCAGTGATGGCCAACTAGGCCATCTTTTGATACATATGCAGCTAGAGTGAAGAGCTCCAGGTTACTGGTTAGTTCATTATGTTGTTGCACCTACAGGGTTGCAGATCTCTTTAGCTCCTTGGATCCTTTCTCTAGCTCCTCCATTGGGGGCCCTGTGCTCCATCCAATAGCTGACTGTGAGCATCCACTTATGTGTTTGCTAGGCCCCAGCATAGTCTCAAAAGTGACACCTATATCAGGGTCCTTTCAGCCAAGGCTTGCTCATGTATGCAATGGTGTCATCGTTTGGAGGCTAATTATGGGATGGATCCCTGGATATGGCAGTCTCTAGATGGTCCATCCTTTTGTCTCAGCTCCAAACTTTGTCTCTGTAACTCCTTCCATGGGTGATTGTTTCCAATTCTAAGAAGGGGCAAAGTGTCCACAATTTGGTCTTCGTTCTTCTTCAGTTTCATGTGTTTTGCAAATTGTATCTTATATCTCGGGTATCCTAAGTTTCTGGGCTAATATCCACTTATCAGTGAGTACATATCGCTTGATTTCTTTTGTGATTGTGTTACCTCACTCAGGATGATGCCCTCCAGGTTCATCCATTTGCCTAGGAATTTCAAAAATTCATTCTTTTTAATAGCTGAGTCATACACCATTGTGTAAATGTACCACATTTTTTCCCATTTTTATTAGGTATTTAGCTCATTTACATTTCCAATGCTATACCAAAAGTCCCCCATTACCCTACCTGACACGCCCCTACCCACCCACTCCCCCTTTTTGGCCCTGGCGTTCCCCTGTACTGGGGAATATAAAGTTTGCGTGTCCAATGGGCCTCTCTTTACAGTGATGGCCGACTAGGCCATCTTTTGATACATATGCATCTAGAGTCAAGAGCTCCAGGGTACTGGTTAGTTCATAATGTTGTTCCACCTATAGGGTTGCAGATCCCTTTAGCTCCTTGGGTACTTTCTCTAGCTCCTCCATTGGGGGCCCTGTGATCCATCCAATAGCTGACTGTGAGCATCCACTTCTGTGTTTGCTAGGCCCCGGCATAGTCTCACAAGAGACAGCTACATCTGGGTCCTTTCTATAAAATCTTGCTAGTGTATGCAATGGTGTCAGCGTTTGGATGCTGATTATGGGGTGGATCCCTGGATATGGCAGTCTCTACATGGTACATTCTTTCATCTCAGCTCCAAACTTTGTCTCTGTAACTCCTTCCAAGGGTGTTTTGTTCCCAATTCTAAGGAGGGGCATAGTGTCCACACTTCAGTCTTCATTTTTCTTGAGTTTCACGTGTTTAGGAAATTGTATCTTATATCTTGGGTATCCTAGGTTTTGGGCTAATACCCACTTATCAGTGAGTACATATTGTGTGAGTTCCTTTGTGAATGTGTTACCTCAGTCAGGATGATGCCCTCCAGGTCCATCCATTTGGCTAGGAATTTTATAAATTCATTCTTTTTAATAGCTGAGTAGTACTCCATTGTGTAGATGTACCACAGTTTCTGTATCCATTCCTCTGTTGAGGGGCATCTGGGTTCTTTCCAGCTTCTGGCTATTATAAATAAGGCTGCTATGAACATAGTGGAGCATGTGTCCTGCTTACCAGTTGGGGCATCTTCTGGATATATGCCCAGGAGAGGTATTGCTGGATCCTCCTGTAGTACTATGTCCAATTTTCTGAGGAACCGCCAGACTGATTTCCAGAGTGGTTGTACAAGCCTGCAATCCCACCAACAATGGAGGAGTGTTCCTCTTTCTCCACATCCACGCCAGCATCTGCTGTCACCTGAATTTTTGATCTTCGCCAATCTGACTGGTGTGAGGTGGAATCTCAGGGTTGTTTTGATTTGCATTTCCCTGATGATTAAGGATGTTGAACATTTTTTCAGGTGCTTCTCTGCCATTCGGTATTCCTCAGGTGAGAATTCTTTGTTCAATTCTGAGCCCCATTTTTAATGGTGTTATTTGATTTTCTGAAGTCAACCTTCTTGAGTTCTTTATATATGTTGGATATTAGTCCCCTATCTTATTTAGGATAGGTAAAGATCATTTCCCAATCTGTTGGTGGTCTTTTTGTCTTATTGACGGTGTCTTTTGCCTTGCAGAAACTTTGGAGTTTCATTAGGACCCATTTGCCAATTCTCGATCTTACAGCACAAGCCATTGCTGTTCTGTTCAGGAATTTTTCCTTATGTGCCCATCATCTGGCTATTATGAATAAGGCTGCTATGAAAATAGTGGAGCATGTGTCTTTCTTACTGGTTGGGACCTCTTCTGGGTATATGTCCAGGAGAGGTATTATGTGATCCTCCTGTAGTAGTATGTCCAATTTTCTGAGGAACTGCCAGACTGATTTCCAGAGTGGTTGTACAAGCTTGCAATCCCACCAACAATGGAGGAGTGTTCCTCTTTCTCCACATCCTCGCCAACATCTCCTGTCACTTGAATTTTTGATCTTAGCCATTCTGACTGGTGTGAGGTGGAATCTCAGGGTTGTTTTGATTTGCATTTCCCTGATGATTAAGGATGTTGAACATTTTTTCAGGTGCTTCTCTGCCATTCGGTATTCCTCAGGTGAGAATTCTTTGTTTAGCTCTGAGCCCCATTTTTAATGGGGTTATTTGATTTTCTGGAGTCCACCCTCTTGAGTTCTTTATATATATTCGATAGTAATCCCCTATCTGATTTAGGATAGGTAAAGACCCTTTCCCAATCTGTTGTTGGCCTTTTTTCTAATTGACGGTGTCTTTTGCCTTGCAGAAGCTTTGCAGTTTTATGAGGTCCCATTTGTTAATTCTCGATCTTACAGCACAAGCCATTGCTGTTCTATTCAGGAATTTTTCCTTTGTGCCCATATCTTCAAGGCTTTTCCCCACTTTCTCCTCTATAAGTTTCAGTGTCTCCGGTTTTATGTGAAGTTCCTTGATCCACTTAGATTTGACCTTAGTACAAGGAGATAGGAATGGATCTATTCCCATTCTTCTACATGATGACAACCAGTTGTGCCAGTTCCATTTGTTGAAAATGCTGTCTTTCTTCCAGTGGATGGTTTTAGCTCCCTTGTCGAAAATCAAGTGACCATAGGTGTGTGGGTTCATTTCTGGTTCTTCAATTCTATTCCATTGGTCTACTTGTCTGTCACTCTACCAGTACCATACATTTTTTATCACAACTGCTCTGTAGTACAGCTTTAGGTCAGGCATGGTGGCAGCAGGTAGTCTGCTTGAGAACTGGGAATAAGACTGGGGGATTGGATGTAGAAAATGAAGCACTTTGGCTACTCTAACTGCTTTTCTGGCTCACTTGCTTTTCTTGCATACATGACCAGTGGATGTCTGCTGAATTTGGGGGCTAGTCCAAAAGGATAAGGGAGGGTGAAAGTTGAGGAGGTGTGCATAGTGTTTTGAAGATGCTGGCAGAGATGAAAGGCCACAACAGGTTGTCTGTTGAGCTATGGATGATACTGGGTGTTTGGACTCGGAGGTGAGAAGAGCAATGGTGAATATCTACAGTTATACTACCTCGTTTGGCCTGCATATTCCCCAGATAATGCTTACTGAATTTGGGCTATTAGGGAAAGTTTTGTTGTTGGACTGTTTGGTTTGTTTGTTTGTTTGTTGACAGGTTTTTATTTGTTTACTTGTTTTTTTTTTTTTTTGTTTTTTTGTTTTTTTTTTTTTAGGAAGCAGAACCCCATCTTTATCCAAGTGTCTAAAGAGTCTCTGAAAATCTTATGAAGGCATCTAAAAACTTAATAATCATTAAGTTTTATTTCCTAAATTATACTGGCTTGTTTTTTCCTAAATTTGACACAATCTAGAGTCATCTGCCAAAAGCAAAACTTAATGACAAAAATGCCTCCAACATATTATCTCATTAGAAAAATCTCTGAAACATTTCCTTCTTTAATTAATGACATTTCCTTCTTTAATTAATGACATGGCAAGGTCTAGCCTCTTGTAGCTGGTTCCAACTGTAGGTAGGCCATCATTCCCTGTATAAAACAGCAAGCTGAGTATGAGCCATGAGCAACAAGCAGTAAGAAATATTCCTCTAGAGTTTGTGCTTTAGTTTTTGTCTCCAGATTCCTCGCTTGAGTTCTCTAGATTATTGCCTAAAAATGACACAATTAAGTAAGCTCCCAACCCTACTGTTGTTGTTTTGATTCACAGTATTGATTGAAGTAATAGTGAACAGTTTTTAAAATTGATACCAGGAATAGGGTATTGCCATAACAAACCTGTTCATGTTACTTTGAGGGAGAAATAAGAAGTGTTTAGATCTCTGGTCAAGAAAATTCATTGAGAGCTTAAAGCTTAATGGGAAGTTCTCTAGGAACTTAGAAGATAAGAGTACTGAGATAAATGAAAACAGAAGAAACCTGTCTTGATATGTTTGAAAGGGATTCAAAGACTACCAGGGTCATTCTTGTGATATACTGTACTAGCTAGTTTTGTGTCAACTTGACACAGCTGGAGTTATCACAGAGAAAGGAGCTTCAGTTGAGGAAATGCCTCCACGAGATCCAAGTGTAAGGCATTTTCTCAATTAGTGATCACGGGGGAAGGGCCCCTTGTGGGTGGGACCATCCCTGGGCTGGTAGTCTTGGTTCTATAAGAGAGCAGGCTGAGCAAGCCAGGGGAAGCAAGCCAGTAAAGAACATCCCTCCATGGCCTCTGCATCAGCTCCTGCTCCATGACCTGCTTGACTTCCAGTCCTGACTTCCTTGGTGATGAACAGCAGTATGGAAGTGTAAGCCAAATAAATCCTTTCCTCCCCAACTTGCTTCTTGGTCATGATGTTTGACCAAGGAATAGAAACCCTGACTAAGACATACACTTAAATAAAAAAAAATTGTGGTTTCTCATCACCTGTGGATAAAGAATAAAATTTGATTAATAAAAGAAACTATTATCAAGCTTTACTGAAACAATCCTCATTACCTAGGGATAAAAACCCAGTGGTGATTTTCAAAAGACCAACATATTTAAGGCAAAATATTCCTGGAAGGTTTTCTCTGGACAAGCACAAAACCACTGTGTTTTATGATGGCCAAGGTTGCTTGTCAAGCTGGAAGCCAAGATTGGTGTTAGAGAAAGCTGCCTCCCCCTTTTCCAAAAGTTCCATAGTTAGGGGTGAGTGTTGTATATCTATCTACTCTTACTTCTGTGCTGAGATTTGATCTGGCTTAGACTCAATCAGATTTTGTATATTCCCCTTAAAGCTGAGCAGTCTGAAATATCCAGTTTGAAGTCTCTTATTCTCTGTATTTTAATCACTATTGAGCCACTGTGTTCATTACCATGTACCACAAATAGAAGATTTTTTGGATCAGGGTTGTGATATGCATTAATCTACAAGGATAGCAATTGATTTCATAATATGTGCACCAATAGACAATAGGTTTTACAGTGTAATAATGGTATAAATTTCAGATATAAATTTCATTATGTGTTATTAAGTACTTAAATCCAAAGAGAAAATGGTTATTTACTCTCATATGATGTTTATGTCACTATTATATCAATGGGCATGTATTGCTAAGAATGTCATAATTGGAGCTTGCAAGGTTTTAGGTGGGTATGATTCATGATTTATTTCATCCAGTACTGTGAAAACTAGCTAGTATTGGTGAAGTTTTTGGGCCAGTACCAGCTTAATGTCTCTATGTTTAATGACTGAAGCATATGCTGTCTTCAATAATAGAGTCTTGCCATCAAGTTTTGTAGGATATCCAAGAGTAATGACAATAAACTATAATATTTTGACATCAAACAGATTTTACTGGCTAATATCTCCAAAAGAAGTAACCTGTTCTTTGCACTGAGCCTTTTATTAGTTAGCCTCTGGTGTTTAATAGGGTCACTGTTTTTGTTCTGTAATATAATTCTATTTTAACTGTTTATATGCAAAGTAATACACAAGTTTCTACAGAAGTTGGTTTCAATATAGCTTTTGTAATAGGTCTTTAGTGATGCTTATTCCTTTCATGCTCCTTTCTCTACTCAATTTCCTGACCAAAGTTTAATCATTTCTCTTTCACTATTCACTTTTTAATCCTCTATATCTGTGTATTCTATTCCCCCATTGAAAGGACCTCCCATTGTGCCCTACTAATTCCCAAGTGAAAATAAATATCTGAAAATTCAAAGCTAACATTCACAGATGAGAGAAAGCATGCAACATTTGTATTTCAGGGTCTGGGTTCCCTCAATAATAATGACTATTTCCAGCTCCATACATTCTTATACTGCTAATTTCATCATTTTTGGGGGGAGGGGGGATACGTGGATCTTTTATTATTTACTAATATCTCACTGGATAAGGCAAAAACACACTCATTTTAAAGAACAGTAACATACTGTTCCTTAAATTTTCACTCGGTATACATTTTATTATTCTAGGTTTTTTTTAAATGGTGATAGACAGACCCATAGTTGGTCTGCTTCTGTGAAGCCTCCATATCCCAATCCATCCTAGAGGACTTGCTGCACTCAGAGTAGTTGGATATCCAGATAGCGAATGGCAAGCACAAGACCATAAGCAACAAAAGCCAAAATAAGTGGCATCATCAGAACCCAGTTCTCCCAACACAGCAAGTCCTGAATACACCAACATACATGAAAATCAGTAATCTGTCCTAAAATCCTATCTCATGAGAATAATAGAGTCCTTTAAGAAGGGTACTTTAATAGAGTCCTTTAATTCACTGAAAGAAATACAAGAAAACACAGGTAAAAAGGTGAAGGAATTAAATAAAAGGCTCCAAGAAATAATAGTGGAAGGAGAAACAATAAAGAAAACACAAATGGAGACAAACTTGGAAATGGAAAATCTAGGAATGAGATCAAGAATTACAGATGTAAGTATTACCAACAGAATACAAGAGATAGATGAGAGAATCTCAGGTGTAGAAGATACAGTAAAAGAGATTGACATAACTATCAAAGAAAATTCAAAACATAAAAAAAAAACCGCCTAACCCAAATCATTCAGGAAATTCAGGAAACAATGAAAAGACAAAATCTAAGGATAATTGGAATAGAGGAAAAGGAAGATTCCCAGCTCAAAGACTTGAAAATGTCTTCAACAAAATGATAGAAGAAAACTTCTGCAACCTAAAGTAAGAGATGGACACAAAGGTACAAGAAGTCTGTAGAACTCCAAATAAATGGGACCAGAAAATCATCTTGTCACATAATTATCAAAACATTAGATGCACAGAACAAAGAAAGAATATTAAAGCTGCAAGGGAAAAGGGCCAAGCAACATATAAAGTAAGACCTATCAGAATTAAACCAGTCTTCTCAACAGAGACAGTGAAAGCCAGAAGAGCCTGATCAGAAGTCATGAAGACTTTAAGAGAAAACAATTGCCAGCCCAGGCTACTACTATACACAGCAATACTCTCAATCAACATAGATGGAGAAACCAAAATGTTCCAGGACAGAACCAAATTCAAACAGAATCTACTTACCAACCTATTCCTACAAAGGATCATGGCAGAAAAACTCCAACACAAGGAAGATACCTGTATCAAAGAAAGAAGGGACAAGATATTAAACACATTTAAAAAAAGTCAAAAGCAGAGAACCACAAGCACATAAAGCCACCTACAAAAACAAACATATCGGGAAACAACAGACAGCTCTCTTTAAAATCTCTCAATACTATTGGACTCAACTAACCTATAAAAAGGCATAAGATAACAAACTAGATACACAAACAAATCCAGCATTTTTCTGCATACAAGAAACATACCTCAATAACAAAGACAGAAAATATCTCAGAGGAAAAGGATGTAAAAAGATCTGCCAAGCAAATGAACCCAGGAAACAAGCAAGAGTTACCATCCTAATACACAATAAAATATACTGGGAACCAAAAGTTATCAAGTGTGATGAAGAAGGACACTTCGTATTCATCAAGGGGAAAATCCACCAAGAGAAAGTCTAAATTCTGAACATCTATGCCCCAAATATAAGAGTAGCCAAATTCATAAAAGGAAATTTATTAATCTCAAAATACACATTGGACCCCACACAATAATAGTGGGAGATCTCAACTCCCCACTCTCATCAATGAACAGGTCACTGAAACAGAAACTTATCAGAGACACAGTGAAACTAAGAGAAGTTATGAACTAAATGGATTTAACAGATATATACAGAACATTTTACCCTAAAAGAAAAGAATACACCTTCTCAGCACCTCATGGTACCTTCTCCAAAACTGACAATATAATTGGTCACAAAACAACCCTAAACAGATACAAGAAAATTGAAATATTACCATGAATCCTATCAGATCACCATGGCCTAAGGCTAGTCTTCAATAACAGCAAAAACTAGAGAATGCCCACATACATGTGGAAACTGAATAGCTCTTGATTCAGTGATAACTTGGTCAAGGAAGAAATAAAGGAAGAAATTAAAGACTTCCTGGAATTTAATGAAAATACTAAAACATAATTCCCAAACCTATATGACACAATGAAAGCAGTGCTAAGAGGAAAATGCGTAGCACTAAGTGCCCTGATAAGGAACCTGGAGAAATATTACAGTAACAACTTCAAAGCATACCTGAGAGCTCTAGAAAAAAAAAAAAGAAAAAAGAAACAAACTCACCCAAGAGTAGTAGACAGTAGGAAATAAACTCATGGCCAAAATCAACTAAATACAAAGAAAGAAAACAGTACAAATAATCAACAAAATTAAAAGCTGGTTCTTTGAAAGAATCAACAAGATCTATAAACCCCTAGCTAAACTCAGTAAAGGGTCAAGAGGCAGTATCCAAATTAACAAAATCAGAAATTAAAAGGGAGACATAAGAATAGAAATGGAGAAAATACAAAATAAATCATCAGATTCTACTATAAAAGCCTATATTCCACAAAATTGGAAAATCTAGAGGAATGGATGGTTTTCTAGACAGATTCCACATATCAAAGTAAAATCAAGACCAAGCAAACTAGATAAACAGGCCCATATCACACAAGGAAATTGAAGAAGTCTTTAAAAACCTCCCAACCAAAAAAGCCCAGGGCCAGATGGATTTAATGAAGAAAACTACCAGAAATTCAATGAAGAACTTATACCAATTTTTCCCAAATTATTCCATGAAATGGAAACAGTAAGAGCACTACTTAACTTGTTCTATGAAGCCACATTTACTCTGATCCCTAAACCACACAAGGACCCCACGAAAAAAGAGAACTTCAGACCAATCTTGCTTATGACTATCAATGCAAAAATACTCAATAAAATTCTTGCAAACCTTATCCAAGAACAGATCAAAACCATCAGTCACAACGATCAAGTAGGCTTCATCACAGGGATGCAAGATTTGTGTAATCTATGAAAATCCATTATTGTAATAATCCACTATATAAGCAAACTGAAAGAAAAAAAATCACACAATTATCTCCTTAGATGCAGAAAACGCATTTGACAAAATACAACATACCATCATGTTACAAGTATTGGAGAGAACAGGAAGTCAAGGCCCATACCTAAACATAATAAAAGCAATTTACTGCAAGCCAACAGACAATATCAAATTAAATGGAGACATGCTTGAAGACATAACCTAGGCTGTAGCAATATGGATTTGAAGCTGACTGGGTTTGAGTGGCCTAGAGAGAAGAGCAGAGAGGCATCTATGCCCAAGAGAGCCTTTCTGTGTTTGCTTCCCTGTATCTTTTGCTCCTCACCCTGCCTCCCCAACCTCCAAACAGGGACACAGACAACTCGGGTCTTTTTATACCCAGCTTCTCCCTGTAAAAATGAATTGGGGGAGAATGGTGGAAAGGGTTCCAGGCAAAGTAATTCATTGATACAAAGAGAAAAAAAATAATCTTTTGATACTTATAGATGAGAAATTTTGCCTGCAGTTTGGAACTAGATAGGGAATATTAGTCACTGACTCCAAGTAGAGAGAGCAGTGACAATCACCTGCTATGAACAGGTATTAATTAATAGAATGGTGTGGCTCCAGGTAGACAGCATAACAAATGGATATTATAATAGGTATTAATTAAATAAATGTCTGTGGCTCTTGGTAGGAAAGGAGAGGAGAGGAGAGGAAAAGAGAGGAGAGGAGAGGAGAGGAGAGGAGAGGAGAGGAAGAGGGGAAAGGAGAAGTGGAGGGGAAGAGGGGAGGGAAAAGATGGGAGAAGGGAGGGGAACAGGGAAAGAGAGAGGAAAGAGGAAAAGTACCTACCTTCCCCCTTGTGATTGTTTTCTTCTCCTTTCCAATGGTAGTGAGGCATCCTCACTTTGGGCCTTCCGCTTGTTGAACTTTTTGAGTTCTGTGGACAATATCTTGTGTATTCTGTACTTTTTCTTTAGGCTAATATCCACTTATTACTGAGTACATACCATGCATGTCCTTTTGAGTGTGAGTAACCTCATTCAGGATGATATTTTCTAGTTCCATAGTTCCATTAATTTGCCTGCAAAACTCAGGATGTCCTTGTTCTTAATAGCTGAGTAGTATTCCATTGTGTAAATGAACCACATTTTCTGTATCCATTCTTCTGTCCTGGAGTATCTGGGTTGCTTCCAACTTTTGGCTATCACTAGTAAGACTGCTAAGAACATAGTACAACACGTGCCCTTGTGTCATGGTGGGGAATCTTTTGGTTATTTTCTCAAGAGTGATATAGATGGGTCTTCAGGTAGATCAATTACCAATTTTCTGAGGAACCCCAAGATTGATTTCCATAATGGTTTTACCAGGGTTCAATCCCACCAGCAATGGAGGAGTGTTCCTCTTTCTCTACATCCTCTACAACATGTGTTATCCTCTGAGGTTTTGCTCTTAGCCATTCTGATTAGTGTAAGGTGGAATGTCAGGGTCATTTTGATTTGCATTTCTCTGATCACTAAGGAATTTGTACATTTCATTGGGTGCTTCTTAGCTATTCGAGAGTCCTCTGTTGTGAATTCTTGGTTTAGTTGTATACCCTATGTTTTGATAGTGTTGTTTGTTTGTTTGTTTGTTTGTTTGTTTTTGGTGTTTAGCTTCTTGAGTTCTTTATATATTTTAGATATCAGCCCTCTATTGGACGTGGGGTTAGTGAAGATGTTTTACCAATATGTAGGTTACTGATTTGTCTTAGTGACTATGTCCTTTACTTTACAGAAGCTTTCCAGTTTCATGAAGTCCCAGTTATCAAGTATTGATTTAGAGCATGAGCCATTGAAGTTCTGATTTGGAAATTTTCCCCTGTGCCAATGAGTTCAAGTCTCTTTTCCATTTTCTCTTCTATTTGATTCAGTGTATTATGATTCTATGTTGAGGTCTTTGATCCACTTGGACTTGTGTGTTGTGTAAACTGACAAATATGAGTCCTTTTTCATTTTTCTACATATAGACAGCCGGTTAGACCAGCACCATTTCAGGGATGGTGATTCCCCCAGTAATTCTCTTATTGTTAAGAATTGTTTTTGCTACTCTGGCCTTTTTGGCCTTTCCAGATGAATTTGAGAATTACTCTTTCCATGTCTTTGAACAATTGTATTGGAATTTTGATGGGGATTGCATTGAATTTGTATATTACCTTTGGTATGATTGCCATTTTAATATATTAATTCTGTCAATCCATGGGCATGGGAGATCTCTCCATTTTCTGAGGTCTTCTTTGGTTTCTTTCTTGAGAAACTTGAAGTTATTGTTATACAGGTCTTTCACTTGTTTTGTTACTCCAAGATATTTTATATTATTTGTGGCTATTGTGAAGGGAATTATTTCCCTAATTTCTTTCTCAGTCTGTGTATCCTTTGTATAAAGGATGCATCCTGATTTATTTGAGTTAATTTTATATCCAGCCACTTTGTTGAAGTTGTTTATCAGCTGCAGATGTTTTCTGGCAAAAATTTTGGGATCCTTATATATACTATCATATCATCTGCATATAGTGATTCCTTTATTTCTTCTTAGCTAATTTGTATCCTCTTGATTTCTTTTTGTTGTCTTACTATTCTTACAAGTACTATATTGAATAGATATGGGAAGAGAGGACATCCTTGTCTTGACCATGATTTCAGTGGAATTGCTTCAAGTATGTCTCTAATTTGATATTGGCTGTTGATTTTCTGTACATTGTTTTTATTATGTTTAAGTATGTGCCTGAAATTCCTGATCTCTCATATACTTTTAACATGAAGGTGTGTTGTATTTGTCAAATGCTTCTTCTGTATATAAGGTGATTATGTGGTTATTTTCCTTAGAGTTTGTTTATATAGTGGATTACCTTAATGGATTTTTCATACATTGAACCAACCTTGCATCCCTGGGATGACAACTAATTGATCATGGTGAATGATGATTTTTGATGTGTTCTTAGATTCGGTTTGCAAAAATTTTGTTGAGTATTTTTGCATCAATATTCATAAGCGAGATTGGTCTGAAGTACTCTTTTTTGGTTGGGTCCTTGTGTGGTTTAGGAATCAGAATAATTGTGGCTTAATAGAATGAGTTAGTAAATGTTCCTTCTGTTTCTATTTTATGGAAGAGTTTAAGGAATATGTGTATCAGGTCTTCTTTGAAGGTCTGGTAGAGTTCGGCACTAAATCCATCTGGCTCTGTTTTTGTTTGTTTCTTTGTTTTGTTTTGTTTTGTTTTTGAGTTCTTTAATGACTTCTATTTCCTTGTGCAATATGGGCCTATTTAAATAGTTTACTTGCTCTTCATTTAAGTTTGGTATGTAGTATCTGTCTCAAAAACCATCCATTTTATGTAAATTTTCTAGTTTTGTTGAGGATAGTCTTTTATAGTAGAATCTGAGGATTTTTTTTTTAATTTCCTTCATTTCTCTTGTTCTATCTCCCTTTTAATTTCTGATTTTTTAAAATTTGGATACTCTTCTAGGTCTAGGGGTTTATCGATTTGTGGATTCTTTCAAAGAACCAGCTTTTAGTTTTGTTGACTCTTTGAATTGTTCCCTTCATTTCTATTTGCTTGATTTCTGCCCTGAGATTGACTATTTCTTGCTGTTTACCCCCTTGGAGAGTTTCTTCTTCTTCTTCTTCTTCTTCTTCTTCTTCTTCTTCTTCTTCTTCTTCTTCTTCTTCTTCTTCTTCTTCTTCTTCTTCTTCTTCTTCTTCTTCTTCCTCTTCTTCTTCTTTTTTTCTCTAGAGCTTCCAGGTGTGCTGTTAAGTTGTTAGTGTAAGATCTCCCCAGTTTCTTTACAAGAGAACTTAGTGTTATAAATTTTCCTCTTAGCACTGCTTTCATTTTGTCCCATAAGTTTTGGTATGATGTGTCAGCATTTTCATTAAATCCCAGGATATCTTTATTTCTTCCCTGACCAAGTTATCATTGAGTAGAGAGTGGTTCAGTTTCCATGTGTATGTGAGCTTTCTCTAGTTTTTGCTGTTATTAAAGACTGGTTTTTGGTCATGATGATCTGATAGAATGCATGATATTATTTCAATATTTTTGTATCTCAGTGGAAGGTTGTTTTGTGACCAATTGTATAGTCGATTTTGGAGAAGATACCATAAGGTGCTGAGAAGTTGTATTCCTCTGTTTTAGGGTGAAATGTTCTATAGATATCTGTATTCTTCTGTTTTGGAGTGAAATGTTCTGTAGATATCTGTTAACTCCATTTGGTTCATAATCTCTCTTACTTTCACTATGTCTGTTTAGTTTCTGTTTTGATGTCCTGTCCATTGTTGAGAGTTGTGTGTTGAAGTCCCCCACTATTACTGTGTGAGGTTCAATGTGTGTTTTGGCCTTTAGTAAAGTTTCTTTTATGAATGTGGGTGCCTTTGTATTTTGGGGCATAGATGTTCAGAATTGAGACTTTTTCTTGGTGGATTTTCCCCTTGATGAATATTAAGTGTCCTTCTTCATCACACTTAGTAGTTTTTGGTTGAAAGTCTATTTTATTGGATATTAGGATGGCAACTCTAGGTTGTTTCCTGGGTTCATTTGCTTGGAAGAACTTTTTCTATCCTTTTCCTCTGAGAGAGTGCCTATCTTTGTTATTGAAGTGTGTCTGTTTTATGCAGAAAAATGCTTGATCTTGTTGTGTATCCAGTCTGTTAGCCTATGTCTTTTTATAGGTGAGTGGAGTAGATTAATATTGACCAATATTAAAGGCAGGTTACTGTTGGTTCCTGATGTGATTGTTTTTGTAGGTGGCTTTATGTGCTTGTGGTTCTCTTTTTTTGGCTTTTGAGTGAGATGATCACTATCTTCTCTTTTCTTTGGTGTAGCACCTTCCTTGTGTTGGGGTTTTCCTTCTAGGATTCTCTGTAGAGCTGGATTGGTAAATAGATGTTGTTTGAATTTGGTTCTGTTCTGAAATATTTTGTTTTCTCCATCTATGTTGATTGAAAATGTTGCTGGATTTTTTTTCCTTTTTTTTTTTATTAGGTATTTTCCTCATTTACCTTTCCAATGCTATCCCAAAAGCATTGGAAATGCTGGATTTAATAGCCTGCATTGGCATTTGTGGTCTCTTAGAGTCTGCATGACCTCTTACTAGGCTCTTCTGGCTTTTATATTCTCTGTTGAGAAGTCTGGTGTAATTTTGATAGCTCTACTTTTGTATGTTACTTGGACCTTTTTGTTTGCTGCTTTTAATATTCTTTCTTTGTACTGTGCATTTAGTGTTTTGATTATTGTGTAATTAGAGTATTTTCTTTTCTTGTCACATTTATTTGGTGTTCTATATGTTTCTTGTACCTTTATGGCCATTTCTCTTTAGATTGTGGAAGTTTTCTAGGTCTGCTTCCTGATTTTCAGGTGTGTTATTGTATTCAGGGCTTGCTGTAGTGGGATAAGTGGGTTTTGATGATGACCACTTATATTGACTTCTGTTGCTTATGGGCACAGTATGAATCATTTAAGAATCTACAGGCTTCAAAGTCAAAGATTTCCAGCCTATCAGGCCACTTGATATCTAGATTTCTTGAGATTATCTGATCTCATTGGCTCAGTAAAGTATCTGACTTCATGTGTGATAACAATTGAATTTAGTCTTTGAATCCAGCTGTCTTTGAATCCCTGTGCTGGCCTAAGTAGAGAGAAACAGACTTAATGATATTTACAAAATTTTAGTATACTTATGATGTACCAGATGGTTTTTACCTTTTTAGTAATAAGAGCACCATTGATAGAATTTTATACTATGTTCCAACCATTATGATTGACTTTTGCGTGTTGTTTTAAAATCAGGACAACACTCTCACTTAGTTATCATTATGTTACTAGGTTGAAAGTTGATGCTGATACACACACACACACACACACACACACACACACACACACACACACAAATCTTTGGACAAGGATTACAGCTATCCAATTCTGTTTAACTACATACCTATGTATCTTCTACCACTGCTCCTTTCAGAGATTTGGAGGCATGGTATAGAAAATATGTATGAAGCTTTCAATAGGGAAGGCTTAACTTAATGTCTCTAAAGATAGCTTATTGATTTTATAAGTTCCAGGTTTCAAATAATTCTAAAATGAAAGAATAAAGTGAAGGAATTAAATTATGCAGCTGTGTTTTCTGAGTTTAAGGCCAGTGATCATTCCTGCCCCTATCCTGCATTGTAAACATATCTGGCTCAGTGAAGATCCTAGTTTAGAAAACTAAAGGATCTCTACTGGAGTCATCCTAACCTCAATATTCTTTAGGAGCAAATATTAACTCTTTCCCTAGAAAGGTATGCTTATCTGTGCTTCCAGGTCACCTAGAGTGGATCATAATAAACAAGGGAACTTGTTTGTATTTCACTACCACTCTTCAATCTGTAAAGCGCCATCTATTAATCCAATTCATAAAATACCACTCCAAATCAAAACTATGCCATCAGTGCTCAAATCTTTTTATACTGAACCTGAAGAAAAGAATGTTGAATTTATGCTTTGGCCTATGGAATCCTGTTTCTGCTAAATGGGCACTTTTCAAATTGTGTGATAACTCTGGATTGAGGTATATTGTTCTAAAAATTATAGACTATGATTGTGTGGTTTCAATTTTTGAGTGGTGGCTCATGTCTTGAACGTCCACAAATGTGATATAGAATTTCATCACAGTTTCCAACTCCTAAATCATGACCCCCAACATGAAGAAAGATGAAAAAAGCTTTGGGCTGAACAGAACCTCTAAAGTCGGCTCATCTTATCTTTAACCTGAGTCATTTCAAACATCTCCAACCAACCTGTCTTTCAAGTCCTACCTTTATACTTCTAGTTCTAGAAACTCACTTTAAAGGATCCTCCTTGTGGTGTCTGAAAAGCAGCTTTGTGTAGTTTCAATGTTTTATAGTTATGTTTCCTGGAACTTTATGGATACTTTATCCCCCACCCCATTGTTCCTGTCCAAAACCGGAGTTCCAGTTTATTCAGTGATCCACATGAATCATGAGCTCTTACTCGTGCATCACTCTACTAATTTTCTGTTTTTTTTTTAAACCCACTTAAGATTTTCCATGTCATTTAAAAGAGTCACAGCAGGTCTTCAAACAAAACATCTCTTGGACAATACAGAAAACAGAATAATGTCACATTTTTCTGTTATGAAAATAAATACCTGTATTGATATACTTTAAATGGAATTCCCTGTTTTCTTTGTCTCCCTTTTCCCAACCTTCCCATGTTAACTTACAGATATGTATACTCCTCTTCTTTTTCTCTGCAAGAAATCAGGCCACACCCCCTTTGCAGTCTTTCCCTAGGCAGATAAAAAGCTGATAAGTTCCCCCCTCATACTTGTGCATGCAGAATAAATTGATTGTCTCATCTACTGACTCCCTCCCTGACTCCTAACACTATAACAAAACAAAATCTAGTTCATATGATGTGAAAATTACAGTTCTATCCCTTGAAAATTTGTGAATAAAAGAAATGCAGCTTATTCTCACGTTCTGAAAGAAAATGAGAGACCGAGAGGTTCCTGCCTTTCCCTTCAAGATCCCAATCATTGCCTATGGCTCTCATAAAATGTTCTCTTCAATGCTCTCCCACTTCAAAGCCTTACCATGTTTGCTCATATCTATGATACTATATATTATCTACATATCTTCCCTTTCAAACTAAGTAAGCCAAAGTCCACAGACAAAATGTATGCCTTAGTAAGATTTAGAGCTAAAAACTGCAACCCAGCTATCTTATAGCTAAGCAATAACCAAAGATCCTATAATTAATACATGGTACTACAAAATAAGTCATTTTTTTCTCTAATAAAAAAAATCCACATCCAAGCAAGTCTTCCCCTTTCCTTCATTTTCTCACTCTCTCATCATTCCTTTCCTCCTTCCTCTGTTTCTTTCCTTGCTCTTCTTGCCTTTTAAATATTTTTCTGCCTTTTTGTCTTCTTTACTTCCTCTAGCATATTCTCAGCACCTTCAATGCAGCAGATGTTGTTTACAGTAATACATAAGATGCAGTTTATGTAGAGAAGGGGTTCACAGTCTCTGAAAAGGTGGAAATGTAGACAAACATTTACAAAACTGCACTCCTATCAAGATATCAAGGTCAGTCAGTGACTAATTCAAAATGGAGGAATTATGAAAGATTTTTCAGAGGGATTTGAGTCATCTCACAGTAAGAAAAAAGAAGCTTGCCAAAACAGCATTCTAGATAAGATGAACATTGTGTGAAACAAAACAAACAAACAAACAAACAACAAACAAACAAAACACATGGCCATGCTTAGATAAGTAAATTCCAAAGCATGATTGATATATAGAATATTATGGATAATGGTGAAGGAAAATGTTAAAAGACATAAAAATAAAAACTAAATTATTGCTGACCTACTGTAACAGATTAAGTACTCAGAATTTGGTCAGCTACTACCCCTACCAACTAAGGACCCTGTGGAGTCACATACATCATGTAGGTAGCAACAGCCACCCACAAATCCAAATTTGCAGCATTAAAGAGAATGGTGCAGAACCAAATACAAGTAACATAGCCTACCTTGAAAATATCAGCTTGATCTTGAGGATCAATGTATAAATATACCTCCCAGCTTCCCATGATCCATTATCTGAAACATTAGGGTAAATAGAGCTTATTCAATTTAAAGTTACAGACTTACCAAACCATAAAGTAAGGTAAACAGAAGAGAAACAGTAAGATGTGTGCCGAATTTTGAAAATTGTCTGCTCAGTTAGCCAGTAGTATATTTTCAAAATGCTAAGGACAAGAGAAAATAGATCACTTAGTGAAAGTCAGTGTGAAATTTTAAAAATATATATGAAAAAAAGTGAGAACTCTGGAACACAAAGAGAAGAACTGACGTTTGAATTGTATACATAGAAGAATAATACATTAACAAAGGCATACAAATATCTTCAGTGTGACCACAGAAGAAAATTTCTTAATCCTAGAGAAAGAGCAGTCAGTACAAGTTCACGAGACCAACAGAGCAACAGACAGATGAGAAAAAACTCATTCTCACAGAATATTAAAGTACAAAAAATACAGAATTAATAGAAGTTCTAAGACAGTTAAGTAAATTTAATGGTAGGGACATTAGAATAACATCTGATTTTTTTGGCAGAAATCATTAAGATCAAAACTTTCTGGAAAATATGTATGCCAAGTTTTTTTTTTAATTTTAATTAAAAAGAAGTATTTTCATCCAAAACATTCTGATAACAGTATTTCTTCTGTCAACTTCTTCCAGATCTTTCCCATTTTATCTCCCACTCAAATCTATATCCTTTCATTAGAAAAGACATAATCATGTTATTATTATTGCAAACCGTAATAGGACAAAAGAAATGAAGAAACAGAAAAAAGAAGCCAATGAAAAAGCGCAGACAAACATATACACATAGAGACAAAGACACACACAGAGAAAAACACTAAAAAAAATAAAACTGGGAACCATAATATATATGCAAAAGACCCGCACGGTTAAAAAAAATCAAACACCTAAAAAGTCTTTAATGTCTTTTTTTATTTCTTCTTTGACCAAGGTATCATTGAGTACAGTGTTGGTCAGCTTCCAAGTGAATGTTGGCTTTCTATTATTTATGTTGTTATTGAAGATCAGCCTTAGTCCCTGATGATCTGATCAGATGCATGGAATAATTTCAATATTTTTGTATCTGTTGAGGCCTGTTTTGTGACCGATTATATGATCAATTTTGGAGAAGGTCCCATGAGGTGCTGAGATGAAGGTATATCCTTTTGTTTTAAGATAAAATGTTCTGTAGATATCTGTTAAATCCATTTGTTTCATAACTTCTGTTAATTTCAAGTGTCTCTGTTTAGTTTCTGTTTCCAGGATATGTCCATTGATGAGAGTGGGGTGTCAAAGTCTCCCACTATTATTGAGTGAGGTGCAATGTGTGCTTTGAGCTTTACTAAAGTCTCTTTAATGAATGTGGCTGCCCTTGCATTTGGAGCATTAATATTCAGAATTGAGAGTTCTCCTCTTGGAGGATTTTACCTTTGATGAGTATGAAGTGTCCCTCCTTGTCTTTTTTGATAACTTTGGGTTGGAAGTCAATTTTATTCAATACTAAAATGAATACTACAGCTTGTTTCTTTGGATCATTTGCTTGGAAAAATTGTTTTCCAGCCTTTTACTATGAGGTAATGTCTGTATTTTTCCCTGAGGTGGGTTTCTTGTAAGCAGCAAAATGTTGAGTCCTGTTTTTGTCGCCAGTCTGTTAGTATATGTCTTTTTATTTGGGAATTGAGACAATTGATATTAAGAGATATTAAGGAAAAGTAATTGTTGCTTCCTGTTATATTGTTGTTAGAGTTGGCATTCTGTTCTTGTGGCTGTCTTCTTTTAGGTTTGTTGAAGGATTGTTTTCCTGCTTTTTCTAGGGCAAAATTTCCATCCTTGTGTTGGTGTTTTAACTTTATTATCCTTTTTTTTTCTTTTCTTTTCTTTCTTTTTCTTTTTCTTTCTTTCTTTCTTTCTTTCTTTCTTTTTTTTGAGGAAGGGATTTCAGGATTAATGGTGGTTCTATGTTTTATTAACGGAGGTTAGCATGTAGGAGCTAAATTTTATTATTAATGTCATTGAGTTGGTGAATGATAATAGGGTAAAGTGTAAAGAGGAGACAGGTAACTCTACTTATTCTGCCATATATACACATACATATATATTATTTAATTTATTATGCCCTTACGGGTTTTTTTTTTTTTTTGCCTTTTTTAAAAATTAGGTATTTTCCTCATTTACATTGCCAATGCTATCCCAAAAGTCCCCCATACCCTCCCCCCTCAATTCCCTACCCACCCACTCCCAATTTTTGGCCCTGGCGTTCCCCTGTACTGGGGCATACAAAGTTTGCAAGTCCAATGGGCCTCTCTTTCCAGTGATGGCTGACTAGGCAATCTTTTGATACATATGCATCTAGAGTCAAGAGCTCCAGGGAACTGGTTAGTTCATAATGTTGTTCCACCTATAGGGTTGCAGATCCCTTTAGCTCCTTGGGTACTTTCTCTAGCTCCTCCATTGGGGGCCCTGTGATCCATCAAATAGCTGTCTGTGAGCATCCACTTATGTGTTTGTTAGGCCCCAGCATAGTCTCACAAGAGACAGCTATATCTGGGTCCTTTCAGCAAAATCTTGCTAGTGTGTGCAATGGAGTCAGCGTTTGGAGGCTGATTATGGGATGGATCCCTGGATATGGCAGTCTCTAGATGGTCCATCCTTTTGTCTCAGTTCCAAACATTCTCTCTGTAACTCCTTCCATGGGTGTTTTGTTCCCAATTCTAAGAAGGGGCAAAGTGTCCACACATTGGTTTTCGTTCTTCTTGAGTTTCATGTGTTTTGCAAATTGTAACTTATATCTTGGGTATTCTAAGTTTCTGAGCTATATCCACTTATCAGTGAATACATATCATTTGAGTTCTTTTGTGGTTGGGTTACCTCACTCAGGATAATGCCCTCCATGTCCAACCATTTGCCTAGGAATTTCATAAATTCATTATTTTTAATAGCTGAGTAGTACTCCATTGTGTAAATGTACCACATTTTTTTTAATCCATTCCTCTGTTGAGGGGCATCTGGGTTCTATCCAGCTTCTGGATATTATAAATAAGGCCGCTATGAACATAGTGGAGCATGTGTCTTTCTTACCAGTTGGGGCATCTTCTGGATATATGCCCAGGAGAGGTATTGCAGGATCCTCTGGTAGTACCATGTCCAATTTTCTGAGGAACCGCCAGACTGATTTCCAGAGTGGTTGTATAAACTTGCAATCCCACCAACAATGGAGGAGTGTTACTCTTTCTCCACATCTTTGCCAGCATCTGCTGTCACCTGAATTTTTGATCTTAGCCATTCTGACTGGTGTGAGGTGGAATCTCAGGGTTGTTTTGATTTGCATTTCCCTGATGATTAAGGATGTTGAACATTTTTTCAGGTGCTTCTCTGCCATTCGGTATTCCTCAGGTGAGAATTCTTTGTTCAGTTCTGAGCCCCATTTTTTAATGGGGTTATTTGATTTTCTGAAGTCCACCTTCTTGAGTTCTTTATATATGTTGGATATTAGTCCCCTATCTGATTTAGGATAGGTAAAGATCCTTTCCCAATCTGTTGGTGGTCTCTTTGTCTTATTGACGGTGTCTTTTGCCTTGCAGAAACTTTGGAGTTTCATGAGGTCCCATTTGTCAATTCTCAATATTAAAGCACAAGCCATTGCTGTTCTATTCAGGAATTTTTCCGCTGTGCCAATATCTTCGAGGCTTTTCCCCACTTTCTCCTCTATAAGTTTCAGTGTCTCTGGGTTTAGATGGAGCTCCTTGATCGACTTAGATTTGACCTTAGTACAAGGAGATAGGAATGGATCGATTCGCATTCTTCTACATGATAACAACCAGTTGTGCCAGCACCATTTGTTGAAAATGCTGTCTTTCTTCCACTAGATGGTTTTAGCTCCCTTGTCGAAGATCAAGTGACCATAGGTGTGTGGGTTCATTTCTGGGTCTTCCATCCATTCCATTGGTCTACTTGTCTGTTGCTATACCAGTACCATGCAGTTTTTATCACAATTGCTATGTAGTAAAGCTTTAGGTCAGACATGGTGATTCCACCAGAGGTTCTTTTATTCTTGAGAATAGTTTTGGCTATCCTAGGTTTTTTTGTTATTCTAAATGAATTTGCAGATTGCTCTTTCTAATTCGTTGAAGAATTGAGTTGGAATTTTGATGGGGATTGCATTGAATCTGTAGATTGCTTTTGGTAAGATAGCCATTTTTACAATGTTGATCCTGCCAATCCATGAGCATGGGAGATCTTTCCATCATCTGAGATCTTCTTTGATTTCTTTCTTCTTAGAATTGAAGTTCTTATCATACAGATCTTTCACTTCCTTTGTTAGATTCACGCCAAGGTATTTTCTTTCTTTTTAACATTTTTATTACATATTTTCCTCAATTACATTTCCAATGCTATCCCAAAAGTCCCCCATACACTCCCCCCCCAATACCCTACCCACCCATTCCCATTTTTTTTTGGCCCTGGCATTCCTCTGAACTGGAGCATATACAGTTTGTGTGTCCAATGGGCCTCTCTTTCCAGTGGTGGCCGACTAGGCCATCTTTTGATACATATACAGCTAGAGTCAAGAGCTCCGGGGTACTGGTTAGTTCATAATGTTGTTCCACCTATAGGGTTGCAGATCCCTTTAGCTCCTTGGGTACTTTCTCTAGCTCCTTCATTGGGAGCCCTGTGATCCATCCAATAGCTGACAGTGAGCGTCCACTTCTGTGTTTGCTAGGCCCCGGCATAGTCTCACAAGAGACAGCTACATCTGGGTCCTTTCGATAAATTTGTTACTATTGAGAATGGTGTTGTTTCGCTAATTTCTTTTGCAGCATGTTTATTCTTTGTGTTGAGAAAGGCCATTGACTTCTTTGAGTTAATTTTATATCCACCTACTTCACCGAAGCTGTTTATCAGGTTTAGGAGTTCTCTGGTGGAGTTTTTAGGGTCACTTATATATACGATCATATCATCTGCAAAAGGGATATTTTGACTTCTTCCTTTCCAATTTGAATCTACTTGATCTCCTTTTGTTGTCAAATTGCTCTGGCTAGGACTTCAAGTACAATGTTGAATAGGTAGGGAGAAAGTGGGCAGTCTTGTCTAGTCCCTGATTTTAGTGGGATTGCTTCCAGCTTCTCACCATTTACTTTGATGTTGGCTACTGGTTTGCTGTAGATTGCTTTTATCATGTTTATGTATGGGCCTTGAATTCCTGATCTTTCCAAGACTTTTATCATGAATGGGTATTGGATTTTGTCAAATGCTTTTTCCACATCTAAGGAGACGATCATGTGTTTTTTGTCTTTGAGTTTGTTTATATAATGGATTACGTTGATGGATTTCCATATATAAAACCATCCCTGCATCCCTTGAATAAAACCTATTTATTCATTTATTTATTTATTTATTTATTTATTTATTTATTTATTTATTGGTCAGGATGGATGATTGTTTTAATGTGTTCTTTGATTCGGTTAGTGAGAATTTTATTGAGTATTTTTGCATCGATATTCATAAGGGAAATTTGTCTGAAGTTCTCTATCTTTGTTGGATCTTTCTTTGGTTTAGGTATCAGAGTAATTGTGGCTTCATAGAATGAGTTGGGTAGAGTACCTTCTACTTCTATTTTGTGGAATATTTTTTTGCAGAACTAGAATTAGATCTTCTTTGAAGGTCTGATAGAACTCTGCACTAAACCCATTTGGTCCTGGGTTTTTTTTTTTTGGTTGGAAGACTATTAATGACTTCTTCTATTTTTTTAGGGGTTATGGGACTGTTTACATTGTTAACTTGATCCTGGTTTAACTTTGGTACCTGGTATCTGTCTAGAAATTTTCTATTTCGTCCAGATTTTCCAGTTTTGTTGAGTATAGCCTTTTGTAGAAGGATTTGATGGTGTTTTGGATTTCTTCCGGATCTGTTGTTATGTCTCCCTTTTCATTTCTGATTTTGTTAATTAGGATGCTGTCCCTGTGCCCTCTAGTGAGTCTGGCTAACGGGTTATCTATCTTGTTGATTTTCTCAAAGAACCAGCTCCTCCTTTGGTTGATTCTTTGAATAGTTCTTCTGGTTTCCACTTGGTTGATTTTGCCCCTGAGTTTGATTATTTCCTGCTGTCTACTCCTCTTGGGTGAATTTGCTTCCTTTTTTCTAGAGCTTTTAGGTGTGTTATCAAGCTGCTAGTATGTGCTCTCTCTAGTTTCTTTTTGGAGGCACTCAGAGCTATGAGTTTCCCTCTTAGTAATGCTTTCATTGTGTCCCATAATTTTAAGTATGTTGTGGCTTCATTTTCATTAAACTCTAAAATGTCTTTAATTTCTTTCTTTATTCCTTCCTTGACCAAGGTATCATTGAGAAGAGTGTTGTTCAGTTTCCACGTGAATGTTGGCTTTCCATTATTTATGTTGTTATTGGAGATTAGCCTTAGTCCATGGTGGTCTGATAGGATGCATGGGACTATTTCAATATTTTTGTATCTGTTGAAGTCTGTTTTGTGACCAATTATGTGATCAATTTTGGAGAAAGTACCATGAGGTGATGAGAAGAAGGTATATCCTTTTGTTTTAGGATAAAATGCTCTGTAGATATCTGTTAAGTCCATTTGTTTCATAACTTCTGTTAGTTTCACTGTGTTCCTGTTTAGTTTCTGTTTCCACTATCTATCCATTGGTGAAAGTGGGGTGTTGAAGTCTCCCACTAGTATTGTGTGAGGTGCAATATGTGCTTTGAGTTTTCCTAAAATTTCTTTAATGAATTTGGCTGCCCTTGCATTTGGAGCATTAATATTCAGAATTGAGAGTTCCTCTTGGAGGATTTTACCTTTTGATGAGTATGAATTGTCCCTCCTTGTCTTTTTTGATAACTTTGGTTGTAAGTCAATTTTATTCAATATTAGAATGGCTACTCCAGCTTGTTTCTTCAGACCATTTGCTTGGAACATTGTTTTCCAGCCTTTCACTCTGAGGTAGTGTCTGTCTTTTTCCCTGAGATGGGTTTCCTGTAAGCAGCAGAATGTTGGGTCCTTTTTGTGTAGCCAGTCTGTTAGTCTATGTCTTTTTATTGGAGAGTTGAGTCCATTGATATTAAGAGATATTAAGGAAAAGTAATTGTTGCTTCCTATTATTTTTGTTTTTAGAGTTGGCATTCTGTTCTTGTGGCTGTCTTCTTATTAATCTCTTGCTTTTTCTAGGGTGTGGTGTCTGTCCTTGTATTGTTTTTTTTTGTTTGTTTTTTTTTTCTGTTATTATCCTTTGATGGTCTGGATTCATGGAAAGATATTGTGTCAATTTGGTTTTTTCATGGAATACTTTGGTCTCTCCATCTATTGTAATTGAGAGTTTTGCTGAGTATAGTAGCCTGGATGGCATTTGTGTTCTCTTAGGGTCTGTATAACATCTGTCAAAGATCTTCTGGCTTTCATAGTCTCTGGTGAGAAGTCTGGTGTAATTCTAGTAGGTCTGCTTTTATATGTTACTTGACATTTTTCCCTTACTTCTTTTAATATTCTATTTTTATTTAGTGTGTCTGTTGTTCTGATTATTATGTGTCAAGAGGAATTTCTTTTCTTGTCCAGTCTATTTGGAGTTCTATAGACTTCTTGTATGTTCATGGGCATTTCTTCCTTTAGGTTGGGGAAGTTTTCTTCTATAATTTTTTTGAAGATATTTACTGGCTCTTTAAATGAAAATCTTCATTCTCATATGCACCTATTATCCTGAGTGAGGTAACCCAATCACAAAAGAACACACATGATATGCATTCACTGATAAGTAGATATTAGCCCAGAAACTTAGAATATCCAAGATACAGTTTGTAAAACACATGAAACTCAAGAAGAAGGAAGACTAGAGTGTGAATACTTTACTTCTTCTTAGAATGGGGAACAAAATACCCATGGAACGAATTACAGAGAGAAAGTTCATAGCTGAGACAATAGAAAGTACCATCCTTAGACTGCCCCACCCAGGTTTCCATCCCACATACAACCACCAAGTCCAGACACTATTGTTAATGCCAGAAAGATTTTGCTGACAGGACCCTGATATAGCTTTCTCTTGTGAGGCTATGCCAGTGCCCGACAAATATAGAAGGGGATGCTCACAGTCATCCATTGGATGGAACACAGGGCCCCAAATGAAGGAACTAGAGAAAGTACCCAATGAGCTAAAAGGGTCTGCAACCCTATAGGAGGAACAACAATATGAACTAACCAGTACCACCCAGAGCTGTGTCTCTAGTTGCATATGTAGCAGAGGATGGCCTAGTAGGCCATCAATGGGAGGAGAGGCCCTTGGTCTTGTGAAGATCATATTCCCCATACAGGGGAATGCCAGGGACAGGAAGCAGGAGTAGGTGGGTTGGGGAGCAGGGATGCATATTGGGCCTGGGGATAGCATTTGAAATATAAATAAAGAATATATCTAATAAAATCATAATAATAATAAATCAAATGCCCAGGGAAAACATTTTGTGATAAAGAACATTCAAAAAGGACATGTAGTTAGCTTTGTCTTGGTTATCTATGATAAGCATGGGGCCTGCCCTTAAGAGTGTTTGTATATCCAGTATGACTTTACTAGGGAAAATTAAATTTTATTTTGTGAGCAGTTATCAGTGGGAGAGATCATCTGGTTTAGGCATGAAGCTTATGTCAACTTCCCGTCTGACTGTAGGGACCTACCTCATCAGTCTTAGACGCTTTTGCATGCTGCCACAGCCTGTTAGTTCACATGTGCATCGGTCCTACTGTGTTTAAAGGGCCTCATTTAATTGATATCCTTCATCTACTCTTGTTCTTACAATTTTATTACCTCCATTTCTACGGGTTGCCCTGAGCCCTGAGGGAAGGGATTTAATGAAGCCATCCCCATCAGGACTGAGTGTTTCAAGATTTCTCTCTAGCTTCACATTGTTCAGCTCTGAATCTCTTTGTTTCTTTCTGCCTACTTGAAGAGGAAGCTTCTTTGGAGATGACTGAGCATGACACTGATCTCTGAGTATAGAAGAATGCTATTAGGAGTCATTTTATTCCTATGTTCCTTTAGCAGATCAGTAGTATTTGGTTGTGTTGTTTAGTTCTAAGATTTATCTAGTTTTAGTTTATTGATCACCTGGGCAGTGTCAGGAATGGATCTGTCTTATGGAGTGAGCATCTTAATTCCAATCAGATTGTACTCGGTCACTCCCACAAGCTCAAGCCACCATTATACCAGCATAGCTTATAGGCAGATCATCATCACTGTAGATTAAAGTATCTGTAGCTGAGTTGGTTATTTACACGTCTTCTTAGGTAATGTTCAGAATACTTTCCAGTACCATGAACACTAGTGAGTAGAGGTGAAGGTTCTAGGTAGGCACAAGTTCAACTTCTCCATGTTGTCAGTTGTACAGGAGTTTACCCCAGCAATAGGGCGTAACCATCATTTTGTAGAGTACAACCAATAACCTTGGTAATACCCTGAGATATTTGGGGTCCTTTTGGCCAAAAGTCAATTAGATGTAACCCATTCCCAGAACTGGATGTTTGATTTTGCTATTAGAGATGTTGGGCTTTTCTCTCCCCCATTGTTTGGTGATTATATTTAGATTTCTTTCATCTATGCATATATTTTAAGACATTTCTTTATATTAGGTCTACAAAGGACCCCTCCAATGATTCAAAATTTTAGCTGTTTCTCCTCATATTCTTTACCTTACCCACCTCTTGTTCCCCCTCCCCTCTGTTTGATGCTCCAATTCTACATCCCATCTAGTCCCACTTTAATAATCTATTGAATTTCCCTTTCTAGGGAGGACTGTTCCTCCCCCAATAATCCTTTACTCTATAACTAACCTTTTTCAGTTATATATACCGTAGCCTACTTGCTGAAGACTTAAACAGCTAATATCACATGTAACTGAATATGTACTATATTTGTCTTTGAGTATCTTTATTACTAAATTCAGGATTTTCTTTTTGGCTCAGTCCAAATATCTACAAAATTACATAACTGAATAATATTCCATTATGTAAATGTACCATATTTTATTTGTCTATTCATCCATTGATGGACACGTAGGCAATTTCCAATTTCTGGCTCTTCTAAATAGAGAAATGAATATGTTAGAGCATGTGTGTTCATAGTTGGATGTAGTATCTTCTTGGTGCATGTCCAAGAAATTTATAGCTGGATCTTGAGGGAGATCTATTACAAGCTTCCTAAGGATTTTCCACAATGCTTTCCATAGTGGCTGTACAAGTTTGCACTCCCATCAGCAATGGATTAGTATTCATCTTAAACTACATTCTTGCCAGCATGAGCTGTCATTAGTTTTATTGCTCTTGGCCACCCCATTAGTATAAGATGAACTCTCAATGTAGTTTTGATTTGCATTTCCCTTATGATTAACAAAATTAACATTTCCTTTTTTTCAATTAAATGGTTATTTGATTTACTTACATTTTAAATGACATTTACTTTTTCATTAATTATTTTATTTATTTATTTTAAACTCCAGATTTTATTCCGCATCTGGTCTTCCCTTTGACTGTTCCACAACCCATACCTACTCCCTGCCCCCTGTCTCCACAAAGGTGTCCCTACCTACCCACCCCACCCCACCAGACCTCTAAACTCCCTGGGGCCTCCAATCTCTTGAGAGTTCAGTACATCTTCTGTGACTGAACCCAGACCCAGCAGTCCTCTGCTGTATATGTGTTGGGGGCCTCAAATCAGCTGGTGTATGCTGCCTGATTGATGGTCCAGTGTCTGAGAGATCTTGGGGTCCATGTTAATTGAGACTGATGGTCCTTCTGCAGGCTTGCCCTCCTCCTCAGCTTCTTCCATTCTTTCCCTAATACAACCAGAGTGGTCCACAGCTTCTGTTCATTGGTTGGGTGAAAATATCTTCATCTGACTTTTTCAGCTGCTTGTTGGGCGTTTCAGAGGTCAGTCATCATAGGTCCCTTTTTTGAGTGCTCCATAGTCTCAGAAATAGAGTTAGCTCTTGGGGCCTCCATTTGATCTGGATCTCACTTTGGGCCTTTCATGAGACCTTCTTTTCCTCGGGCTTGTCTCCATTACCATCCCTGCAGTTCTTTCAGACAGGAACAATTATGGGTCAGAGTTTTGACTGTGAGATGGCAACTCCATCCCTCATTTAATGTCATGTCCTTCTGCTGGGGGTGGGCTCTACAAGTTCCCTCTCCCTAATGTAGGGCATTTCATATAGCACTAACCACCAAAAAACCAATCAACCCAATCAAAACGTGCGGTATAGAACTAAATTAAAAATTCACAACAGAGGAATCTCGAATGGCTGAGAAACAACTAAAGAAATGTTCAAAGTCCTTAGTGATCAGAGAAATACAAATCAAAACCCTCTTGAGATTCCACCTAACTCAATCAGAATGGATAAGATCAAAACCTCAGGTGACAGCACATGTTGGCAAGGATGTGGAGAAAGAGGAACACTTCTCCATTGCTGATGGGATTGCAAACTGGAATAACCACTCTGGCAATCAATCTGGAGGTTCCTCAGAAAACCGGATATCGATCTACCCAAAGACCCAGCAATACCACCCAAAGTTCCTCTACCATGTCAGAGGGGCATGTGTTCCACTACTTTTATAGCAGCCTTGTTTGTGATAGTCAGAATCTGTAAACTACACAGATGACCCACAACAGAAGAATGGATGCATAAAATGTGGTTCATTTACATAACATGTGACTTAGCCTATAGTAGTGTTTCTTTTATGAACATGGGTACCCATGTGTTTGGCGCTTTGATCTTTAGAATTTGATGTCTTCTTGGTGGATTTTTTTTTTCTTTCATGGGTATACATATCTGTCTTATGGTTTTGCTGCTGTAAACAGACACCATGACCAAAGCAAGTCTTATAAAAAACAGCATTTAATTGGGGCTGGCTTACAAGTTTAGAGGTTCAGTCCATTATCACCCAGGCAGGAGCATGGCAGCATCCAGGCAGACATGGCCCAGGCAGAGCTGAGAGTTCTACATCTTTATCCAAAGGCTAATAGTGGAAGACTGACTTCCAGGCAACTAGGGTGAGGGTTTTAAGCCCAGACCCACAGTGGCACACCTATTCCAACCAGGTCACACCTATTCCAACAAGGCCATACCTTCAAATGGTGCTACTCCCTGATCCAAAAATATACAAACCATCACAATATCCTTCCATATATTTTCTAATTAGTTTTGATTTGAAGTCTATTTTGCTAGTATTGAAATGGCTATACTAGCTTACTTCTTGTATCCATTTGTTTAAAATATCATTTTCCATCTTTTTACTGAGAGGTAATACCTACCTTTGTTGTTAAGGATTTCTACTTAGATGCAGAAGAAAAATGGGTCCTAGTATTGGATCTAAGTTTTTATTCTTTTGTCTATTTTGTTGAATGTTGAGACCAATGGAGAGTTATCAGTGAACAATGTGTATTGTTTGCAATTATTTTGTTGCTGTTTATTCCTTATGTTTTCTTGAGTGTGATTAACTTTGTTAGGTTAAAGTTTTCCTACTAGCACTTTCTATAGACATGTAGTTGGAGTTAGATATTGCTTGAATTTGGTTTTATCGTGGAATATCTAGCTTTCTCAATCTACTGGGATTGAATTTTTTTCTGGGTATAGTCGTCTGGGGTGGCATATATGGTCTTTTAGAATTTTTAGAACATCTATCCAGAATGTTCCATGGAAAAGTCAAGTGTTATTTTAGTAGGTCTGCCTTTATATGTTACTTGGTATTTTACTTTGCAACTTTTAACATTCTTTCTTTGTTTGGTACATTTAGTGTTTTGATTATTATATGTTGTGGGTAATTTCTTCTTTGGTTCAGTCTATTTGTTAATATATATATATATGTTTTTTGAACTTTGATAATAAACTACTTCTTTAAGTTGGGGCAATTTTCTCTCATGCTTTTGTTGATAGTATTTCATGTGCCTTTAATCTGTTTATTCTCTTCTTTTCCATACCTCTATTCACATTACTCATAGATTTGGCCTTGTCCATAGTGTCCCATATTTTCTGGATGCCTACGTAATTTTAAAGTTTTACAAAATAAACTGAGGTATCAATTTCTTTTATCTTATCTTCAGTGCCTGAGATTCTCTCTTCCATATCTTTACTTTCTTGGTGAGTCTTACCTCTGAGATATTTGATTAACTTCAGAAACTTATCCTTTACCAGATTTTTTTCTTTAGTGATACTATTTCTACTTTCATGTCTTGATTTTTTTTCACTTTATTCCACTCTCTGAGTTTTCATATATTGCATTAAGGGATTTGTTAATGTTCTTTTAAGCTTTTTGAATATACTTATAACTACTTTGAAGTCCTTGTCTTATATTTCTGTTACTTCTAGATAAGAAGTTGTATGAAATTAGCTCAACTGAGAAATCTCAGACAGAAAGCCAGATTTTAAAGAATAAGATCCCCATGAGGTGATCCATGCTCCCATAGATGGCCCTATTTTGTGTATACACTTTCAGCACTAAAGTAGCCCCCACTCCTTTCCTTTTCTTTTCTTTCTACAATTAAAGAACATGTAAAATCTGGAATGAATTAATACATGCATATATATATATATATATAAATAACAATTTACTTTATATTCTCCTTATTACCTCTCCTCCCAGTCACCCCTCCCACAATTCTTAAGCCCTTCATCACCTTTTCTTTTGAGAGGGTGGAGGCCTCTCTCAGGGATACCCCCGTCCTGGCACATCAAGTTTCTGTGGGGATAGGTGGAGCCTCTCCTCACTAAGGCCAGACAAGTCAGCCCAGCTGGAAGAAAATATCTCACAGACAGACGACAGTTTTTGGGATAGCCCCAACTACAGTTGTTTGGGACACACATGATGACAAAGCTGCATATTGTCTACATATGTGGCATATGTGGGTGGGGTTAGGTCCAGTTAGTGCATGCTCTTTCATTGTGGATCCATCTCTGAGAATCACAAGGCTTCAGTTTAGTAATAGGAAAATTCAAATACTTCACCTGATCTTGATTTAGATTTGGTAATTGGTATCTGTCTAGAAAATCAGCCATTTCATTTAGATTTTCCACTTTTGCAGATAAGACATAATGATTCTTTGAATTTCCTTATTGTCAGTTGTCATGGCTTCCTTTTCATTTCTAATTTTGTTAATTTGTGTACCGTTTCTCTGCCTTTTAGTTAGTTTGACTAAGGGTTTGTCTATCTTGTTTATTTTCTCAAAGAACTAGCTCTTGGTTTCTTTGATTCTTTGTATTGTTATCATTTTTTAAAAAACTGATTGATTTCAGCTGTGAGTTTGACTATTTCCTGCCATCTACTCCTCTTCGGTGTGTTTGCTTCTTTTTGTTCTAGAACTTTCACATATGCTGCTAAGTTGCTAGCACTTAACAGCAATTTAACTTCAATTTCATTATGAAGACACTTTGTGCTATGAATTTCCCTCTTTTCACTGTTTTCATTGTGTTCCATAAGTTTGGGTTTGCTGTGCCATCATTTTTATTTGAGTCTGGAAACTTTAATTTCTTTTTTTTTTTCTTCACTGACCTAGTGATAATTGAGTAGAGACCCTTCCTCCCTTTCCCATCTCCCTCCCATCTCACACCCATTACCATCTGTCACTCTACCTTCTATGAATATTTTGTTACCACTTCTAAGTGGTCACTTTAGTCTTTCTTATATCTAAGCTTCATATTGTCTGTGAGTTGTATCATGAGTACACTGAGCTTTTGGGTTAATATCCATTTATCAGTGAGGACATACCATGTATGTCCTTTGGGTTCTCGGTTACCTCGCTCACAATGATATATTATAGTTCCACCCATTTGTCTGCAAAACTCATGAAGTCATCATTTTTAATAGTTGAATAGTATTCCAATGTGTCAATGTAAAAAATTTTCTGTATCCATTCTTTTATTGAGGGACATCTTGTTTGTTACCAGCTTCTGATTAATATAACTAAGGCTGCTATGAACATAGTGAAGAACATGTCCTTGCTATATCTTGTGACATCTTTTGGGTATAAGCCCAGTGATGGTATATGTGGGTCTTCAGGTAGAACTATTTCCAGGTTTTTTTTTTTTTTAAAGAAACCATAAGAATGATTTCCAAAGTGGTTGTACCATCTTATAATACCATCAGCAATGGAGGAGTGTTCTTTCTCCACATCCCCACCAGCATCTATTGTTACCAGAGTTTTTGACCTTAGCCATTCTGATTGGTGAAAGGTGGAATCCCAGGGTCATTTTGATTTTAATTTCCTTGATAACTAAGGATGTTGAAGATTTCATTAAGTGTCTCTTGGCAATTTGAGATTTCTCAGTTGAAAATTTTTGATTTTGCTCTGAACCTCATTGGTTTATTGGGTTATTTGACTCTTTGGAGAATAGTTTCTTGAGTTGTTTGTGTATTTTGGATATTAGCCCCCTTTCAGATGTGAGGTTGGTGAAGATTGTGTCCCAGTCTGAGGGTTGCCGATTTGTCCTATTGACTGTGCCTTTTGCCTTATAGAAGCTTTTCAGTTTCATGAGGTCCCATTTATTAATTGTTGATCTTTGGACCTGAGCCATTTGAGTTGTGGTTTTGAAATTCCGCCCATGCCAATGAGTTCGAGTCTCTTTCCCACTTTCTATTCTATTCAATACAGTGCATCTGGTTTTATGTTGACGTCCTTGATCAACTTGCACTTGAGTTTTGGTCAAGGTAATAACCATGGGTCTAATTTCATTTTTCTACAAATAGATGGCCAGTTGGACTAGCCCCATTTATTGAAGATGCTTTCTTTTTTTCATTGTATGTTTTTGGCTTCTCTGTCAAAGATCAAGTGTCCATAAGTGTGAGCTGATTTCTGGGTCTCCAATTCTATTCCATTGGTGGTAGCTGTATAAAAAGTAATCCATTTAATCTTGATTTTCAAGTTTTGTTGAGTAAAGGTTTTTGTAGTATGATCTGATGATTTTTGGAATTTTCTCAGTTTCTTTTGTTATGTCTTCCTTTTCATTTCTGATTTTGTTTATTTGAATACTCTCTCTGTGCCTTTTAGTTAGTTTGGATAGGAATTTATCTATCTTGTTGATTTTCCCAAAGAACCAGCTTTTTTTGATTCTTTGTATAGTTCTCTTTGTTTTTAGTTAGTTGATTTCAGCCCTGAGTTTGACTAGTTCCTGCTGTACTCCTCTTGGGTGAATTTTCTTCTTTTTGTTCTAGAGCTCTCTGGTGTGCTGTTAGGTTGTTAGTGTAAAGTCTCTCCAGTTTCTTTACCAGGGAACTTAGTACTATGCATTTTTCTCTTAGCACTACTTTCATTGTATACCATAAGTTTGGGCATGTTATGTTATCATTTCATTGAATTCCAGAAAGTCTTTATTTTCTTTCTTTATTTCCTCTATGACCAGGTTATCATTGAGTAGAGTTGTTCAGTTTCCATGAGCATGTGGGGTTTCTATAGTTTTTGTTGTTATTGAAGTGTAGCCTTAGTCTGAGGTGATCTGATAAGATACGTAGAATTATTTCAATCTTCTTGTACCTGTTGAAGTTTGATTTTGACCAATTATATGGTTAATTTTGGAGAAGGTACTATGGGGTGCTGAGAAGGAATTATCTACTTTTGTTTTAGGATGAAATGTTCTGTATATATCTGTTAAGTCCATTTGGTTCATGACTTCTATTAGCTTCACTGTGTCTCTGTTCTGTTTCTGTTTCAATGACCTGTCCATTGTTGAGTGTGGGTTGTTGTAGTCTCCCACTATTATTATGTGAGGGTCAATGTGTGTTTTGAGCATTACTAAAGTTCCTTTTATGAATGTAGGTGCCCTTGCATTTGGGGCATTGATGTTGAGAATTGAGATTTCATCTTTTTGGATGTTTCATCTTGTTTGATCAATATAAAGTGTTCTTCCCTGTCTTGCTTGATAACTTCTGGTTGAAAGTCTATTTTATTGAATATTAGAATGGTAACTCCCCCTTGTTTCTTGGAAGCATTTGCTTAAAAATCTTTTTTCTATCCAATTACTCTGAGGGAGTGTCCATCTTTGTCATTGAGGTGTGTTTCTCAAATGCAGCAAAATGCTGGATCCTGCTTGCATAGCCAGTCTGTTAGCTTATGTCTTTTTATTAGGGAACTGAGTCCATTGACGTTGAGAGATATTAAAGATATGTGATTGTTAGTTTCTGTTATTTTTGTGTTGGAGGTGGAATTATATGTGTGTTATTCTTTCCTTTTGAGTTTGCTGGAAAATGACTAATTTCTTTTTTTTTTCCTTTTGTTTAGATATTCTCCTTGTGTTAGATTGTTAGATGTTTCTTTCTAGAATCCTCTGTATGGATATACATACACACACACACACACACACACACACACACACACACATATATATATATATATGTATATATATATGTTTTAACATGTAATATCTTGGATTCTCCATCTATGATGATTAAGAGTTTTGCTGGTATAGTATCCTAGGCTGGCATTTGTGTTCTTAGGGTCTGCACAACATCTGTCTGGGATCTTCTGGATTTTAGATTCTCTGTTGAGAAGTCTCATGTAATTCTGATAGGTCTGCCTTTATATTTTACATAACATTTTTCCTTACAGCTTTTGATATTCTTTATTTGTTCTGTGCATTTAGTGTTTTTATCATTATGAGACAAGAGGATTTACTTTTCTGGTCCAATCTGTTTCGTGTTCTTTGGGCTTCTTGTACATTTATGGCCATCTGTTTCTTTAGGTTGGGGACATTTTCTATAATTTTGTTGAAGATATTTTCTTGCCCTTTGAGCTGGGAATCTTTGCTCTCTTCTATTCCTATTATTCATAGGTTTGGTATTTTCATTGTGTCCTGCACATCCTGGATGTTTTGGGTTACAAGTCTTTTACGCTTTGCATTTTCTTTGATAGTTGTGTCAATGTCTTCTATGGTATCTTCTATACCTGAGATTTGTCTATCTCTTGTATTCTGTTGGTGATCATTGCACCTGTAGATCCTGACCTCTTTCCTTGGTTTTTCATTTCCAGGCTTGCCTCTATTTGTGAGTCTTTCTTGTTTCTACTTCCATTTTTAGTTCTTGGACTGCTTTTGCTCAACTACTTAACCTGTTTGTTTGTGTTTTCCTATATTTCTTTGAGAGGTTCATTTGTTTTCTCTTTAAGGTCTTCTACATGTTTAACTGTGTTTTCCTGTATTTCTTTAAGTGAGTTATTGATATCCTCCTTAATTTCTCTATATGTTCACGGGATGAGATTTTAGGTAAGCTTCATGCTTTTCACCGGTATTTGTGTTTAGGCTTGCTGTGATGGCAGACCTGGGATCTGATGGTATCAAAGTATTTTGGCTTCTGTTGCTTATGATCATGCACTTGCCTCTCGACATCTGTTATTTTTTTTTTCTGGTATAAGCTGTCCTGTGTGTTTCTGTCTGGAGCCTGCCTCCTGTGTCCCTTTGTTGCAGCAGATCTCCTAAGGAATATGGGGCCCAAACTGCAGCCATTCTCCTGGGAGACTTACAGACTGTTGCCCTGGTTGCAGCAGATTTCCTTGGATTCCTGCAGACTATTGCCTTGGCTGCATCAGATCTCCTGGGAAACCTGTGGACTGTGTGGTGTTGAGAGAGAGGGGAAGACAGGCTGATATGTCCCCAAACAGGTACAGACTGGAAAAGAGAGGGCATTCACTCATAGTAGAGGAGAGATGAGTGTCACTGGGCTCCGGGGAGGGGCGGTGTTCCAGGTACTGCTGTTCTTTCAGTGGCCATCCTACCCTAGCTGCCCTAGCTGCAGCAGACCTCCTTGAAGTCATGTAGACTGTGCAGTATTGAGAGAGAGGTGCAGACAGTTAGTCTAGGATATTTTCTTGTACTTCTGTTGCATTAGGATACACCGGGCTTCCTGTAGTAGGGTAGCTGTGTTTTTAAGGTATGAGAGTCTCCTGGCTTTGGTTCAGTTTCTTTTTGAGGGCCTTTATCCACATATTATGGGTTTGTTCCCTGGATGTTCCAGTTGCAGTAGGTAATCATAGGGGATTAAACTCGATGGTCCAGGTATGCCAGGTGTCTGATGTTTATCCTTTGACTGTAAGGTTCTGGATCAGCAGGTCTATATAGTTCAGGAGTCTCAGTTATGATGAAGGTAGGCAGTGAGGTGAGGAATGGAGGTAAACCTGGAATAGCAGATTGCTCAGGGCAGTTGGGGGCACCCCAGAGGTCTCAATTAGAAGGGAAGGTAGGTGGGGGAAGGGAAAGTAACCTTAGCCTCTGGAAAGAATATTAGTCATGGAAATCTGTGACGAAGTGGAGAGGAGAGAAAGTTGATGAGCTTGGTAAAAACGTATTATGTGCATATGAGATGGTTTGAATAAGAATGTATCCCATAGGTGCATATATTTCCATAGTTGGATCCCATTTGCTAGAACTATTTAGGAAGGATTAGCGGGTGTGGTATTGTTGGAGGACATGTGTCCCTGTGGAAAGAGATTTCAAAAGACATGTATGATACATTTTGTTCTCCCAGTCTCATTTTTGTGGATCAATGTGTAAGTTCTCAGCTGTTCTTTGCCCAGCCATCATGAATTCTAACTATCTGAAACTGTGAGGCAAATTAAATGTTTTATTCTGTAAGTTGTTCCGGTCAGGGTAATTTTTCAAAGCTATAGAAAAGTAACTAAGACAACATGTATACGGAAATGGATGCTCACAGTCATCTATAAGTTGGAACACAAGGCCCCCAATTGGGAAGCTAGAGAAAGCACCTAAGGAGCTGGAGGGTCTGCAACCCTCTAGGTGGAACAATGATATGAACTAACCAGTACCCCCAGAGCTTGTATCTCTAGCTGTATATGTAGCAGAAGATGGCCTAGTGGGCCATCACTGGGAAGAGAGGCACCTTGGTATTTCAAACTTTATATTCCCCAGGACAAGGGAATGCCAGGGCCAAGAAGCAGGAGTGGGTGGGTAGGGGGACAGGGTGGGGAGAGGGTATAGGGAACTTTGAGATAGCATTTGAAATGTATATAAAGAAAATATCTAATTAAAAAATCTAAAAAAAAAGAAAAAAATTGAAAAGAGCACAGAATTCAATGCAACAGAATAATGTTTTAAAGTAGTGTTCAGATTGTGCTATAAATTTACTATTATTCAAAACTAAGGACATCTTTTACCTTGACCACGTAATATACTTTTTAATTTTATTGGCTTATCTGTCTTGGTTGTTGTTTTGGTGGTGGTAGTGATGGTTTTTCATTTGTTTGTGCATGTGTGTGTGTTTCCATGTAGCCAGAAGTCAAAATAAACTGTTATTCTTCAGAAGATATCCACATTATTTTTTGAGACGGACTCATTTGCTGGAACCTGTGGCATGATGTTTAGTACAAAAGGTTGGCACACAAACACCAAGGATCTGCCTGAATCCCGTTTCCCAGTGATATAATTAAGACTACATTTCATCATGACCAGATTGGTTTTTAAAATTGAGTTATGTAAATAAAACTCATGCTCTCATGCTTGTGTGGCAGTTATTTTACCGACTAAGTTATCTTTACAGCCTCTAACAAAATATTTTGTCCAAATTTTCATTTACTAATCCACTGTGCTACATACTTAGAAAACAAGTGAGATTTGCAAACATTGGATTGAAGATTATCACTCTGATTTTGAAGATTTAAGTGGCTATTTGGACATGGCTCTCCTTATATCTTCTGCTATTTTGACCATTCTTCCTTTTTACAGACTTGAATATGTGCCACAGTAGGTGATGATATATTCAAAGAATGCTCAGATATAAATAGATGAAATATGGAGAGGGCTAATTAACGTTAAAGACATTGTGAAATAGCATAAAGAAACCTACACACACACACACACACACACACACATACACACACTGTCTCTCTCTCTCTCTCTCTCTCTCTCTCTCTCTCTCTCTCTCTCTCTCTGTCTCTCTTTCCTTCTTTCCCTCCCTCTCTCTTTCTCTCTCTCTCACTGTTTGTCTATCTATTTTACTTAGGGTTACTATTGGTATAATGAAACACCATGACTAAAGTAACTTGGGGAAGAAAGAGATTATTTGGCTTAGAAGTCTACAGAATAGTCTATCATTAAAGAAAATCTTGACAGAAACCTAAGCAGGGCAGTAACCTGGAAGCAGGAACTGATGCAGAGGCCATGGAGGGATGCTGCTTATTCACTTTCTCTCCACAGTCTGCTCAGTCTGCTTTGTTAGAGAATCTATGACCACCAGCCTAGGAGTGGCACCATCTACAATGTGTTGGCCTTTAAAGTTAATTAGCCCTCTCCATATTTCATCACTATCCATCACTAATGAGAAAATGCCCTACAGTCTGATATGCTGGCATTTTCTCAGTTGATGGTCCCTTCTCTCTGATGACTCTAACTGTGTTAATTTGACAAAACTAGTCAGTGCAAATGATCCATTATCAATAGTAAGTCAATTTTATATAACAGTATAGTCCCTTATAAGCTAACCATGTTTTTAGGACGGTCACACACCCAAAAATATTTTTGCAGCAAAAAGTAAGTATTGATGTTTTATTTTTGAGATAAATTTGAATGAATTATGAAGATTTGATAGATACTGAAAGTTTTTGTTGAGGAAAGTTGAATATGATCAAAATACATGTACATTTTTTCAAATATCTAGTATTTTTAATTTGAGAAAAGACAAAATTAATGCTGGCAAAAGTATAAAGAAAAGGATTTTTGACATGGATGTAAATTAGTCTAACAATTATGTAAAACAGAATCAAAGTTATTAAAATCTAAAGTTAAAATTTACATATGATACAGAAATTCTACTTCTGTGTATTTATGCAGAGGAAAAAAATCACCATATCAATGAGTTATTGCTAAAATATTTATTGCAAACCAGTTTCAGTAGTTAGCATGTAGAATCAACCAAGGTGTCAGTCATTAAATAGATATAAAAATGTGCTACCTAATACCAAGAGAGTAGTGATGTTCAGCCAGGAAACACTTGGAATTCTGTCATTTGTAACATGCATTGAGGTAAAAGATATTAAGTGAAATTCTTCAGGCACAAAAATGACAGAATCACCAGATCTTGCTTATTTTATTAAGCTTAAAAACATTGATGTCATAGAAGAGATTATATTGTTCAGTCATTAGAGCTCAGGAAAAAGAGAGAGTGGGTGGGATAAAATAAACATGTCTAATGAGTACTAAAATATAATTGCATTGGAGAAATTAGTTCTGTCATTCTATGGTACAACGGGTTGAGGACATTCTACAATAATCTGTGATTAATTTTAAAGTAACAAGAACAAAAATCATTCAACCTCCAAAAAACCAGAATATTCAGCTCTCATCTAGTGCCAACTAGTCCCATCTCCCCATTTGTTGCCAATTTTGCTCTTTTGTTGCCATGAAGCATAGTTTCCCACTGGATCTATTGTAAATAGTAGGCAGGCAAAAGTAGGACAAGCAAAAGGTAGTGATTTGAAACAAGGATAGGGTACTAGAGAAAAAACCTTGGTAAAAGAAGGTGATGGCTGTTACTCTCATAAAATATGGGAGTTTATTAGAGAGAGGGTATAAATCTCCATCACAGTTGGAGGTCAGTGACTGCAGATGGAGATACCACTCTGACAGGAAAATTGTTACTGACAAGACTATTATCCACATGCAAGATTAGGTATTGAATAAACCATAGCAAAATTTCTTAACAATGCTTCCATCCCCAATCTTCTAGAGGTCATGTCCATTTGTATATTAAAATAAGGCTTTATTTGATATCTGAGGATATGTGTTAAATACAATTTAGAATAAGATCTCTACTGTGGTTGTCTTTTACTGATTTGTTAGTTACTCTTATGTTTCTATGATCAAATACTATTTAAGAGAGAAACCTTATTTTGGCATATGGTTTAGAGGAAAGGTCCATAGTGAAAAGAAAAATAGCATGGGTGCAACAGACAGATCCTTTGCCAAATATCACAAAAATTTCCTTTATTCTAGTTGCTTCTAAAGTACTCGTTTCCCTCTAAAACATCTTGAGCTTGGTCTCCACTATCCACACTAGCTTCAGAACTTATGTCTTCCAAGCTCATTCTAGAAATACAAGTTAATCTCTGTGCCAAAAGCTAAACAGCTATAAGATTGACTTGACTCGAGCATCAGGGGATTGACAAAATGTTTAAAACACTACTGAAAATAGGTAATTGGGTAAGCTATACATTCTGATGAAGATGCACCACCAATAACCCAGAAACTAAGATGGCTAATTATATGAAGCTAAACTTAGGAGGAAACAAATTAGCTAATCTAAATAGGAGATCTTAGTAGAATATCAGTCTATGATTAAGGTCATTGGAAGAAGGAAGTTTCAGTTGATAGTTTCAGCATACACTAGTTTTATCTGAAGGTCAACCTTCAACATGCACAAACATACACATCTGACCAAAGGAAAGCTTTGCCATTTTCAGAAATCAAAGGCATTGTATTCCTTGACATGATCATGATCATATCAAGCATACACATTCACTCAAGACTTCATCTGCTTTCCACATCCCTGCTTAAAATATTTAACTTCATTTTAAGTTCAAAATTTCAAAGCCTTCCAAATTTCTTCCAAAACCCCTACATGTGTAGGTTCTTTAAAGTATCAATTCCACATTTCCACTTACCAACCTGAACATAAGTTACTTTTTGTTATGGCACAATGGTTGGAAAGGCATGACAGCAAGAACAGGGTATTGTGGGATGACATTTCAACCACATGCAGAAATACGCAAAAGTTAACTGGAATATTGGTGAGGTTATAAATTCCTAGAGCGCATTCCCAGTGATATACCTCTACTTGCGTAGCTGAACATAACAGAATAAATTTGGGACATCTATCATTCAAATCACCACAACTTTACAAGGGAAACCAAGCCTGGGTAGAAACCTAATATGGCAATATACCCCTAAATAATATACAGAGGGGAATAGATGTATAGGAAATAAACTAAGTAAGTAATATAGAGAAAAAGGAGGATCTAGATTCAGTACATTTGCTCTTAAGTCATTCACACTTAGCATTTTATTTACAGTATAAGAAGCACCATTCTCTCTTGCTGAAGATAACAACTGAACCAAGAGAATCCATGTTTTGACTCCAAATCTATTTTTTATTTCTGTTTGTAAATCAGTTATATTGCCTTTCTCTATGACATGTTTGATATAGGAGACATTTAAAAATTAGAATGTAAAGAAAACTAATAAAAACATTTGTCAAAACCACAGCGTAATCATGGTCTTACAAAGTGGGTACTATTCATTCGTTTCTTATATTCTGGGTCTATTATGTTTGTAATTTTTTTCAGAGGCAAGATTGATAGTTCTGAAAGTTTAGTACATTGCATTATAAATTATTCATACTTAAAGTTTTGTAAAATTTTATTTTTGTAGGAATACATTGCTTACATCTATTTCAGTATACCAGTTGCATGATTGTGCCCATGGAGGCCAGGAAAATGAATGGAATTTCCTGTAATTGGAGTAAAAGACTACTGTGATCCACTGTGTGAGTGCTGAGAATCAAATATGGGTCCTATGGACCAGCAGCTAGTATTCTTGATTACTTTGTCATCTCCCTAACACCTATCTTCCACACGATAAATGAAGAGAGAGTGAACTCTTTGCAGAGAAATAAACCCAATTTCTGGAATACTCTACAGCATATAGTAATTGCTCGACTTGAAATATATTAGATGTCACAGCTGCAGCTCAGGGGTAAAGCAATTGTCTAGTACACATTTTTGTCTGAGTGTGTTGTGTGTTTTGTCAGTATTCTCCAGAGAAAAAGAATAAATAACACACATACAGTTTATTTTAAAGTACTGAATCGCATGATGATGATGATGATGATGATGATGGTGGTGGTGGTGGTGGTGATGGTGATGATGATGATGATGATGATGATGATGATGATGATGATGACAGAAAGCTAGTCAATCCTAGTTTGCATGATAGATTGACAAACTGAGAAAATGAGACATGAGCTAAAACTGCAGTACGAACTTAGAAGTTATTGTTTAGAAACTTTCAATTTTTCATTTAAGACACCTTGTGCCTGGCAAATACAGAAGTGGATGCTCACAGTCATCTATAAGATGGAACACAAGGCCCCCAGTGGAGAATCTAGAGAAAGCAACCAAGGAGCTGAAGGGGTCTGCAACCCTCTAGGTAGAAAAACAATATGAATTAACCAGTACCCCTAGAGCTCGTATCTCTAGCTGCATATGTAGCAGAAGACGGCCATCACTGGGAAGAGAGGCCCTTTGGTATTGCAAACTTTATATGCCCCAATACAGGAGAATGCCAGGGCCAAGAAGCAGGAGTGGGTGTGTAGAGGAGCAGAGCCTAGGGAGGGTATAGGGAACTTTGGGATAGCATTTGAAGATATATAAAGAAAATATCTAATAAAAAAATAAATTTTTAAAAGACACCTTATAGAACAGATAAGGCCCATACACATTACTGAGGGCAACTTGTTTTCTTGTATTTAAGCCCATTCTAGCAAGGATTTGGAGTAATAGAAGATAAGTAGTCTGAACAGTCATCAAGTATATCCAGGCAACTTTCAGTGGTGAAACTGGTGCACCAATGCAAAAACAAATCCTAAACCTATAATCTATCACGGCTGTAAGATGTTTTGAGGCTTATGAGGCACAGAATATGTGGTAGTGACCAATCAATGACTGGTCTAAGATGAAGGCCCATCAAAAAAGCAAACTCAAAACTGAAACTGTATAGATGACCAGAAACTGAAGGCTGAATAGCCCAGAAAGATAAAAAATGGGCATGTAAATATACCCAGAAATCAAATATCCTTAGATGACAAAATTCCTGAAAAGAATATGAATGGAAGGGACATATATCAGTCTAATAAAAGTTATGTATGATAAATGCATAGCTAGCAATAGTATAAATGAGAAAAATAATTCTTGAAAAACAGGAAAAGAGCTGAAAAGATGGCTCTGCCATTCATAGTACTTAGTGCTGTTCCAGAGGATACAAGTTCAGTTCCAAGTACCCACATTGTGTGGATCTCAATCATCTTAGCTCTAAGGGATTTGACATCCTCTTCTGACTGCCACAAAAGTCTGCATACCTGTGCACTTACATTTAGACAGAAGTATTTACACATATGAATAAAGAAAAATAATGGCTGAGGCAAGACCAGCCAGGATCTCACAGGACACAGAATCTGCAGAGAAGCTGGGACAAGGTCCTTCCTGCCTCCATCTGCACCCAGGAGGTGGGGATGTTCCACAGCACTCTGTGTACCTTTCCTGCCAGGGGAGAGCATATCTTCAGGAAGTGTTCTGACCCTGGGACTCAGTGGAAGTCACCATTTTCTCTCCAGTGACTCTCTAAGGCTGATCCACTCAGGTACCCACAGGCCACAGAAGTAGCAGAGAAACTGGGACAGATAACTTCAGGCCTATATCTGCAACCAGGAGGTGGGGTTGATCCACAAGTCTCTGTGTACTGGTCTTGCATGGAGAGAGCTGATCTTCCAAGAGTGCTGATACAGGCTTACAGACTCACAGGAGGATCAAGTTCGAGCCAGAGACAAAAAGAACATCTAATAACAGAGATTACCAGAAGGCAAAAGGCAAATGCTATAATCGTACCAACAGAAACCAAGACTACTTGGCATCATCAGATCCCAGTAGTCCCACCACAGTGAGTCCTGGATACCCCAACACACCAGAGAAGTGAGATTCAGATTTATGATCATATCTCATGATGCTGGTAAAGGATTTTAAGGACATTAATAAATCCCTTGAAGAAATAAATACAGGAGAACACAGCTAAACAGATAAAAAGCCTTCTTGTATCTGTGGAGGCCTAGTTTGTGACCAATTATATGGTCAATATAGAAGTTACCATGAGCTGCTGAAAAGAAGGTATATTCTTTTTTTTTAATCTTTTTTTTATTACGTATTTTCCTCAATTACATTTCCAATGCTATCCCAAAAGTCCCCCATACCCTACCACCCACTCCCCTACCCACCCATTCCCACTTTTTGGCCCTGGCGTTCCCTGTACTGGGGCATATAAAGTTTGCCTGTCCAATGGGCCTCTCTTTTCAGTGATGGCCGACTAGGCCTTCTTTTGATACATATGCAGCTAGAGTCAAGAGCTCCCGGGTACTGGTTAGTTCATAATGTTGTTCCACCTATAGGGTTGCAGATCTCTTTAGCTCCTTGGATACTTTCTCTAGCTCCTCCATTGGGGGCCCTGTGATCCATCCAATAGCTGACTGTGAGCATCCACTTACATGTTTGCTAGGCCCCGACCTAGTCTCACAAGAGACAGCTATATCAGGGTCCTTTCAGCAAATGCTTGCTAGTGTATGCAATGGTGTCGTCGTTTGGAGGCTAATTATGGGATGGATCGCTGGATATGGCAGTCTCTAGATGGACCATCCTTTTGTCTCAGCTCCAAACTTTGTCTCTAACTCCTTCCATGGGTGATTGTTTCCAATTCTAAGAAGGGGCAAATTGTCCACACTTTGGTCTTCGTTCTTCTTCAGTTTCATGTGTTTTGCAAATTGTATCTTATATCTCGGGTATCCTAAGTTTCTGGGCTAATATCCACTTATCAGTGAGTACATATCATTTGAGTTCTTTTGTGATTGTGTTACCTCACTCAGGATGATGCCCTCCAGGTCCAACCATTTGCCTAGCAGTAAGGTATATTCTTTTGTTTTAGCATAAAATGTTCTGTAGATATCTGTTAAATCCATTTGTTTCATAACTTCTGTTAGTTTCAATGTGTCTCTGTTTAGTTTCTGTTTCCATGATTTGTCCATTGATGAGAGTGGGGTGTTGAAGTCTCCCACTATTATTGTGTGCGGTGCAATGTGTGCTTTGAGCTTTAGTGTAGTTTCTTTTATGAATGTGTTTGCCAATGCATTTGGAGTATAGATATTCAGAATTGAGAGTTCATCTTGGTAGATTTTGAGTTTGATGTGTATGAAGTGTCCCTCCTTATCTTTCTTGATAACTTTAGGTTGAAAGTCAATTTTATTCTACATTAGAATGGCTACTCCAGCTTGTTTCTTCTGGGCATTTACTTGGAAACTTGTTTTCAAGGCTTTTACTCTGAGGTAGTGTCTGTCTTTTTACTGAGGTGACTTTGTATGCAGCAAAATGTTGGGTCCTGTTTATGTATCCAGTTTGTTAGTCTATGTCTTTTAAATGGGGAATTGTGTCCATTGCTATTAAGAGTTAGCAAGGAAAAGTGATCACTTCTTCCTGTTTTTTTTTTTTTTTTTTGCCTTGTTAGAGGTGAAATTATGTTTGTTTGCCTATCTTCTTTTTGGTTTGTTATAAGATTATTTTCTTTCTTTTTCTAGGGTGTGGTTTCTTTCTTTGTATTGTTTTTTTTTCTGTTATTATCCTTTGAAGGGCTGGATTCGTGGAAAGATAATGTGTGAATTTGGTTTTGTCATGGAATACCTTGGTTTCTCAATTTATGTTAATTGAGAGTTTTGATGGGTGTAGTAGCCTGGGCTGGCATTTGTGTTCTCTTAGGTTCTGTATGACATTTGCCAAGGATCTTCTGGCTTTCATTGTCTCTGGTGAGAAGTCTGGTATAATTCTAATAGGTCTGTCTTTAAATGTTACTTGACCTTTTCCCTTACTGCTTTTAATATTCTATCTTTATTTAGTGCACTTGTTGTCAATTTCAATTTCAATTCCTTCACCTGTTTGATTGTGTTTTCCTGTAATTCTTTACGGGATTTCTGTGTTTCCTCTTTAAGGTCTTCTATCCATTTACCTGTGTTCTCTTGTATATCTTTAAGGGAGTTATCTATATCCTTTTTAAGTCCTCTAACATCACCATGAGATGTGTTTTTTTCTTTTATAATATTTTTATTAGGTATTTTCCTCATTTAAATGTCCAATGCTATCCCAAAATTCCCCCATACCCTACCCACCACTCTCCTACCAACCCACTCCCACTTTTTGGCCCTGGCATTCCCCTGTACTGGGACATATAAATTTTGCATGACCAATGGGCTTCTCTCTCCAGTGATGGCAGACTAGGCTATCTTTTGATACCTATGCGGCTAGAGACAAGAGCTCCTGGGTACTGGTTGGGTTATATTGTTGTTCCACCTATAGGGTTGCAGTTCCCTTTAGTTCCTTGGATACTTTTGGGGGCCCTTTGATCCATCCAATAGCTGACTGTGAGCATCCACTTCTGTGTTTGCTAGTCCCCGGCATAGTCTCACAAGAGATAGCTATATCAGGGTCCTTTCAGCAAAATCTTGCTAGTGTATGCAATGGTGTCAGCGTTTGGAGGCTGATTATGGGATAGATCCCCGGTATGGCAGTCTCTAGATGGTCCATCCTTACGTCTCAGCTCCAAACTTTGTCTCTGTAACTCCTTCCATGGGTGTTTTGTACCCAATTCTAAGAAGAGGCAAATTGTCCACACTTTGGACTTCATTCTTCTTGAGTTTCATGTGTTTAACAAATTGGATCTTATATCTTGGGTATTCTAAGTTTCTGGGCTAATATCCACTTATCAGTGAGAACATATCATTTGAGTTCTTTTGTGATTGGTTTACATCACTCATGATGATGCCCTTCAGGTCCAAACATTTGCCTAGGAATTTCATAAATTCATTCATTTTAATAGCTGAATAGTACTCCATTGTGTAAATGTACCACATTTTCTTTATCCATTCCTCTGTTGAGGGGCATCTGGGTTCTTTTTTTTTTTCCATTTTTTATTAGGTATTTAGCTCATTTACATTTCCAATGCTATACCAAAAGTCCCCCATATCCACCCACCCCCACTCCCCTGCCCACCCACTCCCCCTTTTTGGCCCTGGTGTTCCCCTGTACTGGGGCATATAAAGTTTGCAAGTCCAATGGGCCTCTCTTTCCAGTGATGGCCGACTAGGCCATCTTTTGATATATATGCAGCTAGAGTCAAGAGCTCCGGGGTACTGGTTAGTTCATAATGTTGTTCTACCTATAGGGTTGCAGATCCCTTTAGCTCCTTGGCTACTTTCTCTAGCTCCTCCATTGGGAGCCCTGTGATACATCCATTAGCTGACTGTGAGCATCCACTTCTGTGTTTGCTAGGCCCCGGCATAGTCTCACAAGAGACAGCTACATCTGGGTCCTTTCAATAAAATCTTGCTAGTGTATGCAATGGTGTCAGCGTTTGGATGCTGATTATGGGGTGGATCCCTGGATATGGCAGTCTCTACATGGTCCATCCTTTCATCTCAGCTCCAAACTTTGTCTCTGTAACTCCTTCCATGGGTGTTTTGTTCCCAAATCTAAGGAGGGGCATAGTATCCACACTTCAGTCTTCATTCTTCTTGAGTTTCATGTGTTTAGCAAATTATATCTTATATCTTGGGTATCCTAGGTTTGGGGCTAATATCCACTTATCAGTGAGTACATACTGTGTGAGTTTCTTTGTGAATGTGTTACCTCACTCAGGATGATGCCCTCCAGGTCCATCCATTTGGCTAGGAATTTCATAAATTCGTTCTTTTTAATAGCTGAGTAGGACTCCATTGTGTAGATGTACCACATTTTCTGTATCCATTCCTCTGTTGAGGGGCATCTAGGTTCTTTCCAGCTTCTGGCTATTATAAATAAGGCTGCTATGAACATAGTGGAGTATGTGTCCTTCTTACCAGTTGGGGCATCTTCTGGATATATGCCCAGGAGAGGTATTGCTGGATCCTCCGGTAGTACTATGTCCAATTTTCTGAGGAACCGCCAGACTGATTTCCAGAGTGGTTGTACAAGCCTGCACTCCCACCAACAATGGAGGAGTGTTCCTCTTTCTCCACATCCACGCCAGCATCTGCTGTCAACTGAATTTTTGATCTTAGCCATTCTGACTGGTGTGAGGTGGAATCTCAGGGTTGTTTTGATTTGCATTTCCCTGATGATTAAGGATGTTGAACATTTTTTCAGGTGCTACTCTGCCATTCTGTATTCCTCAGGTGAGAATTCTTTGTTCAGTTCTGAGCCCCATTTTTTAATGGGGTTATTTGATTTTCTGAAGTCCACCTTCTTGAGTTCTTTATATATGTTGGATATTAGTCCCCTATCTGATTTAGGATAGGTAAAGATCCTTTCCCAATCTGTTGGTGGTCTTTTTGTCTTATTGACGGTGTCTTTTGCCTTGCAGAAACTTTGGATTTTCATTAGGTCCCATTTGTCAATTCTCGATCTTACAGCACAAGCCATTGCTGTTCTGTTCAGGAATTTTTCCCCTGTGCCCATATCTTTAAGGCTTTTCCCCACTTTCTCCTCTATAAGTTTCAGTGTCTCTGGTTTTATGTGAAGTTCCTTGATCCACTTAGATTTGACCTTAGTACAAGGAGATAAGTATGGATCGATTCGCATTCTTCTACACGATAACATCCAGTTGTGCCAGCACCAATTGTTGAAAATGCTGTCTTTCTTCCACTGGATGGTTTTAGCTCCCTTGTCGAAGATCAAGTGACCTTAGGTGTGTGGGTTCATTTCTGGGTCTTCAATTCTATTCCATTGGTCTACTTGTCTGTCTCTATACCAGTACCATGCAGTTTTTAACACAATTGCTCTGTAGTAAAGCTTTAGGTCTGGCATGGTGATTTTGCCAGAAGTTCTTTTATCCTTGAGAAGACTTTTTGCTATCCTAGGTTTTTTGTTATTCCAGACAAATTTGCAAATTGCTCCTTCCAATTCGTTGAAGAATTGAGTTGGAATTTTGATGGGGATTGCATTGAATCTGTAGATTGCTTTTGGCAAGATAGCCATTTTTACAATGTTGATCCTGCCAATCCATGAGCATGGGAGATCTTTCCATCTTCTGAGATCTTCCTTAATTTCTTTCTTCAGAGATTTGAAGTTTTTATCATACAGATCTTTCACTTCCTTAGTTAGAGTCACGCCAAGATATTTTATATTATTTGTGACTATTGAGAAGGGTGTTGTTTCCCTAATTTCTTTCTCAGCCTGTTTATTCTTTGTATAGAGAAAGGCCATTGACTTGTTTGAGTTTATTTTATATCCAGCTACTTCACCGAAGCTGTTTATCAGGTTTAGGAGTTCTCTGGTAGAATATTTAGGGTCACTTATATATACATAAATAATGGAAAGCCAACATTCACGTGGAAACTGAATAACACTCTTCTCAATGATACCTTGGTCAAGGAAGGAATAAAGAAAGAAATTAAAGACTTTTTAGAGTTTAATGAAAATGAAGCCACAACGTACCCAAACCTATGGGACACAATGAAAGCATTTCTAAGAGGGAAACTCATAGCGCTGAGTGCCTCCAAGAAGAAACGGGAGACAGCACATACTAGCAGCTTGACAACACATCTAAAAGCCCTAGAAAAAAAGGAAGCAAATTCACCCAAGAGGAGTAGAAGGCAGGAAATAATCAAACTCAGGGGTGAAATCAACCAAGTGGAAACAAGAAGAACTATTCAAAGAATTAACCAAACGAGGAGTTGGTTCTTTGAGAAAATCAACAAGATAGATAAACCCTTAGCTAGACTCACTAAAGGGCACAGGGACAAAATCCTAATTAACAAAATCAGAAATGAAAAGGGAGACATAACAACAGATCCTGAAGAAATCCAAAACACCATCAGATCCTTCTACAAAAGGCTATACTCAACAAAACTGGAAAACCTGGACGAAATGGACAAATTTCTGGACAGATACCAGGTACCAAAGTTGAATCAGGATCAAGTTGATCATCTAAACAGTCCCATATCACCTAAAGAAATAGAAGCAGTTATTAATAGTCTCCCAACCAAAAAAAGCCCAGGACCAGATGGGTTTAGTGCAGAGTTCTATCAGACCTTCAAAGAAGATCTAATTCCAGTTCTGCACAAACTATTTCACAAAATAGAAGTAGAAGGTACTCTACCCAACTCATTTTATGAAGCCACTATTACTCTGATACCTAAACCACAGAAAGACCCAACAAAGATAGAGAACTTCAGACCAATTTCTCTTATGAATATCGATGCAAAAATCCTCAATAAAATTCTCGCTAACCGAATCCAAGAACACATTAAAGCAATCATCCATCCTGACCAAGTAGGTTTTATTCCAGGGATGCAGGGATGGTTTAATATACGAAAATCCATCAATGTAATCCATTATATAAACAAACTCAAAGACAAAAACCACATGATCATCTCGTTAGATGCAGAAAAAGCATTTGACAAGATCCAACACCCATTCATGATAAAAGTTTTGGAAAGATCAGGAATTCAAGGCCCATACCTAAACATGATAAAAGCAATCTACAGCAAACCAGTAGCCAACATCAAAGTAAATGGAGAGAAGCTGGAAGCAATCCCACTAAATTCAGGGACTAGACAAGGCTGCCCACTTTCTCCCTACCTTTTCAACATAGTACTTGAAGTATTAGCCAGAGCAATTTGACAACAAAAGGAGATCAAGGGGATACAAATTGGAAAAGAGGAAGTCAAAATATCACTTTTTGCAGATGATATGGCATCTGGGTTCTTTCCAGCAACTGGCTATTAAATAAGGCTGCTATGAACATAGTGGAGCATGTGTCTTACTTACTAGTTGGAACATCTTCTGGATATATGCCCAGGAGAGGTATTGCGAGATCCTCCAGTAGTAAAATGTCTAATTTTCTGAGGAACCACCAGACTGATTTCCAAAGTGGTTGTATAAGCTTGCAATCCCACCAACAATGGAGGAGTGTTACTCTTTCTCCACATCCTTGCCAGCAACTGCTGTCACCTGAATTTTTGAACTTAGCCATTCTGACTGGTGTGAGATGGAATCTCAGGGTTGTTTTTATTTGCATTTCACTGATGATTAAGGATGCTGAACATTTTTTCAGGTTCTTCTCAGCCATTTGATAATCCTCAGGTGAGAATTCTTTGTTTAGCACTGAGCACCATTTTTTAATGGGGTTATTTGATTTTCTGGAGTCCACCTTCTTGACTTCTTTATATATATTGGATATTAGTTTCCTATCTGATTTAGGATAGGTAAATATCCTTTCCCCATTTTTTGGTGGCCTTTTTGTCTTATGGACGGTGTCTTTTGCCTTACAGAAGCTTTGTAGTTTTATAAGGTCCCATTTGTCAACTCTCAATCTTAGAGTACAAGCCATTGCTGCTCTATTCAGGAATTTTTCCCCTGTGCCCATATCTTCGAGGCTTTTCTGCCACTTTCTCCTCTATAAGTTTCAGTGTCTCTGGTTTTATGTGGAGTTCCTTAATCCACTTAGATTTGACCTTAGTATAAGAAGATAGGAATGGATCAATTCACATTCTTCTGCATGAAAACCACCAGTTGTATCAGCAACATTTGTTGAAAATGCAGTCTTTTTTCAACTGGATGGTTTTAGCTCCCTTGTCAAAGATCAAGTGACTATAGCTGTGTGGGTTCATTTCTGGGTCTTCAATTCTATTCCAATGCTCTACTGGTCTATAGCTATACCATTACCATGCAGTTTTAATCACAATTGCTCTGTAGTACAGCTTCATGTCAGGCAAGGTGATTCCACCACAGGTTCTTTTATCCTTGAGAATAGTTTTTGCTATCCTACGTTTTTTGTTATTCCAGATGAATTTGAAGATTGTTCTTTCTAATTTGTTGAAGAATTGAGTTGGAATTTTGATGGGGACTGCATTGAATCTGTACATTTCTTTTGGCAAGATAGCCATTTTTACAATGTTGATCCTGCCAATCCATGAGCATGGGAGATATTTCCATCTTCTGAGATCTTCCTTAATTTCTTTCTTCAGAGACTTGAAGTTCTTATCATACAGATATTTCACTTCCTTAGTTAGAGTCACGCCAAGGTATTTTATATTATTTGTGACTATTGAGAAGGGTGTTGTTTCCCTAATTTTTTCTTAGCATGTTTATTCTTTGTGTACAGAAAGGCCATTGACTTGTTTGAGTTAATTTCATATGCAGCTACTTGACTGAAGCTGTTTATCAGGTTTAGAAGTTCTCTGGTGGAATTTTTAGGGTCACTTATTTATACTATCATGTCATCTGCAAAAATTGATATTTTGACTTCTTCCTTTCCAACTTTTATCCCCTTGATCTCCTTTTGTTATCTAATTGCTCTGGCAAGGACTTCAAGTACAATGTTGAATAGGTAGGGTGAAAGTAGGCAGCCTTGTCTAGTCCCTGATTTTAGTTGGATTGCTTCCAGCTTCTCACCATTTACTTTAATGTTGGCTACTGATTTGCTGTAGATTGCTTTTATCATGTTTATGTATGGGCCTTGAAATCCTGATCTTTCCAAGACTTTTATCATGAATGGGTGTTGGATTTTGTCAAATGCTTTCTCCACATCTAATGAGATGATCATGTGGTTTTTGTCTTTGAGTTTGTTTATATAATGGATTACGTTGATGGATTTCCATATATTAAACCATCCCTGCATCCCTGGAATAAAACCTACTTGGTCAGGATGGATGATTGTATTAATGTGTTCTTGGATTGAGTTAGCAAGAATTTTATTGAGGATTTTTGCATCGATATTCATAAGAGAAATTGGTCTGAAGTTCTCTATCTTTGTTGGATCTTTCTGTGCTTTAGGTATCAGAGTAATTGTGGCTTCATAGAAGGAGTTGGGTAGAGTACCTTCTACTTCTATTTTGTGAAATGGTTTGTGAAGAACTGGAATTACATCTTCTTTGAAGGTCTGATAGAACTCTGCAGTAAACCCATCTGTTCCTGGGCTTTTATTTGGGCTGGGAGACTATCAATGACTGCTTCTATTTTTTTAGGGATATGGGACTCTTTAGATCTTTAACTTGATCCTGATTAATCTTTGGTACCTTGTATGTGTCTATAAATTTGTCCATTTCATCCAGGTTTTCCAGTTTTGTTGAGTATAGCCTTTCGTAGAAGGATCTGATGGTGTTTTGGATTTTTTCAGGATCTGTTGTTATGTCTCCCTTTTCATTTCTGATTTTGTTAATTAGGATGCTGTCACTGTGCCCTCTAGTGAGTCTGGCTAAGGGGTTATCTATCTTGTTGATTTTCTCAAAGAACTATCTCCTCCTTTGGTTGATTCTTTGAATAGTTCTTCTTGTTTCCACTTGGTTGATTTTGCTCCTGAGTTTGATTATTTCCTGCTGTCTACTCCCTTTGGGGGAATTTGCTTTCTTTTTTTCAAGAGCTTTTAGGTGTGTTGTCAAGCTGCTAGTGGGCACTCTCTCTAGTTTCTTTTTGGAGGCACTCAGAGCTATGTGTTTTCCTCTTAGAAATGCTTTCATTGTGTCCCATAAGTTTGGGTATGTTGTGGCTTCATTTTCATTAAACTCTAAAAAGTCTTTAATTTCTTTCTTTATTCCTTACTTCACCAAGTTATCATTGAGAAGAGTGTTGTTCAGTTTCCACGTGAATGTTGACTTTCCGTTATTTATGTTGTTATTGCAGATCAGCCTTAACACATGGTGGTCTAGTAGGATTTATGGGACAATTTCAATATTTTTCTATCTGTTGAGGTCTGTTTTGTGACAAATTATATGGTCAATTTTGGAGAAGGTACTATGAGGTGATGAGAAGAAGGTATATCCTTTTGTTTTAGGATAAAATGCTTTCTAGATATCTGTTAAGTCCATTTGTTTTATCACTTCTGTTAGATTCACTGTGTCCCTGTTTAGTTTCTGTTTTCATGATCTGTCCATTGATGAAAGTGGTGTGTTGAAATCTCCCACTAGTATTTTGTGAGGTGCAATGTGTGCTTTGAGCTTTACTAAAGTTTCTTTAATGAATGTGGCTTCCCTTGCATTTGGAGCATAGATATTCAGAATTGACAGTTCCTCTTGGAGGATTTTACCTTTGATGTGTATGAAGTGTACCTCCTTGTCTTTTTTGATAACTTTGGGTTGGAAGTCAATTTTATTCAATATTAGAATGGCTACTCCAACTTGTTTCTTCAGACCATTTGCTTGGAAAATTGTTTTCCAGCCTTTTATTCTGAGGTAGTATCTGTCTTTTTCCATGAGATGTGTTTCCTGTAAGCAGCAAAATGTTGGGTCCTGTTTGTGTAACCAGTCTGTTAGTCTATGTCTTTTTATTGGGGAATTGTGTCCATTGATATTAAGAGATATTAAGGAAAAGTAACTGTTGCTTCCTATTATTTTCATTGTTAGAGTTGGCATTCTGTTCTTGTGGCTGTCTTCTTTTTGGTTTGTTTTAGGATTGCTTTCTTGCTCTTTCTAGGGTGTGGTTTCCTTCCTTTTATTGTTTTTTTTTCTTTGTTATTATCCTTTGAAGGGCTGGATTCGTGGAAAGAGTATGTGTGGATTTGGTTTTTTCGTGGAATACTTTGGTTTCTCCATCTATGGTAATTGAGAGTTTGGCTGGGTATAGTAGCCTGGGCTGGCATTTGTGTTCTCTTAGTGTCTGTATAACATCTGTCTAGGCTCTTCTGGCTTTCATAGTCTCTGGTGAATAGTCTTGTGTAATTCTGATAGGCCTATCTTTATATGTTACTTGACCTTTTTCCCTTACTGCTTTTAATATTCTATCTTTATTTAGTGCATGGGTTGTTCTGATTATTATGTGTTGGGAGGAATTTCTTTTCTGGTCCAGTCTATTTGGAGTTCTGTAGGCTTCTTCTATGTTCATGAGCATGTCTTTCTTCAGGTTTGGGAAGTTTTCTTCTATAATTTTGTTGAAGATATTTGCTGGCCCTTTAAGTTGAAAATCTTCATTCTCATCCACTACTATTATCCATAGATTTGGTCTTCTCATTGTGTCCTGGATTTCCTAGATGTTTTGAGTTAGGATCTTTTTGCATTTTGTATTTTCTTTGATTGTCGTGCCAATGTTCTCTATGGAATCTTCTGCACCTGAGATTCTCTCTTCTATCTCTTGTATTCTGTTGCTGATGCTTGCATGTCTGTTTCCAGATTTCTTTCCTAGGGTTTCTATCTCCAGTGTTGCCTCATTTTGTGTTTTCTTTATTGTGTCTACTTCCCTTTTTAGGTCTTGGATGGTTTTATTCAATTCCATCACCTGTTTGGTCTTGTTTTCCTGCAATTCTTTAAGGGATTTTTGTGCTTCCTCTTTAAGGTCTTCTACCTGTTTAGCAGTGTTCTCCTGTATATCTTTAAGTGAGTTATTAAAGTCCTTCTTGTTGTCCTCTACCATCATCATGTGATATGCTTTAAATTCGGGTCTATCTTTTTGGGTGTTTTGAGGTGCCCAGGACTGGGTGGGATGGGAGTGCTGTGTTCTGATGATGGTGAGTGGTCTTGGTTTCTGTTAGTAAGATTCTTACGTTTGCCGTTAGCCATCTGGTAATCTCTGGAGTTAGTTGTTATAGTTGTCTCTTGTCAGAGCTTGTTCTTCAGGTGATTATGTTAGCCTCTATCAGCAGACCTGGGAGACTAGCTCTCTCCTGAGTTTCAGTGGTCAGAGTAATCTCTGCAGGCAAGCTCTCCTCTTGCAGGGAAGTTGCCCAGATATCTGGTGTTTGAAACTGTCTCCTGGCAGAAGTTGTGTTGCACTCACCAGAGGTCCTAAGATCCCATGGAGAGTCCTCTGGGGATCTTGGGGGTGTCTGCAGACTCTGCCCCAAAGGTGCCCTGGTTCTGGTGCTAATGCTGGCTGGAAGAGACTTGTGACCCTCGTCAGGTTGGGTTTTCTGCTTCCCTAATTAATGCTGTCTCAGGTCCCGCCCACGATTGGATTGGAGAAGCAGTTGTGTTCCACTCACCAGAGGTCCTAAGATTCCGTGGAGAGTCCTGTTGGGACCTTGGGGGTGTCCACAGACTCCGCGTCCAAGGTGCGTCTGAGATGTGATTTTAAATCCAAATCTTCCTTTCCTGGTGTGCTGGGCTATCCAGGACTTGCTGTAGTGGAAGAACTGGGTTCTGATGATGACATGTAGCCTTTGTTTCTGTTGGTAAGTTTCTTGTGTTTGCCTTTAACCATCTGATTGTTTCTGGTGTTTGTTGCTCTTGCTGTCTCTGGCTTGACCTTGTCTGTCTTGTGGGCCTGTATGCCTGTGTCAGCACTCCTGGGAGACCAGCTTGTCTCCACAAAGCAACCCAGCTCCTGTGTGTAGATTGATGTAGAAAGGACCCCCTCCCAGCTGCTCCACTCCTCCTGCAGCCTGTAAGCTCCTGACTGGCCCAGACTTAAGAAAGTCACCAGAGAGAAAATCAGGTCAAAATATTTTTATACAAATACTTATTCTGTTGTAACTACAGAAACCAGGAATGTAAAATATAAACATTACCAAGATATGAGAGTTGTAGAGCAATAGAGAAAGGAATGGCATGGCACAAGTAATATGATCAAAGAAACTGATAACCCTATGGGTACATTAGTAGCACACATACCTTGGTGATGCCTATTAGCTCTCTAACTGAACTTAAGTGTCATTCAACAAGAATGATACCATGACTTGTCCTGCAAATCAGTCAGAAATAGAACTGGGTAGATATCTGTCCAGTCCCGGCATAATAATGGTTATTGAAAGAGAATCTGCAGCCACTATTTTATTAATCCAGCATAATTCTTAACATCAGTCTATGATATTTTGTCCTTTTACCCACAGATAGTATAGGTTTCACATTCTGTCACAAGGAAACTTCTCTTTGCAACACACAGAGAGAGAGAACACTTCAGAAAACCACAACCAAACAAAATGAAGGGTTGTAGAGCCCAGTCCCATTGGATACATATGCAAAACAACTCCCACACCTAAGACTTAGGGAACATTGTGGAAGTGGAGGCAGAAGGAGTTTTCTACAAGATTGTGTCTTCTATTAAAGTCAGAAAGCACATCTGTAAAGGGTCACCAATGTGACCAACTAATTGTGAACTGAACAAGGATGATACTGATGAAAACAGAAATCTGGATAGGAAAAAATCCCATGAGGCCTCAATTCTGCACAAAAAGCTACAGGTATTTGAGTAAATCTGGAAGTAGAAAAGGTGTTTTCCCAGGGAAAAACACACTAATTCATTGTCCAGTGTCAAACATTCAGCCCTGAAAAAAAAATGTATACAAATAACATTGTATGGGCTTATTACATACTTAGGTATATTTATGTATGTACCAAAACATATAGATATAATATTAATTAATGAAAGGAGAGATCATGAATTTGAAGGAGAGCAGGGAGGGGTATACAGCAGAGTAGAAAAGGAAGGTAGAAACATTGTAATTAAATTGCATGCTTTATAATTTTTAAAAAGTTTTTAAACTGTAGTTGCTTTTTACCTTATTCACAGAATTGTATTCTTTTTACTGTAAATATTTACAAAATGTCATGGTTATGAAGGTCCTTAGTCCATATCATGGAAAAGTTACTACTCTTGTTTATCTAAATTGGCACCACAATCAAACATCTATACTTATGTCTATACATAAATATTATTTTCAATATTAATGAGAGAAATCATTTTGCAATTCTATATGTCAATCTTAAATGTCAATCCTAAATATACATACTAAATGTAAAAATTCCTGGCTGCTCAAGATAATAAGAATAAAGTAGTATGAATACTCAGCCCAAAATAGATCATGTATACCACCAGTACTAAAACTCAGGGAATATATTGGGAGAAGTGTTAGAAAGAATGGAGGACCTAGTAGAAATGAAGAAGGGCTGTCTTTTTGGTAGGCCACAATCATGAACACAGCAGATGTGTTTGCAGTGGGCTTGTTCAAGTTTGACTTGTCAAGGGTCAGCAATTCATATAAGAGGGGCTTACAGAGCCATATCCCTTCTTTCTGAACTATTGGATACTAATAGACTGGAGAGATGCCATTCTCTTTAAATATGTGCACAATTGAGTCCATTTGGCTCTAAAGGATACTGTCATGCTCAAAATTGTTGGTCACAAAACAATACATACAATGGTGAGCATAGGGAAGGAACTTGTAAAAAAATGAGAGGTCATAGGAATAGTAATGCAATAAGAGAAAGTCTGAGGTGAAAGTAAATCATAATGCATTGTTTTCATATATGATATGGGTGTCTATGACACTGTCAAAAAATAAGTTCAATAACTTTTTACATTACAATGAATCATGATTTTAAAAAAGTCACCTGGAATTTTTTTGTTACTGTTCTTTGTGTTTTTGAAAGTTGATTACCAAGTATAATATCACTAAATCTATTCTTTAAAGTCTTTAAGATGAGTATGGTGGGGTCTGCTTGGGACAACTTGCAGAAGTGAGTTGTATGATGAGTGCCATTGCCTAGCTATGGGTTCTCTCTTACATCCAGAGGAGCCTTGTGGGGATGCAAGAGGGTCTTGTCTTCTGTGGAAACCTCCAAGGGACCCCAAACAAACCAGCTTGTAACCCTGCCCAACTAAGCTCATCCCAGTCAGATCTCCTGCCACCATAGTTGTTCTGCCTGAGACACAGCTAACAAATATGTGTTGCAAGAGGCCCCTTGAGCCCAATTGTTTAACTCTGCAATCACTGTTTAGTCCAAAGGAAAATTGCAGGACCCTAAGAGCATCCTGCTTCCCTATGGAAACCTTTGGGACCCCAAGACTAACCAGCTTGGAACCTGCTCTACCAATCCCATCCCAGTTCTATCTGCCCACCATCCCATTTGTGTCTGACTGGGACACAGCCTGCAGAGTAGGGTTTGCCTGAGGCACAGCCAGCAGAGTCAAATACTCCAACCTCCATTGTCTGGACCACACTTCCCCTTACCTTCCCAGGAAGTTCTGCTGCCATAAAAGTCATCTAGTCAACACCAGGAAAAACTAGATGCCTAAAGGATAGTGTAAGAATCCAATCAACGCCGGGCATGGTGGTGCACGCCTTTAATCCCAGCACTTGGGAGGCAGAGGCAGGTTAATTTCTGAGTTTGAGGTCAGCCTGGTCTACAGAGTGAGTTCCAGGACAGCCAGGGCTACACAGAGAAACCCTGTCTTGAAAAATCAAAAAAAAAAAAAAAAAAAAAAAAGAAGAAGAAGAAGAAGAAGAAGAATCCAATCAACAGGACCCAGGGGAATATGGCACTACCATAATCCAGCTATCCTGCTACAATGAACCGTGGATATCCTAATGAATCTGAAGCACAAGAAGAGGATCTAAAATCCAATATTATAAAGATGATAGAGTGCTTTAAAGAGGACATGAATAAATCCCCTAATGAAGTACAGGTAAATACATTCAAACAGGTAGAGGGATTAAAAGGGGAAACAAATAAATCTTTTAAAATGTAGGAAAATGAAATCAAACAGGTGAAAGACATTAATTAAAATGCCCCCAAGACCTGAAAAGGATTGAAGCAATAAGGAAAACATAAACTGAGGTAGTCCTGGAGATGGAAAACCTATGAAGGCGTACAGGAACTACAGACATAAGTATTACCAACAGGATAGAGGAGATAGAAGAAAAAATCTCAAGTGTAGAAGATATCATAGAAAATTCCATATATCAGTTAAAACATGCAGAATCTAAAAAGTTCATGAAACAAAACATCCAGAACATTTGTGACTATGAAAAAAACCACACCCAAGAATCAGGAATAAAAGGGGAAGATTCCTAGCTTAAATGCATATAAAACATCTTCAACAAAAGCATATGAGATAATTTCCCTAACCTGTTGCATATAATTTTTAAAAACACGATTGCACCTTTGCCTGGGGCTGCACTCAGATATGCTCTGAGATCAGCCATCACCAGACTCAATCAGCTCTGCCAATGGCCAGCTGGCCATTTTTCCCAGGAAGGGCAATTGCTTCCCTAGCCCCTCATGGCTAGCTTTGCCAAGCCTCCAACAACCACCCAGGCTACACTCTTTCTCTGCCCATCTTTGCTCTGTGGATGGAAAATACTAGACAGTTTTAATATTTTAAAAATAGCCAGATGTCACAATTGCTGGGCTCTTGTTTTTCCTTTTTTAAATTAGATATTTTCTTTATTTAAATTTCAAATGTTATCCCCTTTCCTTGTTTCCACTCTGAATATTCCCTATCCCCTTCCCACTCTCCCAGCTCCCCAAACCACCCACTCCCATTCCCAGTCCTGGAATTTCCCTATACTGGGGCATAGAACATTCACAGGATCTAGGACCTTTCCTCTCATTGATGATTGACTAGGCCATCCTCAGCTACATATACAGCTAGAGCCACATGTCCCACTATGTGTTTTCTTTGATTGTTGGTTTAGTTCCAAAGAGCTCTGGGGGTACTGGTTAGTTCATATTGATGTTCCTCCTATGGGGCTTCAGAACCCTTTAGCTCCTTGTATACTTTTTCTAGCTCCTTCATTGGGGACCTTATGCTCCCTTCAATGGATGATTGTTAGCATCCACATTTGTATTTGCCAGGCACTGACAAAGGCCCTAAGGACACAGATATAACAGGTTCCTGTCAGCAGGCTCTTGTTTGCATCCGCCTTGGTGTCTGGGTTTGGTGGTTGTTTATGTGATGGATCTCCAAGTGGGGCAGTCTCTGAATGGTTGTTCCTTCAGTCTCTGCTCTGAACTTTGCCTCTGTAAATACTACCATGGGTATTTTGTTCCCCCTTCTAAGAAGGATTCTGAGCTTCTGGGATAATATCCACTTGTCAGGGAATGCATATCATGTGTGTTCTTTTGTGACTGGATTACCTCACTCAAGATGATATCCTCCAGATCCATTCATTTGTCTAAGAATTTCATAAACACATTGTTTTTAACATCTGAGTAGTGCTCCACTGAGTAAATATACCACAGTTTCTGTATCCTTTCCTCTGTTGAGGGACATCTAGGTTCTTTCCAGCTTCTGACTATTATAAATAGGGCTGCTATGAACATAGTGGAGCATGTGTTCTTATTACGTGATAGAGCATTTTCTGGGTATATGCCCAGTAATGGTATTGCTAGATCATTGGTAGAACTATGTCCAATTTTCTGAGGAACCATCAAACTGATTTCCAGAGTGCTTGTACCAGCTTGCAATCCCATCAGCAATGGAAGAATGTTCCTCTCTCTCTACATCCTCACCAGCATCTGCTGTCACCTGAGTTTTTGATCTTAGCCATTCTGACTGGTGTGAGGTGGAATCTCAGGGTTGCTTTAATTTGCATTTCCCTGGTGATAAAGGATGTTCAACATTTTTCAGATGATTCTCAGCCATTTGTTATTCCTCAGTTGAGAATTCTTTGTTTAGCTCCTTGGCCCATTTTTTAATAGGGTTATTTGAGTTTCTGGAGTCCATCTTCTTGAGTTCTTTATATATATTGGACTTTAACTCACTATCAGATTTAGGATTGGAAAAGTTCTTTTCCCAATCTGTTGGTCGCCTTTTGTTTTATTGACAGTGTCTTTTGCCTTACAGAGGGTTTGCAATTTTATGAGGTCCAATTTGTCAATTCTTGATCTTACAGCACAAGCCAATGGTATTCTGTTCAGGAATCTTTCCCCTGTGCCCATATCTTCGAGACTCTTCCCCACTTTCTCCTCTATAAGTTTCAGTGTCTCTGGTTTCATGTGGAGTTCCTTGATCCACTTAGACTTGAGCTTTGTACAAGGATATAAGAATGGATCAATTCACATTCTTCTACATGCTATGCCGGTTGACCCAGCACCATTTGTTGAAGATGCTGTCTTCTTTTCACTGGATGGTTTTAGCTCCTTTGTCAACGATCAAGTGATCATAGATGTGTAGGTTCATTTCTGGCTCTTTAATTCTGTTCCATTGATCTGCCTGTCTGTCACTGTACAATTACCATGCAGTTGTTATCACAATTGCTCTGTAGTACAGCTTGAGGTCAGGGATGCTGATTCCACCAGAGGTACTTTTATTGTTGAGAATAGTTTTTGCTATCCTAGGTTTTTTGTTATTCCAGATGAATTTACAAATTACCCTTTCTTTTTTTTTTCCATTTTTTATTAGGTATTTAGCTCATTTACATTTCCAATGCTATACCAAAAGTCCCCCATATCCACCCACCCCCACTCCCCTGCCCACCTTTTACCCTTTCTAACTCTGCGAAGAATTTAGTTGGAAATTTGATGGGGATTGAATTGAATTTGTAGATTGTTTCGGGCAAGATAGCCATTTTAACCATATTAATCCTGCCAATCCGTGAGCATGGGAGATCTTTCCATCTTCTGAGATCTTCTTTGATTTCTTTCTTCAAAGACTTTACGTTCTTATCATAAATATCATTCACTTCCTTAGTTAGAATCACACCAAGGTATTTTATATTATTTGTGTCTATTTTAAATGGTGGTTTTTTTTTTCCCGTAATTTCTTTCTCTGTCTGTTTATCCTTTGTGTAGAGAAAGGACAGTGATTTGTTTGAGTTAATTTTATATCCAGCTACTTCAATGATGTTGTTTATCGGGTTTAGGAGTTCTCTGGTGAAATTTTTGCGGGGGTCACTTATATATACTATCATATTGTCTTCAAATAGTGATATTTTGACTTCTTCCTTTCTAATTTGTTTTCCTTCAATCTCCTTTTGTTGTCTAGTTGCTCTCCTGGGCTCTTATCAGCTAACCTATTCCAGCCAATCTGGTGGCAGAAGCCATCATTTCCAGCCCCCCCCCCCCCCAAGATCTTACATGGCTATTGCTTCCTCCTGTTCTAAAACCAGGTTGTAACTTTTCTCTATCTTAGTTGCTTGTCTTCTTCCTGGGACTCAGAAGTACCACCATTTTTCTTTCTCTCAGCAATTGGTTTCTACCTTTTTAATTGGCACAATCAAGAGCCAATTAAGAAAAACTACAACTCCCCCCTACACTAACCTAAGGTAAGATATACTTATAAAGGTACAAGAAGCTAATAGAACACCAAGCAAATTTGACCAGAGAAGAAAATCCTTGTACCACACAATAATAAAAACACTATTATACAGGACACAGAAAGAATGTTAAAAGCAGCAAGGATGAATGTCCACGTAATATGTAAAGGCAGACCTATCAAAATTTCACCCAATTTTCCATCTAAGACTCTAAAAGCTAGAAGGACCTGTGCAGAGATCTTGCAGACCCTAAGAAATTACTATACACAGAATAATTCTCTATTACCATAGATGGAGAAACCAAGATATTTTATAAGAAAACCAAGTTTAACCAATACCTTTCCACTAGCCCAGCCCTACAGAAGATACCAGAAGGAAAAATCTAATTCATTGAGGCCAACTACTCTCAAAAAACACAAGAAATAAATAATTTCACACCATTAACACCAATAGAAGAGAAACACACATACACACCACCACCACCATCACCACCACTACCAACAACAACATCAAAATAAGAGAAAGTAACAATCACTGGTCATTAATATCTTTCAACATCAACAGACTCGATTTCCCAGTAAAAGGACATGGACTAATAGAATGGATATATAAACAGAATCCATCTTTTAGCTGTGTTCAAGAAACATATTTTATTAGCAAAGATAGTCAATATCTTGGTATAAAAGGCTGAAAAAATGTAAAAGGCCCTTCCAAGCAAACAGATGCAGAAAACAATCTGGAGTACCCATTCTGAAATCCAACACAATAGACATTCAACCAAAGCAATCAAAATAAATAAGGAGTGACAGGACACATTCATCAAGGGAAAAATCCACAAAGAGGACACCTCAATTATGAGCAACTATGCCTTAACTGCAAGGGTGCATACTTTCATAAAAGAAACATTTTTAAACTTTTAATCACATGTCAAACAATACATACCAACAGTGAAAGACCTCAACATCTCATGTTCACCAGTGGACAGGTCAGCAAGACAGAAATTAAACAGAAATGACAAAACTAACAAAGGTTATGATTCAAATTAATCTAGCAGATATCTATGGAACATTTCACCCAAACACAAGAATATACCTTCTTCTCACCACTTCATGGAATCTTCTGAAAAATTGACCAATAATGAGACACAAGGCAAGCCTCAATAGAAGACTGAAATAACTATGCATCTTGTCAGACCACCACAAAGTAAAGCTGGACTTAAACAACAGAAACTTCAGAAAACCTACATAATCTTGGAAACTGAACAGCCCTCTACTTAGTGGTCACTGGTTCAGATAAGAAATAAAGAAAGAAATGAAAGATTTTTCCAGAATCCAATGAAAAGGAGGACGCAACATAAACAAACTTATAGGACACTATGAAAGCAGTATTAAGTGCTCTTATTAAGAATTTCTCACACTAATGAATTAAAAGTACATCTAAGCCAGACAGCCGGCCACCTTCCTGGTGAGAGCACGGGGTCTGCCTGGCCTGAGAGGTTTGTGGCACAGGCGCCGGCGGGAGCCTTCTTGGCTCCGGGACTCCGCGGAGGGCAGGCTGCACGGGTGACCGTGTGGAATACAGAGTGCCAGCTGTTTCTGGGACGGGCGAGAGAGTCGCAGAGCTTCTGGGCGGCGCCATCTTCAGCTCCAGACAGCCGGCCACCTTCCTGGTGAGAGCACGGGGGTCTGCCTGGCCTGAGAGGTTTGTGGCACAGGCGCCGGCGGGAGCCTTCTTGGCTCCGGGACTCCGCGGAGGGCAGGCTGCACGGGTGACCGTGTGGAATACAGAGTGCCAGCTGTTTCTGGGACGGGCGAGAGAGTCGCAGAGCTTCTGGGCGGCGCCATCTTTAGCTCCAGACAGCCGGCCACCTTCCTGGTGAGAGCACGGGGTCTGCCTGGCCTGAGAGGTTTGTGGCACAGGCGCCGGCGGGAGCCTTCTTGGCTCCGGGACTCCGCGGAGGGCAGGCTGCACGGGTGACCGTGTGGAATACAGAGTGCCAGCTGTTTCTGGGACGGGCGAGAGAGTCGCAGAGCTTCTGGGCGGCGCCATCTTCAGCTCCAGACAGCCGGCCACCTTCCTGGTGAGAGCACGGGGGTCTGCCTGGCCTGAGAGGTTTGTGGCACAGGCGCCGGCGGGAGCCTTCTTGGCTCCGGGACTCCGCGGAGGGCAGGCTGCACGGGTGACCGTGTGGAATACAGAGTGCCAGCTGTTTCTGGGACGGGCGAGAGAGTCGCAGAGCTTCTGGGCGGCGCCATCTTTAGCTCCAGACAGCCGGCCACCTTCCTGGTGAGAGCACGGGGTCTGCCTGGCCTGAGAGGTTTGTGGCACAGGCGCCGGCGGGAGCCTTCTTGGCTCCGGGACTCCGCGGAGGGCAGGCTGCACGGGTGACCGTGTGGAATACAGAGTGCCAGCCGTTTCTGGGACGGGCGAGAGAGTCGCAGAGATTCTGGGGCGGCACCATCCTCAGCTCCAGACAACCAGCCACCTTCCCGGCAAGAGCCACAGAGCTTCTGAGGCTGCGACATCTTCGACTCCAGACAACTGGCCACCTTCCTGGCCAAAGCAACACAGCTTCTGGGAAAGATCCTGTTTTGGGCCTTCACCTTCAGCCAGGAGGAGGTCCAAACACCAGATAACTGTACACCTTCCCTGAGAGAGGAGAGCTTGCCTACAGAGACTGCTCTGACCACTGAAACTCAGAGAAGAGAGCTTGTCTCCCACGCCTGCTGATAGAGGGTAACAAAATCAACAGAGGAACAATCTTTTAACAAAGACAACTATAACAACTAACTCCAGAGATTGCCAGATGGCGAAAGGTAAACGTAAGAATCCTACTAACAGAAGCCAGGACCACTCACCATCATCAGAACCCAGAACGCCCACTTCGCCCAATCCAGGACACCCTAACACACCTGAAAAGGTAGACCTGGATTTAAAAGCATATCTCATGATGATGGTAGAGGACATAAAGAAGGAATTCAACAACTCACTTAAAGAAATACAGGAGAACACTGCTAAAGAGTTACAAGTCCTTAAAGAAAAACAGGAAAACACTGCTAAAGAGTTACAAGTCCTTAAAGAAAAACAGGAAAACACAACCAAACAGGTAGAAGTCCTTATAGAAAAACAGGAAAACACATCCAAACAGGTGATGGAAATGAACAAAACCATACTAGACCTAAAAAGGGAAGTAGACACAATAAAGAAAACCCAAAGTGAGGCGACGCTGGAGATAGAAACCCTAGGAAAGAAATCTGGAACCATAGATGCCAGCATCAGCAACAGAATACAAGAGATGGAAGAGAGAATCTCAGGTGCAGAAGACTCCATAGAGAACATCGGCACAACAATCAAAGAAAATGGAAAATGCAAAAAGATCCTAACTCAAAACATCCAGGAAATCCAGGACACAATGAGAAGACCAAACCTACGGATAATAGGAGTGGATGAGAATGAAGATTTTCAACTCAAAGGACCAGCAAACATCTTCAACAAAATTATTGAAGAAAACTTCCCAAATCTAAAGAAAGAGATGCCCATGAACATACAAGAAGCCTACAGAACTCCAAATAGACTGGACCAGAAAAGAAATTCCTCCCGACACATAATAATCAGAACACCAAATGCACTAAATAAAGATAGAATACTAAAAGCAGTAAGGGAAAAAGGTCAAGTAACATATAAAGGCAAGCCTATCAGAATTACACCAGATTTTTCACCAGAGACTATGAAAGCCAGAAGAGCCTGGTCAGATGTTATACAGACACTAAGAGAACATAAATGCCAGCCCAGGCTACTATACCCAGCCAAACTCTCAATTACCATAGATGGAGAAACCAAAGTATTCCACGACAAAACTAAATTCACCCATTATCTCTCCACGAATCCAGCCCTTCAAAGGATAATAACAGAAAAAAAACAATACAAGGACGGGAACCACGCCCTAGAAAAAACAAGAAGATAATCCATCAACAAACCTAAAAGAAGACAACCACAAGAACAGAATGCCAACTTTAACAACAAAAATAACAGGAAGCAACAATTACCTTTCCTTAATATCTCTTAATATCAATGGACTCAATTCCCCAATAAAAAGACATAGACTAACAGACTGGCTACACAAACAGGACCCAACATTCTGCTGCTTACAGGAAACCCATCTCAGGGAAAAAGACAGACACTACCTCAGAGTGAAAGGCTGGAAAACAATTTTCCAAGCAAATGGTCTGAAGAAACAGGCTGGAGTAGCCATTCTAATATCGGATAAAATCGACTTCCAACCCAAAGTTATCAAAAAAGACAAGGAGGGACACTTCATACTCATCAAAGGTAAAATCCTCCAAGAGGAACTCTCAATTCTGAATATCTACGCTCCAAATGCAAGGGCAGCCACATTCATTAAAGACACTTTAGTAAAGCTCAAAGCACACATTGCACCTCACACAATAATAGTGGGAGACCTCAACACACCACTTTCATCAATGGACAGATCGTGGAAACAGAAACTAAACAGGGACACAGTGAAACTAACAGAAGTTATGAAACAAATGGACCTGACAGATATCTACAGAATATTTAATCCTAAAACAAAAGGATATACCTTCTTCTCAGCACCTCACGGGACCTGCTCCAAAATTGACCATATAATTGGTCACAAAATAAGCCTCAACAGATACAAAAATATTGAAATTGTCCCATGTATCCTATCAGACCACCATGGCCTAAGACTGATCTTCAATAACAACATTAAGAATGGAAAGCCAACATTCACGTGGAAACTGAACAACACTCTTCTCAATGATACCTTGGTCAAGGAAGGAATAAAGAAAGAAATTAAAGACTTTTTAGAGTTTAATGAAAATGAAGCCACAACGTACCCAAACCTTTGGGACACAATGAAAGCATTTCTAAGAGGGAAACTCATAGCTCTGAGTACCTCCAAGAAGAAACGGGAGAGAGCACATACTAGCAGCTTGACAACACATCTAAAAGCTCTAGAAAAAAAGGAAGCAAATTCACCCAAGAGGAGTAGACGGCAGGAAATAATCAAACTCAGGGGTGAAATTAACCAAGTGGAAACAAGAAGAACTATTCAAAGAATTAACCAAACGAGGAGTTGGTTCTTTGAGAAAATCAACAAGATAGATAAACCCTTAGCTAGACTCACTAGAGGGCAAAGGGACAAAATCCTAATCAACAAAATCAGAAATGAAAAGGGAGACATAACAACAGATCCTGAAGAAATCCAAAACACCATCAGATCCTTCTACAAAAGCTTATACTCAACAAAACTGGAAAACCTGGACGAAATGGACAAATTTCTGGACAGATACCAGGTACCAAAGTTGAATCAGGATCAAGTTGACCTTCTAAACAGTCCCATATCCCCTAAAGAAATAGAAGCAGTTATTAATAGTCTCCCAACCAAAAAAAGCCCAGGACCAGATGGGTTTAGTGCAGAGTTCTATCAGACCTTCAAAGAAGATCTAATTCCAGTTCTGCACAAACTATTTCACAAGATAGAAGTAGAAGGTACTCTACCCAACTCATTTTATGAAGCCACTATTACTCTGATACCTAAACCACAGAAAGATCCAACAAAGATAGAGAACTTCAGACCAATTTCTCTTATGAATATCGATGCAAAAATCCTTAATAAAATTCTCGCTAACCGAATCCAAGAACACATTAAAGAAATCATCCATCCTGACCAAGTAGGTTTTATTCCAGGGATGCAGGGATGGTTTAATATACGAAAATCCATCAATGTAATCCATTATATAAACAAACTCAAAGACAAAAACCACATGATCATCTCGTTAGATGCAGAAAAAGCATTTGACAAGATCCAACACCCATTCATGATAAAAGTTTTGGAAAGATCAGGAATTCAAGGCCCATACCTAAACATAATAAAAGCAATCTACAGCAAACCAGTAGCCAACATCAAAGTAAATGGAGAGAAGCTGGAAGCAATCCCACTAAAATCAGGGACTAGACAAGGCTGCCCACTTTCTCCCTACCTTTTCAACATAGTACTTGAAGTATTAGCCAGAGCAATTCGACAACAAAAGGAGATCAAGGGGATACAAATTGGAAAAGAGGAAGTCAAAATATCACTTTTTGCAGATGATATGATAGTATATATAAGTGACCCTAAAAATTCCACCAGAGAACTCCTAAACCTGATAAACAGCTTTGGTGAAGTAGCTGGATATAAAATTAACTCAAACAAGTCAATGGCCTTTCTCTACACAAAGAATAAACAGGCTGAGAAAGAAATTAGGGAAACAACACCGTTCTCAATAGTCACAAATAATATAAAATATCTCGGCGTGACTCTAACTAAGGAAGTAAAAGATCTGTATGATAAAAACTTCAAGTCTCTGAAGAAAGAAATTAAAGAAGATCTCAGAAGATGGAAAGATCTCCCATGCTCATGGATTGGCAGGATTAACATTGTAAAAATGGCTATCTTGCCAAAAGCAATTTACAGATTCAATGCAATCCCCATCAAAATTCCAACTCAATTCTTCAACGAATTAGAAGGAGCAATTTGCAAATTCATCTGGAATAACAAAAAACCTAGGATAGCAAAAACTCTTCTCAAGGATAAAAGAACCTCTGGTGGAATCACCATGCCTGACCTAAAGCTTTACTACAGGGCAATTGTGATAAAAACTGCATGGTACTGGTATAGAGACAGACAAGTAGACCAATGGAATAGAATTGAAGACCCAGAAATGAACCCACACACCTATGGTCACTTGATCTTCGACAAGGGAGCTAAAACCATCCAGTGGAAGAAAGACAGCATTTTCAACAATTGGTGCTGGCACAACTGGTTGTTATCATGTAGAAGAATGCGAATCGATCCATACTTATCTCCTTGCACTAAGGTCAAATCTAAGTGGATCAAGGAACTTCACATAAAACCAGAGACACTGAAACTTATAGAGGAGAAAGTGGGGAAAAGCCTTGAAGATATGGGTACAGGGGAAAGATTCCTGAACAGAACAGCAATGGCTTGCTCTGTAAGATCGAGAATTGACAAATGGGACCTAATGAAACTCCAAAGTTTCTGCAAGGCAAAAGACACCGTCAATAGGACAAAAAGACCACCAACAGATTGGGAAAGGATCTTTACCTATCCTAAATCAGATAGGGGACTAATATCCAACATATATAAAGAACTCAAGAAGGTGGACTTCAGAAAATCAAATAACCCCATTAAAAAATGGGGCTCAGAACTGAACAAAGAATTCTCACCTGAGGAATACCGAATGGCAGAGAAGCACCTGAAAAAATGCTCAACATCCTTAATCATCAGGGAAATGCAAATCAAAACAACCCTGAGATTCCACCTCACACCAGTCAGAATGGCTAAGATCAAAAATTCAGGTGACAGCAGATGCTGGCGTGGATGTGGAGAAAGAGGAACACTCCTCCATTGTTGGTGGGATTGCAGGCTTGTACAACCACTCTGGAGATCAGTCTGGCGGTTCCTCAGAAAACTGGATATAGTACTACCGGAGGATCCAGCAATACCTCTCCTGGGCATATATCCAGAAGATGCCCCAACTGGTAAGAAGGACACATGCTCCACTATGTTCATAGCAGCCTTATTTATAATAGCCAGAAGCTGGAAGGAACCCAGATGCCCCTCAACAGAGGAATGGATACAGAAGATGTGGTACATCTACACAATGGAGTACTACTCAGCTATTAAAAAGAATGAATTTATGAAATTCCTGGCCAAATGGATGGACCTGGAGGGCATCATCCTGAGTGAGGTAACACATTCACAAAGGAACTCACACAATATGTACTCACTGATAAGTGGATATTAGCCCAAAACCTAAGATACCCAAGATATAAGATACAATTTCCTAAACACATGAAACTCAAGAAAAATGAAGACTGAAGTGTGAACACTATGCCCCTCCTTAGAAGTGGGAGCAAAACACCCTTGGAAGGAGTTACAGAGACAAAGTTTGGAGTTGAGATAAAAGGATGGACCATGTAGACACTACCATATCCGGGGATCCATCCCATAATCAGCTTCCAAATGCTGACACCATTGCATACACTAGCAAGATTATGCTGAAAGGACCCTGATATAGCTGTCTCTTGTCAGAGTATGCCTGGGCCTAGCAAACATAGAAGTGGATGCTCACAGTCGGCTATTGGATGGATCACATGGCCCCCAATGAAGGAGCTAGAGAAAGTACCAAAGAAGCTAAAGGGATCTGCAACCCTATAGGTGGAACAACATTATGAACTAACCAGTATCCCGGAGCTCTTGACTCTAGCTGCATATGCATCAAAAGATGGCCTAGTCGGCCATCACTGGAAAGAGAGGCCCATTGGACACGCAAACTTTATATGCCCCAGTACAGGGGAACGCCAGGGCCATAAAAGGGGAGTGGGTGGGTAGGGGAGAGGGGGTGGGTGGCTATGGGGGACTTTTGGTATAGCATTGCAAATGTAAATGAGCAAAATACCTAATAAAAAATGGAAAAAAAAAAAAATAAAAAAAAAAAAAAAAAAAAAAAAAAAAAAAAAAAAGTACATCTAAAAAAATCTAGAAAAATAGAAGAAAACACCAAGGAGTAGACAGTGGTAAATAATCAATCTCAGTGCTGAAATAAATCAATTAGAAACAAAGAGAACAATACAAAGAATCATTGAAACCAAGATATGGTTATTTGAGAAAATCAACAAGATACACAAATCCGTAGCCAAGCTAAGTGGCATAGAGACAATATACAAATTAACAAAATCAGAAATAAAAAGGGATGTATAACAATGTACAGTGAGGAAATTCAAAGAATCATTATGTCTTACTTCAAAAGCCTATAATCCATACATTGGAAAATCTAAATGAAATGTCTGAGATTTTAGACAGATATCAATTACCATAGCTAAATCAAGATCAGGTAAATTATTTGAGTATTCCTATAACACCTAAGCTATTAAAAACAATGAATTTATGAAATTCTTTGGCAAATGGATGGATCTGGAGGATATCATCCTGAGTGAGGTAACCCAATCTCAAAAGAACTCACATGATATGCACTCACTGATAAGTGGATATTAGCCCAGAAACTTACAATACCCAAGATTAGCAAAACACAATAAGATCAAGAAGAAAGAAGACCAAAGTATGGATACTTCATTCCTCCTTATACTGGGGAACAAAATACCCATGGAAGGAGTCACAGAGACAAAGTTTGGAGCTGAGATAGAAGGAAGGACCACCCAGAGATTGCCCCACCCAGGGATCCATCCCATTATCAGCCACCAAATGCAGACACTATTGCATATGCCAGCAGATTTTGCTAACAGGACCCTGATATAGCTATCTCTTGTGAGGCTATGCCAGTGCCTGGCAAATACAGAAGTGGATGCTCACAGTCAGCTATTGGATGGAACACAGGGTCCCCTATGGAGGAGCTAGAGAAAGTACTCAAGGAGCTGAAGGGGTCTGTAACCCTATAAAAGGAACAACAATATGAACTAACCAGTACCCCCAGAGCTTGTGTCTCTAGCCACATATGTAGCAGAAGGTGACCTAGTCGGCCATCATTAGGAGTAGAGGCCCTTGGTCTTGGAAAGATTATACGCCCCAGTACAGGGGAATGCCAGGGCCAGGAAGTGGGAATGGGTGGATTGGGTAGCAGGGTGGAGGGACTGTATAGGGAACTTTCGGGATAGCATTTGAAATGTAAATGAAGAAATATCAAATAAAAATTTGTTTTAAAAAATAGAAATAGAGGTAGCCATTAAAAGACTCCTAACCAAAAAAGCTCAGGTCCAGACGGTTTTAGTGCAGAGTTCTACCAGATCATCAAAGAAGCGCTAATGCCAATACTCTTCCAACTCTTCTATAAAATAGAAACAGAAGGAACATTGGGAAACTGAGGTAGAAATTTAAGGGTTCTTTGGAGAGTCAGTTATGTTCGATGGCATTTTGCTGGGACAAACATATGAAGGAATGTTTTTCTGAAGTAGACACAGAAGAAAGACTAAGGCAGACTAGTGAAGAAATGTTTCAGTGAAGCAGACAGGGGAAAGGATGTTCTGCTAAGGAAAATACATGAAATTACATGTGATGAAGGAATTTTTGCCAACAACACACATGTATTGATCTGCCGTATGTTACATAATTACTCTCCATTTGTCAGGACTATGCAGACTTGGGCTGATTAGATTCATGTGCTGAGGCAAGACCTGTACTGAAAGGCAAGACCCATGCTGTGGCACAGAACATGGAGGTATATAGATCCTGATGTGGCCATTTCCAATAACCAGTCAAGAGTCTCAGTGGAGGGATAAGGGCAGCAACCCACTCATAAAATCTTGGACCCAAAATGTATCCTGTATATGAGATGTCCAGGTACAAAGATAGAGCAGAGACAGAAGGAATGGTCAAGCAATGACTGCCCCAAATTGAGACACATAGGCAAGAACCAGTCCCTGACACTGTCAATGATACTCTGCTATGCTTGTGGACAGGAACCTAGTGTAACTGTTCTCTGAGAGGCTCCAGCCAACAACTAATGGAAAAAAAGATTTGGAGACTCACAGCCAAACATTAGATGGAGCTTGGGAGCATTTTATGGAAGAGTTGGTAAAAGAATTGGGGGACTTGAAGAGGACAAGGACTCACAGGAAGACCAACACATGCAACTAACCTGGACACTTGTGGGCTCCCAGAAACTGAATCACCAATCAAAGAGTGAGCACATGCTGGATATAGCCCCCCTGTACATATGTAGAAGATGAGCAGCTGGTCTTCCTGTTGGTCCCACAACAACTGGAGCAGGAGCTGTCCCTGAAACTTTGACCTGCTTGCATGTGGATCCTATGTCCCTAAATGGACTGCCTTATCTGGCCTCATTTGGAGAGGATGCATCTGGTCCAACATCAACTTGAGGTGTGGGGACTGGGGGGCAGGAACTGGGTAAGGGTGATATGTTTAGAGGGATGGTGATACCCAGAGGGGGTCTTCCTCTTCTCAAAAGAGAAGGGGAAGGTAGAATGGAAGGAGGACTTGCCTGAGAGGAAGGGGAGGAAGGGATGGTATTGGATTACAAAGTAAAGAAATAAATCAGAACAAAAAATGGGTACTGGAGTTGTAGACACAGTAGTATAATAGAGTTTTATGCTTAAGGCCATGGATTCAGGCCTCATATGGAAAAAATTTAAAGTGCTCCAGACAATAAGCTCCATGATATATGTATTCTCATGTAATTAAAATGTGGGTTAATAGTTTTTTCTTTTTCAGAGTGATAATACAAACTTGAAACTTAAATTAAGTAATTATTAAGAGACATTCATTGAGTATATACAATATGCTATGAATTTTATATTCAATGTTAGGAAGTTCGTACTTATATAAAACCACAGAGTCCTCTATAATTTTTCCCAGACTATGTAGGAAAGAAGACACTCTGGAATTAAGCTTCAGTCAGTCAGTATCTTTACTTCCATTTCTGGTCAATTTTTCCAGCATCATGAAGGTTATGAGTTTTATAATGTTGGTTAAGCACTGTAAATGAATAACCCTATTTAAACATGAAGATCTTGAGGGTAATTCTAGAGTCATCTTTTATCATTTATGTTTTTAATTACAGTGATTCATTATATTTATTATTATCATTAATATTTTAAAATAAATTTGTTTATTAGCACTGCTAAATTATAATATAGTACTTCGAAAATACTGAATTTTAGATGAGAAAGAATATTAGTGAAGTTTGAATTAGATAATGATGGAGAGGACATGTTCAATAGCACCATCTGGGGGAGGAATGGCCAGTTAATAGTTTAGCTAAATACATTTTCGGAATCACAGAATGAAGGCTTTTACTTAACACTCAAAAAGGGAGAAAATATTGATTTTTTATATAAAAGGATTTTGTTTCTGGTTCCTTTGATTCCTCTACTAGCTCAATAATCATCAATAAATGATATCCTTAACTTCTCCAATCATAAACAAGTCTGAACTAGGATTATTTTACTTTGTCAATCACAGAACCTACTGAAAAATGATTAAATGTTATGAATCCTTACTCAAAAAATTGTTTTCTAGATTTGGCCTCCCATTATTAAGATAATGTCCTCCCTCCACATTTGTGGACTAACTCTGCAATCAAATACATAAGACCTTTTGGATCAACTGACAGATTGAGCTTTATGTACTAGCTAGAGAAAGGGTATTCAAACTGAGTATGTTGTGAGCAATTAGGGATTCTCTGCCTGGCAGTAAACCACTCTGAGAATCAGGGCGCATGCATCTTTGTTCATTTGAAAAATGGGTCTTATATTGAAGACATGCTCATATCTATAAATTTATTTTAGTTTGGCTATCTCTTTTAAAATGTATAAATAGCTATAAATTGTTCTTTTGTATGATAGGTGACTTGGCATCCTTAACCTTACTAGAGGCAATGAAGGAACAAAATAAAAACTGGAACACAGACAAATGGACAGAGAAAAGCTAGGATTAGGGGTGCTCTGCACACTCTGAAGGTGCTGAACCAACTATTAAGCAACTTGAAACTGAGGTGTCAAGCATAGTGGGGAGGGGTTAACTACAGTTGGTAGGAGATCTCTGTAGATGAGCACTCTTAAGCTGTAAATGTTTAGAGTGAGAAAGCTATAGTTTCTAGTTTTTGCACACACTGGTCAATCATTCATAAACACTCTTACTTAGAACAATGGAAAGATTTGTCATTTTCTTATGTGTCTAAGGCATTGATTCCTGACATGGCTGTGCCTATGTAAGTAGTACACACTCACTCAGCACTTCATTCACTCGTGGCTTCCTTCACTCACCATAAAGTCCTTTGCCTTCTTTTGTCCAAGTAAGTCATAGCCTATGAATAATGTTCTATGACACCTGCAGTTTCCATAACAACATCAACAACACCAAAACAAAGTAAAACAAAACAAAACAAAACAAAACAAAAAGCCACAGGCATAGAATTACTTCAATTTCCAGTTCTGGGAAGGATTAGCTCTGTAAATTGTGGGTCTTTCTTAATATATTAGTTTTGGTAAGTAACTACAACTTCACAGAGCTATATTATTACATACTAGAAGAAGAAGAGCAGAGGCCTTAATGCAATGTTTGAGAGATCAGCAATCTAGTCCAGTATATTGAGTTTTTGTTTCCTTCTCTAATAATTAAAAAAAGTTATAAAGGTTAGAGAGAAGGATTGAAGTTTGATTCCTAGCATCCACGACCAGACAGGACACATCCAGCATTATTACAGCACCAAGAAATTCAATACCTTCTCCTGGGTTCCACAGGTACTCACCCACATTTCACAGACACATGACAAATAAATAAACATATATACTAAAAAAGAATAGGACAGGTTTCTAGGAAAGTCAAAATTAACCTGTGGAAACAGAGAAAAGACAAACATGTCATTACTGAAGCACAGTAGCTAAGGAAATGTGTGTCCTGGAGAATGCAAAACAAAAGGGAAGTGCTGCTTTCAAATATTACACCAACTCTACAGCTGGCATTAAGCATATAAAAAAGCTCATCCGTTTAATCTTCTCAAAAGTCTTTTGGGGTTTTGTCTGACACATAAATGCCTAGTAATTATTTATTATTATTACCATTTCATAAAAGCAACTTTCTAAAACAGAATGTATCTGTTATTAAACATTTTGGCTAGTGTTACAAAGTAACAACCAAAACCTTTAAAATAAAAGCACTAAGAGATGACCCACACGTTTCAAAACAACAAAAACAAACAAACAAAGCAACCCCCCTACAAAATAGGAATATTCATTGAGCAAGTATCCATTAAATATTTTCTAGAAAGACAAGGAATACATGGATTTTTTTGGTCTTTTCTTTTGCACACTTAGTGCACAATAATTGTTTTTTAATAATTCAATTTTTTGTCAGAAGTTTTGAAGTTTCCTTTGACAGAGATCTCCTAATTTATTTAGTGAAAATTCAGCCATTGTTTCATGGGTTTACAGAATACAAAGCCTTTGACGTGAACACTTTTGTATTTTTCAGAGCAAATGAGAAGTAGGTGATTGCTAAATTTTAGATAATATGAGACTAAGATGGGACTTGACTTACTAATTTACCATCAGTATATATTCTCTTTTATACAGTTGCTTATTGATTTTTAAATCTCTGATGTGTAGAGTATATAACCCATGAGTCAGTGCTGAATGCAATATTTTTGTTTTGTATAGCCTTACTAACCAGGTTTGTTAAATTTGACATTTTAAACTACTATCCCAACAACATATTTTAAAAACAACAAACCTGTTTTTTTTCATTTCTGAAAAATATAAATGTTTATTACATGTTTCTGGGAGTTCTATGTTCACACTATCCAATAAAGTAGGCATCTGACTTCTGAATTACAAATGGTTGCAACTAAGGCAACCTGATTTTCCACTTTGCTTAATTTTATGCTTAATCAAATAGCCACATGGGCTTATTGCCTACCATATATGGCATCCTGGTTATAGAAAGTGGGGAAAAATTGGTACTTTTCTTAGAGGAAACCAAGGACAATAGAGATATTTCCTATACCATTTGTAGAGGTTCTTGGAGACCACTTACCAACATCTTGAAAGGAAGTTTATGATGTTTTTCTTAGATATCCCCGGGTCTTTGGAGCAGAATTACCACTGTGTGACAAAACTCCATAAAAAATATAAATCCTGTTTTAAATTATGTTTATAAAACAATGTCCTGTTCCTGCCTTTTCAAGCATCCTTAGTGTAATTTTACATCTCCCTTTTTCCTTGTTCCTTAGTATTATGACATTCTTCCCTCTCCCCAGTTAGAAGCCCCTTAACTATACCCATTTCTTCCCTTCTTTATGGAATCTATTTAAGTGTACCTCCCTCCCATAGTCTCATTATACTATTCTTTTTTCTGCCTTAAATTCAACATATGTACTCAAATCTAAAGATTCAGACCTAGGATACACAAATAAGAGAGAATATCTAGTGTTTCTTTCATTGGAACCAGGTTACCTCACTCAACATAATTTCTACTTTAACACATTTACTTCTAAACATTATTATTTTATTTATTTACATACTGATAAAAACTCCATTATACATATGTGGACATTTTAAACTAGCTTATTTTTAAGTAAACAATTATATGATTTAAATACTTTCCTTTCCATCTTCCAACTATCCCCATGTGTTCCTCCATTTGCTCTCTACCTCTCAGGATTCTTTTTCTTTACTGAATATATATATATATATATATAATCAAATGCAACCAGAATAGCTTATTTAAATTTGTTTATATGTATATTGTCTCAGGACTTCACACTTGGAACTGGATAATAAATTAAGGGGCTCCTCTCTGGGGATATTCTACATTCTGAACTCTGGGAACGACGAATTTTCCCTCTCAGAAGTCTTAAGTTGTTCTTTGTCTATGAATGAGGCCATGTGAAGTTTCTCCCTTATATAAGATTATATCTATTGATATTTTTATTGTTCAGATCTTATTTAGGCAGCTATATTGAAAACTTGTGTAAAGCTCCCCTGCCATTTATAGGAGACACTTTCACAGTAGAATTTCCAGTTTTCTGGCTCTTACAATCTCTCTGCTTGTACTTCTACAATGTTCCCTGAACTTTGGGTGTGGGACTTATGTTGTAAATGTATCCACTGTGGATGAACACCCCAAAGTCAGTTGTTCTTTGTCTTCTGACTGGTTATAGTCCCGTGTAATCCTTTATATCTTCTGGAAAGAGAACTAGATAAGGATGAGAGCTACACTTATTTGTGTGATTAATTACTTAGAATGCAGTAACAAATTATACTTGATTCAAAAAATAAAAATAAAAACAGTGGCAGAAGCTCTTGTGAGATTTATGGTCTCACCAGCTCCAGGAAACTGGGTGGGTTTCTAGTAGCAGAGAAAATTCCCTTTTGTTAATGAGCTTTAAGTTTAACTTGACAGCTGTTGATTACCACTAAGTTATAATTGCACTATTGCACTTTTAGGAATATCTTGCCATGCTGATAATTGTTGAGGTTCATAAGCATCACAGCTGGGTAGGACTATTGACAGTATGTTTAATGCTTTCTGCTACCACAAAACATAGTCCTCAGAGAAGAGGAATTCAGATCCAGCTCAAATTCTTCCAATTTCTATGTCCTTGTGTGTGTTGTCTTCAGTAATAAAGAATTATTTTCAACTTCTGGTATGTAACCAAGGTCAACAACAATAGCCTATGTCCTCTTAGGAGACACTTGGACAGCCCCGATCAGTAATTTAAAAGAGGATGTTTCATGGCTTGTGCTTTTTTTTTTTTTTTTCCGTCTATGGCTACTGGCAACATAGTTAGCCCAAGTGGCAACATAGTTAGCCCAAGTGGAATAATTTCAGTTTTTCAAATGTCTATAGTGTTATTTTCCTCTTCCATTTCTCTCCTTGTGAATTGACTTCTTTCCCACTCAAGCTGAAGTCATCCCAGGTTTTCCTACTTGAGCCTTCCTATGACTTGTGTCCTTGATTCCCCTCTCTAGTGCTTCGTCCACCCCACTCTAGATGTAGTCTCATTTTGCTTTACTGTTTTCTTTAGTTACTCCAGATTATATGCTCATATCTAAAGATTCAGAACTTAAACCACAGATGAAAAGAACACAAGGTGTATGTCTTTCTGGGTCTCAAATACCTAATCTATTCTAGGCACATCCTTTTAAAAAAGTCTTGCTTGAGTCCACACACAAAATTAACTGCCTATCTTTAAAAAACAACAAAATAAAAAATAAAAAAATAAAAAAAGAAGACAATGAAGAACAGCAGGTACACAAAACTCCTGTCTCAATGGTAATGCAATGATGATATCACCTAATTTTTATGACTGTTGTAAAGATTTTTAAAAGGTAATGAAACTTTATATGCCCCAGTACAGGGGAACGCCAGGGCCAAAAAGTGGGAATGGGTGGGTAGGGGAGTGGGGGGGGGAGGGTATGGGGGACTTTGGGATAGCATTGGAAATGTAATTGAGGAAAATATGTAATAAAAATATTTTAAAAAATCATCTATTAAGGGTAGTACATGTAGAAGAAATTAGCAAATGAGCTTTTATTTCGCTTTGCTTATAACTCTAGGGATCAATTACGTTGTCTGCAATCTTTTAGAGTTAGCTATTGACCTGTCTGTCTCTCTATCCAGATTGTGACTTGCTAGAAGTTCCAGACTTTATCTCAGTTGTTTCAGAATCTTCAGTCTCAAGGGTAGTGCCAAGCACAGAGCACACACAAAGATAGCTAAGTAACAACCTATTTAACTGAAACAGAGCTAAATTTTAAAAACAGTAATATCATTTTCACCTTAAATTTCATCTGTAGAATAAACTTTCTTTTCTGCATATAAATTTATAATAGTTAGTTTTGTCCTTACTACAGGGACCCTCTAGATACACCAACTATGTTTGTCCTAAAAATCTACCATTATCCTTGCTCTTTACTTTATTTCATTAATGACACATCAGTTGTTGCAGGCTGTGTGTATGTAAAGTAAAGCAAATTTGTCATGAATGTAAAGCTTAATTATGTACTTTCACTCTAGAATTAGAGACTTATATACAAATGGGTTCTGTATAATGTTCTAGCTCATGATTTAGGAAAGCTATTTAATTCCTTTGAATACTATTTTTCTTCATAATAAAATTAGGGTTAATATTTGTACTTTGTCATGATGGAAAAATTGAAAGACACAATACATGGTTTCTGGCACAATGGAAGAAATCAAGAATCAGTCTATACACGAAATATATGTATAAGTGAAGTAGGCAAAAGTGAATATATACATCCATAATTAATAATTGTTCTTTTGTAGTTTTCCACTTCTGGATCCAGAGCCTGAGCTCTGGTCATTCAATAAGATGCCAGGGAAGTGTGTAAACCTGGTCAAATGTCATCTCTAAAGTATTAGCACATAAATCAACACAGTCTCTTAAAACAAATCCCAAGAGTAAGACTAGTTTTGAAATTTTTAAAGAAGAAGGAACAGTATGAAGGTTGAATGAGTAGAAACAACAGCAACAAAGACAATTATTGTTCACTGTTAAAAAAAAATCACTGACCACTGAATCTAGAAAATGGGTCATGCCACCTTTGCAAAAGACAGGAAAAAGGAATCTTGCCCAATAGCAATTACCTTGAGCCCAAAATTACTCTAAAGGTTTAATAAGAAACATTATTTGAAATTCAATGTAGGTCTAATTTTCTTTTTCCCTTTATTATTTCTGCAATTTGATAAGTATTTATAAATTGAGAGGTAATAATTCCGGAGGTGCCTAATTTTGACTTCCCTTTTAAATAATTTTCCTTGCATGTGCTATTTAGTGGTGTGGTATCTTCTACCCATGGAATAGTCCATTGTATCTCTGTGGGAACACAAGAACCCTTGCTCATTTGTCTTCAATTTAACACATAAACAGGCTTCCTTCTTGCTCGGGTGACACATTTCGTAAACCATACTCCTGATAACATAGGTGGCCTTATTCTGATCACCATAATCATTTTTCCTTTTAAAAATGATTGCTACATATTGTCTGTTGTTTAGATTTCTTTATGTCTATCTAATCTTTAGAAAACCCTATAATAAAAGCAATTATATTCTATAGATGAGGCTACTACAGCTTGGAGAAATTCTGTCATGGTTAGTTTATTCAGGCATAGAATTTTCTTTTTTTTTAAATTAGGTATTTTCCTCGTTTACATTTTCAATGCTATTCCAAAGGTCCCCCATACCCACCCCCCCAATCCCCTACCCACCCACTCCCCCTTTTTGGCCCTGGCGTTCCCCTGTACTGGGGAATATAAAGTTTGCAAGTCCAATGGGCCTCTCTTTGCAGTGATGGCCGACTAGGCCATCTTTTGATACATATGCAGCTAAAGACAAGAGCTCCCGGATACTGGTTAGTTCATATTGTTGATCCACCTATAGGGTTGCAGTTCCCTTTAGCTCCTTGGGTAATTTCTCTAGCTCCTCCATTGGGGGCCGTGTGACCCATTCAATAGCTGACTGTGATCATCCACTTCTGTGTTTGCTAGGCCCCGGCAAGCAAGTCTCACAAGAGAGAGCTATATCTGGGTCCTTTCAGCAAAATCTTGCTAGTGTATGCAATGGTGTCAGCATTTGGAAGCTGATTATGGGATGGATCCCTGCATATGGCAATCACTAGATGGTCCATCCTTTCATCACAGCTCCAAATTTTGTCTCTGTAACTCCTTCCATGGGTGTTTTGTTCCCATTTCTAAGAAAGGGTAAAGTGTCCACACTTTGGTCTTCGTTCTTCTTGAATTTCATGCGTTTGGCAAGTTGTATCTTATATCTTGGGTATCCTAAGTTTCTGGCCTAATATGCACTTATCAGTGAGTACATATTGTGCGAGTTCCTTTGTGATTCGGTTACTTCACTCAGGATGATACCCTCCAGGTCCATCCATTTCAGGCATAGGATTTTCTATGGCCAATATCTTTCTCATATTGAAACTACAATATTAGGATTTTATATAACTGGAAAGAAACTAAGATTATTTAATTCTAGAATCAGCAATTATCTCTCTTGTGCTAAATTCTGTTATAGTATTGAGAATACAGAATACCATGGAACTATACAATCACAATAATGCTGGAGAATAGAAAATTAAACAGGGTATAGGGGATTTTTTGGGATAGCATTTGAAATGTAAATGAAGAAAATATCAAAAAAAAAAAAAGAAAATTAAACAGCCATTAATACACCTAATCAATATACATGCATATTAAGCAGTGTGCTAAATACTGAGAATAGATGATAAAATAAAATCTTTAACATGACAGATGGTGTAGGCCTTGCGAGAATGTAGTATGAGGGCTAAGGAATCTCAGCCTGACAAGTAGCAGGGAACTCCATTTTTCTAGAAAAGATAATTCTTTGAGAGAACTGTTACCATCGGACATTTTTAAGAAACTTGTCTTGGTTCCCATTTACTAACTAAAGGATCAGATCCTTTAATTTATTCTCTCTTATACTGGAAATACCACAGTTAATTTCTTTATATACGTATTAGTTCTATGAGAATTTTCTACAATGTATTTTGATCATTTTTACCTAAACTTCTCTGATATATATCCTTCCTTCTCTACACACTTTGTGTCTCTTCAGAAAATGCTGTCAACTCCAATTTGTACTGCCTAAGTTGTAAGGCCTATGACTTATCTATCCATAGGTTCTTGGCCCTAAATTAGAAATAAATATGTGTTTCTTCTTCTGAAATGTGACTTAAATCTAATGAGAAAATGTTGGTTATTTTCATAATATTTGTGTCAAGATTATATCAGTGGTTGTGTTTTTTCAAGCCACACATTATTGAAGTTTGCAGGGTTCACAGCTTAGTGAGACTAATAATTGATCTCTTTACTCCTCTGGTAGCATGCAAAGAACGTTATAGCACTATGTAAATGAGCCAGTAGGGAAGAAGATTCCCAGCCAGTAACATTTATAACCTTCATGTCTTCTGATTCAACTGTGATATCTTCAGCAACAGGGTCTTACTGTCAATTTGTGGAGGATGGTCAATAACATTGACAGTAGCCTATACTGTTTGGGGATTGAAGGAACCTCCCTGGCCAACAATTCTATTCCTGGCATCTTTTTTTTTAATTGGTTACCCTGTGTTTTTCAGTCAGGGTAACTTGCATTTAATTGTGTGTGTGTGTGTGTGTGTGTGTGTGTGTGTGTGTGTGTGTGTGTGTGTGTGTGTCTGTGTTTAATTTTAGAAAGTAGAACTCCAGTAGTATATTCCCAAATCGTATTTTCAAAATGTCCTTAGCCCTAATTCTCTCTCTACCTCTCTCTATATCCCTCTATCTGTCCCTTCCTCCTTCTGTACCTCCCTCAGTTCCTCTATTCTTCTCTCCTTCCCTGCCTGCCTCCTTCTCTTTCTTCTTTCCTTTCAATCCTAGCCATTCTAACTTGGGTAAAATGAGTTCTCAAAGTAGTTTTAACTTGTATTTCCTTGATAGATAATAGAGTTAAACATTTAAAAATATTTCTCATGCACTGATATTTCTCTTATTGATAGTTGTCTTATTATCGTCACTAGTATCAAACATGAAATGTAATGCCTGCTCATATGAGGCTTGTTTCCAATGCATGGATACATGCATAAGTCTACCTATACCATGAAGGACTGGCAGATCAATTACACAGGGACCCTGCTGATCCAGTAAAGGATGCAAGTATTTGCAGTTGACATATTTTCTAACTAGGGTATTATTTTTTATATTGATGTTTAATTTCACTTTCTTTTTATATTCTAGTTACAAACTTCTGTCAGATGATTAGCTTGTAAAGAGTGTTTTTCACATTTTACAAATTGCCTCTTCAGTGGAATTATAGTGCCCTTTGCTTTACAGAATGTTTTTAGTTGCATGAGGTTCCATTTACTGATGGTTGATTTTAATTCCTGTGATATTAAAGTTTTGTTCAGAAAATCTTTTCCTGCATCAATGAGTTTAAGCATATTCCCTACTTTCTTCTCTATCAGATTCTAGGTATCTTGTCTTATTTTGAATACTTTGATCCATTTGGAGTTAAATTTTGTGCAGCGAGAGAGAGAGAGATGGAGAGAGAGAGAGAGAGAGAGAGAGAGAGAGAGAGAGAGAGAGAGAGAGAGAGAGAGAAGGCTAAAGTTTTATTCTTCTACATCTCATTAATTATATTGACCAGCACCATTTGTTGAAGATTCTGTCTTTTCTCCAGTATGCATGTTTGGGCTCTTTGTCAGAAATAAGGAAAGTATACAAGTATGAGCTGATATGGAGGTTCTTAATTCTATTCCATTTGTCAATAAGTCTATTTTTATATCAGCACTATGCGTCTTTGTTACTATAGCTATATAGAATAATTTGATATTTGAGATGGTGATATCTCCAGTAGATTTTTATTATTTAGGAGTATTTTTCGTATTGTGAGTATTTTGTATTTCCATATAAAATTTCAGATATATTTTTCATTTTTTGTGAAGAACTGTATCAGAATTTTGATGGTATTTTATTTACTCTGTAATTTACTTTTAATAGTATGGTAATTTTTACAACATTAATTCTGTCAATTCACAAGATGGAAAGGTCTTTCTGATTTTGATGTCTTCTTCAATTTCACTGGACTGTCTTGCACTGTTTTGGTTAGATATATTCAAAGACTGTGTGTGTGTATGTGTGTGTGTGTGTGTGTGTGTGTGTGTGTGTGTGTGTGTCTGTTGTGAATATTATTCCCTTGATTTTTTTAATGTGTTTGATATTTGCATATAAAAAAGCTACTAATTTTTATGTCTTAATTTTGTGTCTTGCTACATTATTGAATCTGTCTATCAGCTATAGGAATTACTGGTGAAATCTTTGTGTTCTTTTATGTATAAAATTATATCATCTGCAAATAATAATTTCACTTCTTTCTATTCATGTTTATATTCAAATGGTCTCCTTTGCCTTATTGCTCTAGCTAAGACTTTAATTAAGTACTATATTGTACAAGTATGGGGAGAGTGGACATTCTTGTGTTGTTCTAGATTTTAGTAAAAATTCTGTGAGTATTTTTACTTAGAATGATATTAATTAATAGTTTGTGGTATATTGAATTTATTATATTCAGATATGTTTTACACATGTGTAGATTTTCTAGAATTTTTAAAGGACTTTTCTGTATGTGTTGTTACTATTCCTTCCCAGGCTTAAGCCTAAGAAGAAACTACTCCTACTCATAGAGTTCCAAAGACAAATTATGGTACAATTTCACCAAAGTTTATTCCAGTGGAAACAAATGAGTTTACTGGGCTTCCTTACAGAGCATGTGTGAGGTTTCATTTACAGGAGTGTTGGCCTTCTTCCTATACTTGAAAAGCTTTCCCTTGCAGGGATGGGTTTCACATAGCTAAGTAGATGGAACACCCTCTTTAGTCTTCTTAGCCCCTCACCCAGGCCATGTACAGAGTTGCCAGGTAATAGGGAACAGATACTAGATACTCAGACAATAATTGCATGCCATATTCTGCCTTTTAAGTGGATATATGAGCTATCTACAAGCCCAACTGGGATGGTCTTTTTTCAAGGTAGCACAGCTTAATTTCCATAGATAGCAGTTGGTTGGTTCAGAGGACATATACTTGCCAAACTAATCTCCCCTTTCTCTGGTTCTTGCACTCTCTATGCTGTTCCCCACTGATTTCTAAAATGGTCTTTGAACCTTGAAAAAGGTTACACAGATGTGTGACTTTATTTATCCTACGTGATCAATGGCCTATATCTTCATGCTTTTCTATTCTATCTGCATAATGTTGTGGCTGGTGACCTTCACTAGTGTCCTCTTGACTACCAAAACACAAAAACAGAGGAAATAGCAAAGAGAAAAAATATCCCCTGGATCCTCTGACTGTAGTAATAACCTTTAGACATAAACATAAATACTAGGAAGGAAGCTTGGCAGGCATATCTTATCCTTAGAACAACACAATCACAGTGGCTTGTCCAACAGGGCTTCTACTTTACTTTCCAGGGAGTTGTCCTGGTCTACAATACTAGTTATGCTTTCCACTCTTCCCACCCACCCTCTCTAACCTCACCAGCCTTAAATCCAACTGGAACAGTTTTGTTTGTATATAGGTGAATAAGGCTGCTATTACATTATCAGGAATGTCTTATTAACATGATGACAGTCAGCATGGTGAATATTTCCTTAAGCAGGGCTGTTAACAATAGTTCACCTCCAGCCATCTTCATAGTACCTTCAGTTACTAAGAATGCCAGTCAACAGGAGACCTTCACCCATGATCATAGCATGCAGTCTCTTAAGCAATAGGAGCTTGTCATCAAGTTATAGGATACAACCAACATCACCTTTATCATTATGGGAGCCCCTGGAGACTCAATGGTCAATAGGTAATAGGAGAAAAGCCCACCCCTGACATTGGAGTTTTCATTTAACTATGTTATAACTATGTGTGATCCCTGTTGAACTTAAGATCTTACTGCTTTAGCAGCCCATTCCTTTGGTCAATTATTCTTTCCCCAGTAGGGTTAAAAGGCAGGGAGAAGTACTGTTACACCAGATTGTTCTCAGCCAAGCTTCACACATTGGTGATTCTGATGTGAGTGACCCTATCATTATAACTTCTATGAAGGTACTCATATATAACAGAGATTTGGCCCTTGGTGGTAGTAGCCTCCTCGTTGCTCAATTTCAGGGAAATCTCTTATAATTCCTTATAAGATTTGTGGCACAAACACTTTGCATCCTTTCCTGGACTAGAAGGGTCCCTATGTAATCTATCCATCAATCTTTCATGGGGCAGGTAGGCTTATGTATGTATCCATCCATTGGGAACAAGTCTCATAGGAACAGGCATTACTCTTCATGTCTGTGTATTTTATTGGAAAGCCAATAGCTTTGGCTGTTTTGAATCCTGTGTTAGCTTCCTAGTGGCCAGAACTTATATGGAATTAATAAGATGCTTGAAGGGGTATCTGAGGCAGATGACCCTTACCTCACCTTGGTGACACCACAATATAGGCGCAGTGTCTATCTTTCTGGGGCCTGTAGATCTGGACACATAACTTGGCTTTTCTAGCATTATGTCTGCCTCCATGCCACTAATGCTTCCTTCCATGAATATAATGGACTAAACCTCTGAACTGTAAGCCAGCCCCAATTAAAGTTGCTGTGGTCATAGTGTCATTTTGGAGGAATACAAACCCTCACTACGAAAGCATCAGATCCTGACTTCCCAAGGGATTCAGAAGATGATGGGCCGCCATTTAATAAATCACCAGTTATTAACACACTTGTTGTACTTTGCTTTCTATATTTTTCCATATCTGTTGCTATCACAAGACTCAGCCCATTACTTTTAAGTTTTTCCTCCCCCATGGGATCATCGCAAATGTAAGGAATTTTAATAGCACCTGGCTGTGAGTACAGATGTTCACTGGTCACTACTCCTGTATCACTAGTATCAATACAATTCTTAGATCAGCTCACTGGCTTTTTCCTTCTTCTCTTTCTAGCCACATATTATCTGCATTCATTTATATCACTGCTGCTACCTACACCTATATGGACCTCCAGTTGGTAACTTCCAGTCACGAGAATGAATTGGGAACATTCTTTCTAACATTCACTCAGGTTTGATGAGAGAGTCAATTATGAGGAGGGGGACTTGAAACAACACTGACACATTGACCCCAGTACCATCTGCATGGCACTGACAATTGACTTTGCAGACACCACTCCTCACTGCTTTGTGGGATATGCAGTTTTCACAGTAATGGAAGTGGTACTAGTAACAGACTCCACCTGTTTCAGTGTCTTATATTGCTGACAATGTTCTAAGACTTTATGCTGTTTCTGCAATTTTTCCATGACTGGAAACAAACGCATTGTGACCACCATCTGCCCAGATTTTCACTGCCAGTGACATCAACCATTTGGAGTTCTGGGTGACTACTAGTAGAAAGGAGCATGTAATGAATAGGACACACTGATATTTTAGCTTGTTCTACAACTTCCTTGGCTTGATTCAAAACCTTTTCAGCTTTTTTACACCAATGCCACATATTACCTCATATATATATAAGATTATACAAGGAATGGAAAACTGTTGCAAAGTGAGGTAGAAAAATTCCTCATTATCCTTGGAGCACCCAAAATACTTTCAAATGATTTTGCAGTATCAGACATAGGCTTTTGTAATTTTTAATAGTCTTGTGAAGTATTATATTTAAGCATAATCCTTCTCCAAATTGTAATGTCTTCCTTGGTCCTAGTACTTTTTTTCCAATAAAGGAAAACATTTAATTTGGGCTGGCTTATAGTTTCAGAAGTTTAGTTCACTATCTTCATGGCAGGAAGCATGGCAGGATGCAGGCAGACATAGTGCTGGAGATAGAGCTGGGAATTCTACATCTTTACCCACAGTCAGCAAGAAAGTCCTTGTACTTTTTTGTGATTGATCTTGAACTATCATACAATGAAAAAATAGGTGAGGCTATAGAAATAGCATTGTGAAAGTACTCTGAAGATCTGTACCACATTAATGTGAACTTGTCCTGGGATTCAGCAGCTAGGGAAATTTTTTAAAAATTGTTAATAAAACCCACAGCTACATGGAAAAACTCCACTATTGTATCAGATGCTCACACTAAAGAGCGATGTTGGGCACAGATACATGGGCAGGATGCACCTTACTTAACTCACCTTAACTAATTTTCTTTTCTACTTACTTAACCTACCATAATTCTACAAAAGTCATCTGGTTTCCTAATTGAATACATAGAGCTGTTGAAAAGTGTCTGAGTTCGTCTGATGATTCTACCCTTTCTAGCTTCTGTATTGTCTCTGTAATTTTATCTTAACATTTCATCCAATAATGTTTGATATTCACTGCCCACTGGTGGTGTATAAACTTGCAAACCCCCAATATTGTCTTCTCCTTTATAATTGTTTTATCCTATATTCTCCACTGAATTTTTCCTGTGGTATCTACAGCAAGTGCCCTAGTATGGTATGGATAATATGCAGGCATTATACTCCTGGGAGAGATAATTTTTCATACCTAAAATGAATTTAGTTGGCCTCACCTACATGATTTTTCCCATACCTGTCCCCCTCCACTCATTAGCCCTCATGCTTTTGGGTGTTATCATGAAACAATATAAATTCTGCTCCAGTATACACCAGTACCTACATGTTCTGCACATTAGTGAGGCACCAATAATTCTCTACCTTGATATGAAGTTTCTGTTCACAATGCATGACCCTTACATATAGGCAATCTTGACCATTCCATCAGTACAAAGACTGGGAACGTTTCTACAAGAGTCCTTCAGCAGCAGTAGAGGGAGAAGTAGGAATCACCTGTACCAACTGGTTACCAGTGCCCCTTACTGTGCTTGTAAATCACTGGTATGGTCTGAATATGCTTCATAGGCTCCCAAACACAACTTTGGGCATTCTATCAGTTTTTATCCTTAGATATTTCTGTGTAGTGCTAGTTCAGTTACATCCATATTCTTCTATTCATTATATATTTTCTTTATTTACATTTCAAATGTTTCCCCTTTCCAGGTCTTCCCTTTGGAAACTCCCTATCTCATCTCCCCTCTATGAGGGTTCTCCCCCATCCACCCACTCATTCCCCTCTCCCTGCCTTGTCATTCCCTTACACTTGGGCATCTAACACCCTCAAGCCCAAGAACCTCTCCTCCCACTGATGTCCAACAAGGTCATCCTCTGCCACATATGCAGCTGGAGCCCTTGTTCCCTCCATGTGTTCCCTCCATTAGTTGGTGGTCCAGTACCTGGGAGTTCCAGGGAGGTCTGGCCTGCTGACACTGTTGTTCCCCCATGGGTTACAAACCCCCTCAAGCCAGAGCCTGACAAATACAGAGGCTGATGCTTACAGCCAACCATTGGACTGAGTATGGGGTCTCCAATAGAGGACTAGAATGGACTGAAGGAGGTGATGGGGGTTTACTAAGGGGAGACCAGGAAAAGGGAAAACAATTGAAATGTAAATAAAGAAAATATCTAATAATAAAACATAGATCAATTTGCATTCTTCTGCATGTTGACTGCCAATTGAACCAGCACTATTTGTTGAAAATGCTGTCTTTCTTCCATTGGATGGTTTTAGCTTCTTTGTCAAATATCAAGTGACCATAGTTGTGTGGGTTCATTTTGGAGGTTTACTTATAGTTTCAGAGGGTTAGTCTATAATTTACATGGTGGAAGGCATCCTGGCATGGTTCTTGAGAAGAAACTGAAAGCATTATAGCTGGATCCAGAGGCAGCAAGCAAAGAGAGTGGGGGGAGGAGGAAAGGGAAAGGGAGAAGGTGAGGAGAGAGAGAGAGAGAGAGAGAGAGAGAGAGAGAGATCTTCTCTGACAAGGACTCACTCCAACAAGGTCATACCTCCTAATCCTTCCAAAACAGTTCATTAACTGGAGAATAAGCATGCAAATATAAAGTCTATGTGGGGGCATTCTCATTTAAACTACCGAACTAATTTTGATTGGGAAGAGTCAACCTCAACTAGTTAGGTTGGTCCATAGGCAAGCTTATGAGACATTTTCTTGATTTGTACAGGAGAGCCAGCAGCACACAGTGGGCAGTGCCACCCCTGAGGATGTGATCCCGGATTGTATAAGAGAGCGGTCTCAGCAAGTCATGTCTGAGAAATCAGTAAGAAGTGTATCTCCATGGCCTCTGATTCAGTTCCTACCTTCAGGTTTCTGGCTTGAACTTCTGTTTGGCTTTTAATAATGAGATATTATAATCTGATAGCTAAATAAAGCTTCCTTCTACAATTTGGGATTTGTTCAATGTTTTGTCACAATATTAGACAAAAAAAAAAAAAAATTGGTACCAGGGTCATAAGGCATTGCTACAGCATATCTGACTAGGATGTTTTGTGATGGACTTTTGAACTTTGATCTGTAAATACCATTAAGTAGTCAGAGCTTATTGAGCAGTTGTGAGACCTTGGAAGATAGTGCTGTGAGTGGTATAGAAAATGCAGGGCTTGTGAACTTTCAGAGGGAAGTTTGAAAATCCCTCTGTCTTAGTCAGGGTTTCTATTCCTGCACAAAACATCATGAACAAGAAGCAAGGTGTGGAGGAAATGGTTTATTCAGTTTACACTTTCCACATTGCTGTTGATCGCCAAAGGCTGTCAGGACTGGAATTCAAGCAGGTCAGGAAGCAGGAGCTGATGCAGAGGCCATGGAGGGATGTTCTTTACTGGCTTGCTTCCCCTGACTTGCTCAGCCCACAGATGTCACCACCCACAAGGGGATCTTCCCCCTTGATCACTAATTGAGAAAATGCCTAACAGCTGGATCCCATGGAGGCATTTCCCCAACTGAAGGTCCTTACTCTGTGATAACTCCAGCCTGTGTCAAGTTGACACAAAACTAGCCAGTACACCCTTAAAACTCTATTAGAAAGTTGCATATATTTTAATTAAGAAAGTTGCATATATATTTTAATTAAGAAACCCTGTTGTCTGGTTCGCTGGAGCTGCATTAAGAATAATCATCAGTGATTGGCAAGAGAATAGTATCATGAGAGTGAAACTTATGCTTTAGTGGAATAATAAATTCTGGTCAGATGGGGCTGAGAAATTTATAGAGATTAATAAGAGTGATATTAATGAAATGAAATCTTCCAGAACTATTTCCTTGGAGTCACCATGCAGACTCACTGGATTAGAAGGGACTAAGGCTTTATCAAATCCTGGTCTCAAGTCTCAGTAATGTATAAGAGTCTTTCTAGGTAGTCCTAGTTTTGAAGGGCTGATGGGGCCATAGAGAGAAGCCGTGGCTTGAAACTCTGAGAAGATAATAGAAGCCTGTGATAAAGGTCCAGTCTCAGTTGCACTGAAAACTTTAGGGATGAAAGGGTTACAAAAGAGGCTAAGGCTTGACACCATGCGGCATGGTTAGAGCCCTTAAGAGACCATGAGACCACTGGTGAAAATGCAGCCTTCAGAAAATATACCAAGATTCTGAGACCATCAGCCCAGGAAGACTGTGGAATGTAACTGGCCTGAGTCTAGAAGACAAGTTATGTGTCCTATGGATGGCAGAAGTGGACAGGAGGACCTGCTCTTTAAAGCCCAGAGGATTGTGCCTGCATACTGTATGTCTAACACTGAACTTTTTGCACTATTGAAGGTTGGCTTATCTTGTTATAATTGTAACTATGCAGCCAGGAAGGTGGCTCATGCCTTTAATCCCAGCACTCCAGAGGCAGAAGCAGGCAGATTTCTGAGTTCCAGGCCAGCCTGGTCTACAAAGTGAGTTCTAGGACAGCCAGGGCTATACAGAGAAACCCTGTCCTAAAACAAAACAAAAACAAACAAACAAACAAACAAAAACCAACAATTGTAACTATGCCCTGATTCTTTCCTCCTAAGTAAGAAGTATGTATCTTATTTGTGACTTTTTATAAGAGCTCAGAGTTAAAAGGTGGTGGGTTTTATATATATATGATCATGATCTTTGACTAATTAAAAAAGACTGAACTTGAGTGACTGTGGGGCTTTTAAAAATTACAACTTTTATTTTATTGTGATATGAAAATGAAAGAAAAAGTTACGGCTTAATAGTGATGTGTTTATATGTCAAGGGGTCAGTTGTGCTGGTTAGATTTATTTCAACTTCACACTGTAGGCAAGCCTGAGAAGCTAACTTATGATGGGTGCAGGAGGACCCAGTCCTCTTTGTATCTTGCTACCCTTGGGAAGGTGGTCTTGGATTATATATGAAACAAGACTGAGAGAGTTATGAGAGACAAAACCAGTTAAATACCATTCCTCCAATCTTTCCTTCAGTTTGTGCTTCAGCCTTCACTTTCTTGGATGATGGACTGCAACCCATTAGTCAAATAAACCTTTCCTCCCCGTGTTGTTTTTAGTCAGTATTTTATCAGAACAATAAAAGCAAACCAGGACAAACTTTGACCCGCACCTTTTTTTTCTTCTTCTAAGCTTATTATTGTCAGTTTAGTTTTCTATGTAAATTGCATTCAAGATTTCCTGCATTTCTGTTTTATGGGTTTTCTTCCTCCCTCCCTCTCTCCCTCCTCTCTCCCTCCCTCTCTCCTTCCTTCCTTCCTTCCTTCCTTCCTTCCTTCCTTCCTTTCTTCCTCTTTTGATATTTTTCTTAATTAAATTATACAACTACTCTACTATATCTTCATGAACTGATATTCTTTCTTCTACTTCATCCATTCTATTGGTGAGGCTTTCCTCTGATATTTTTGTTTGTTTGTTTGAGTTTCTGATTTTTTTCTATTTGAGTTCGATTTAATTTTGATCTGTCTTCAGATATTCTCTCTATTAAATTCTATTTTCATACCTTGAATGCTTTTCATTACTTTATTCATCTGTTTCTTTGTGTTTCTGCTGTCTTCATTCTAGTATTTATTCATATCCTCTTTAACTTCTCTGATCATTTATTGTTATTTTGAAATAATTGCTTTATATACTCAAAGTAACTGTTCTTAGGGAACACTAAAGGGAAGTACTAATTTCTGGCACAGCTTTTTTTGCCTTGGTTATTCAGGTTGGTGTTTTTACTACGTGATCTAGATATCAGGAGTGACATTGTTGGCAGTGTTTCTTGATATGGAAATCTTGTCTCTCATTGTTAACTGGTGTTTACATCTTATTTTCTGTTTCCTTAACTTTTCAGCTGCATAAGGCTTAGTGTTCAGCCTTAGGGAAATTTCATGCTGATATGGGAATGAGGTATCAGTAATCCCAGCTCAGTTACAACTTAGTGAAGTTTCTAAGGCCAAGAGCAGACCCTCAGAAGAAGTAATTAGATGTTACTCATAGTTAAAATTCAGGAATCTTGGAGAAGTGTTCAGGACTTCTCCTTAACTAGTGGTTGCTTATGGAGGTTTTGATGGTTTTGATGCAGGTTTAGAATCTCTACATGAAGAAAGGAGAAGATGGGGAACTAAAAGGCATACAGATGGGTGGGGCTGGTGGCACAAGCCTAGGGTCACAATCTGGGAAACACAGCCTTGTATTTCAGAGATGAGTGTAGTTGGCAGCATGGCTCCAGTGTTATTGACTAGATGTGAGGCCAATGCTATGTTTCTGGGATGGATGAAATTGGAGTTATGTGTATGGGATCCGTATATGAAAATCTAAATCTGGAGAGGAGACATAAGGCAAGTTAAGAATGGTTCTCAACCAGGTCAAGGGGTTGGATGTGAGCCTAAGACTGCTGCCTGGATGAAGACAGTCCTCGGGTTAGGAGTTCAGCAATGCTGAGGTACCAGACTAGAAATCAGAACAAGGACAAATCAAGGAACATTTGGAGCTGGTGAGAATTAGAGTTGGTGGCATGAGTCTGGACTATTTAGCTGCAGATGAAGGGGCCCAGAATGGCTGTAGAAAAGCAGGCATAGGACACAATATTCTCAGGAAGGTGGTATGGATAGGTAGATTTGGAGGACAATATATTTAGAACCACTATGTACAAAGAAATGGTCCTTGGGCTTAACGGATTAATGATGTTGGTGGTAGGAGCATAGGAACCTGTATAAATATTATCAAGGACATTTCATAGAATTAGCTGGAGTTGGCAACAAATATCTGGCTTTCTTACCTTAAAAGTAGAGAGAAAGGAAAGCAGTCACATGTGTAGATTTTTTTCTTAAGGTTAGGTCAAACTAGGGAGCTTTTCTGTTGATACACGGGCTCATAATTTAGGTTCCAAAGCCTGCATCTAACCTCCCTTGTCTCAAGCAATAAGTATAACTTGCCAATCTATTTTGCCTAAAAACAACATTTTGCAAACTGCCTAAATAAGAGAAAAAGACCTGGGATCACATTGCAGTGCCTGTCTTATTTGCTCCATTGGGAGTTCCTTCAGACATCTCTTACCTGGAAGTTTTGTCTGCAGCACTTTTCTATCCTTTCATTATGTTCATATTTATTACACTGGCATAAGCAGTGTCTGAGAGTCTATCTTCTCAGCACAGCAATAATAATTTTTACATTCAGGACAGAGTTTTTACAGAGGTTTTTAGACAAAATACTCTTAGCAAAAAATGTGTCCCTATGTGTGTTTATATTTTTGCATATATTATTATTCTTTGTGCATGTATATTATTTGTATATTATTGTTCATAATGTATAATATTTCATTCTTATAATTGAGCCAAGCATTGAGCTTGTTTCATTTTATTCTAAGAACAGTTTTGTCAAGGAGGCACTGTTTCACCTTCATTTTACCTATGATGAAGCTAAGGGCTGGAGGAATTATGCATTTATTAAAAGTTGGGAAGCTAATTGATAGTGAAGCCAAGATTGTCACGCAGAATCTCCACTTAAAACAATTACATCCTTCAACCTATAAAATCAATCTATTATGCAAGGATGAATTTTTGATAGTACCAAGAACCCAGAATGTGTAGTTTACACAGAACCTTTGAAACTATTGAAATTCCTTGAAAAACTGTTACTTTAAATATATTAATTTCTATAGAAACAAGAAAATTCTATGGAAATTTTCTATAGAAAGGTAGAGAAATCACCTTTATACAAAAGTGTTTTTGTTTGTTTGTATAACCCAAACAAGAACATAAGCAAGTTGGTATGTCTTGAGTTCTACGAACACCCATTTTCTGAGATTATAATTTATTAATATCACTGCCTGCTTTCCAATCAACAAACACTTCCATGTACCCCACTTATTATCTTAAAATTTAGAGCCTCTCTTTTTAAAGTGCTGCTTTGCTTTTGTTGCTGTATAGTCCTAAATGTGCAAATACAACCTATTAAGTTTACTTCTATGTATATGTTTTCAAGGCTGAACATTTGGTACTTGATAAAAGTTGGTATTCTCTTCCGTGGGGAGTAGTATTTCTTCTGCTTTCAACATTCTTATTTGCCTATAGTTATTTGTCTAGGGTTAAGGCCTCCTGAACTTGCTACCTTCCACATTAGCCTGGTGTAGTATCAACTTTGTATAGCTCATGTTTAGGCAGCCATGTCGTTGGTACTCAATGGGTGTAGCTTCTCTCCCATTTCTAGAAAACACAATCTCACAGAAAACTTCTTGTTCCTCTGGCTCTTACAATCTTGTCATTCTCTCTTCCTCAGTGATCTCTGAGCCTTAGATGCAAGAGGTCTGCTATGGATATTTCAGTTGAAACTAGGCTCCAAATTCTTATTCACAGACAAATGTAGTTCTTATGCTTCATCAAAGAAGCTTTTATTTCGATAAGAGACCATTCTAAAAAACCCACAAATGCTCAAAATAAAGGGGACAACTGATTGGGTGATGTCCAGTTGAGACAGCTACAGTAGAAACCTCAGGGAACACTGAGGAGGAGGAGGGAATAGAAAGACTGTTAATATCAGAGTACCAGGAAACCTATTATGAGATGGTGTCTCCTAGAAGTTACTGGGAAATTTTGTTCATGAGAGTATGGCTACCAAAACAAGATCAGGGTAATGAAGACACCAATAGACATGCTAATGTGTGTAAGTGTGAAGTCTCATTGTGGTTTACCCCTAAATATAGAATTATAGGCAAATAAGGACTGCTGAGCTAGGGAAAGTTAACTCTTTAATTGCTTATGAAAATTCAAGTGGTCAGTCCTGAAATCATTAACATAAAAGCAACACTAAAGGGCATCAACAGGTTGTATACATATGTTTATACCCTTATAAATATAGACACATAAAGATAGATAGATAAAACACAGGCAATCAATTTGTGAGGGAATGGAAAGAATTGAAGGGAAGGGGGAAATGTATAACCATATTTTAACTAAAAAAATAACACTTCAAAAATTATCTCAAAGACAACTTCTTCAAAAAGAACTTTTCTATATACTTCCTTGTTGTTGTACCCATTGACCTACATGTTTACTTATTTTCAAGATGTTAAACACATTTATGTAGTTGTCACCCACATTTTGTACCTTAATTGTTTATGTTACTACTTGACACATTTATATAATACAATTTTCAATTCAAGAGCTACAGTCTTATTGATAGGTTTATTTATTTCCAACTCTGATAATATAATTTGACATCAAGTATGAGCTATATTAATAATTGACAAGACATGGATACAACAAAGTTTCAATAACTAATGATATTGTACCATCAGTGAAACCACTTTTTTTATTATAGAGACTACTCATTTTGGCATTCAGCGATTAAAGCTGAATCAAGATAGCCAGGTAACGAGTAACACAGGTTAGACTTACTCCCAGAAATTCTTACTCTAAACACAGTGACCTTTTAGACAAAACATATTTTCAGACCTTTGTGTTGTCTTCTTGCTTATATTATTAATAGTGATAGCATTTATTGAACATTTTTCTGTGTCTTAGAACTAAATCCAAAGGACTGATTATATCATTTAAGTACATTGGTTGTTGTGAATGGCTCACTACTTTAAGATACCCATTTACAGATGAGAAAATTGAAACATGGAAAGGTGGAGCAATCTGCCCAAATTTGCAGAATGTGAATATGATATAGCATTATAGCAAGAAATTTGAGCTTTAATCTATAGTTTGCATCTTTACAGAAAAGTTGACTTCTGTAGGGTTTTCTTCCAGACAAATGAGATTTTGAATCCAGATTGTGGTGCCACTAAATATCTGAGGGCTTTTCAATTTCAGCATACAATATAAATTCTTCCATTTTTTAAACATACAGAAGTCCAATTCTTCTGCTTTGACTGGTATCTGGAACATGTGACTCATTATGGAGTGTACACATATATAATATGTATATATAATGAGGAAGTTGATTTTCTGCTGGTATGTGTATGTACATATGCACATTATAACAAGTAAGAATGAATGTACTCATAAATTTAGTTTTATCTGTTGTAATAATTTGAGGTTGACCATCTTTAGTTTGACAGGATGAACTAAATTTCTCTCTCATATATATAAAGTGATGAACGTACCACAGCTGTCTCTGACATCTAAGAATAAATAAACACAGGAAATAAGAAAAAGACAGACCTGGGTTTAGGACTTTTGTGTTTGAAAATCACTTGCTAAGTGGACAAAGGGACTTTTTAATGAAAGTGTGTGGTGTAGCATATAGAACCAGCCCACGGGGTCAGCTAAGCTAAGTGATTCAAGGGCCATCTTAAAAATTGTGTAATACTTCTAGTCACTAACTGGCAGGTTAACCTACCTTTTTGAGAAATAGGGAAATGGTTTGAAACATGTGAGGCACTGGATATAACTACCTTGGGTTTCCTAGCAAGAAAAGGGGATCAATGTGTGGTTCTTCTGAGAGTACTGACTGTGTTCCCAAAGAGTACAATTTATTGATGGGAAAGTGGGCTTGATACAGTTTAGAGTAGAAAAAATATATTTGATACTAAGTATAGCATTCCTCCCACTTAATCTTATCTATTTGCATTTACTAATGGTATATGTCTGAGTAAAAAGAGAGATTTTTTTCTTTTTTAATTTTTATTGGATATTTTATTAATTTACATTTCAAATGTTATCCCCTTTAATATGTGGCAAGGTCCCTCACACTGCTGGAACTGGACAGTGCATAAAGAAAAAAATAACAAATAGATCACAGATAGTTACATAGATAGAATTATGAGGATAGAGACACTTCAGTCATATGTTCTCATTGCCTGCATGATTTTGAAATACCCTGAAATATTTTTCAGTCTTGGATTTTGATTATGTGAAATGATAAGAATAAAAATGACATAACATCAAAGGGTCATTGATGGTTTGAAATGTGAGAACCTTGGGAATGTTGGTAAGGGATGGGGGTACACAGAAACTTTTCCATGCAGCTTTTACCTAACATAGGCCAATCTCCGAAGGTTTTTAATTTTCCTTTTAAGTGACTTTCATTTTGTGATCAAAATCATCCAATGAATATCTACTATGAATAGAATGCCATGGGAACTGCCTCCGGCCTTAATAAGAATGAAGACATTTGAATAAATAATCAATGGTCAACAAGAAAAAGCAAATGAATGATAGCCACTGTTATAGGAACTGAGCTCACTGTCAGTAGTATTTTGACTGTTTGTCCTCAAAGCAACCTTTGAGCATGCTGTACTTTGACTACTGTTTAATCTTCCTCATTAGTGTTTATTTTCTTCAGTGTACTCTCCCATACTCTTTTGGTGTATGTAATCAGAAGATTCACCAACCAAATAGTGCTTGGAATTCCAAGATCTCCACTTTCTGTTGCTACCGATTTTTCTCTTTCTAGTCCTGGTTGCCAAGGTCTCATAATCCTTTGGCTTTGTATCCTTATATAGGGCATCCCCATGCATAATCTCTCTTATACCCCAAACAGTCTTCATTTCTATCTCTGCCTCTATACTTCCAACATTTTTTTCTAATGTAGCAAACATTCCTTTTTTTAAAAAACTATTTTTATTAGATATTTTCTTCATTTACATTTCAAATGCTATCCCGAAAGTCCCCTAAACCCTCCCCCACTCTGCTCCCCCACCCACCTACTCCCACTTCCTGGCCCTGGCGTTCCCCTGTACTGGCATTCTTATCCCTCAGGTCCTACATACAGTTATGCTGCAGCAAACAACACAGTTTTGTTCTGAATCATTGAGGCTTAAAGTGATTCTGTTTGTTCTTCCTTCTCAGTTTGAACCTTGAAGGCAGAATCAGTTCTTCTTCCTTTCTTGTTTGGATGCTTTTCATGTCTGTTTGTTTTTCCTTTTGCCTCAAAAATTTTAGACTAGTGAAGCCAAAGTATTATCATTTGGTTTCTAACATGTTGACATTTCTGAAATGGTACAATATTCTGAAGTTTATGACAGGAGTTTTACAACTTTACCTTCCTAATAGAATCTTTTGCCAGAAGTAAAATTCAACAGTCATTACAGTATTAAAAAAAAAGAACCTCAAAGTGAGCTCTTCTGGTGAAGTGGGAGGACTATTCCTTCTAGATAATTCCCAGAATACCTTTATAGGAAACTTCAGGATTCCATGTGACATAGTTTTATAATTGCCTCAAACACTAATAATTGAGACTATGTTAAGATTAAAATATATTAGGTGTCTGTTGGCTAACAAAAGTTACAATTAAGCAATACTTTCAATATAAGGTGCACTGTGGAGCTATGATTAGGCTCATGTTAGGAAATAGAGGTTATAATAATCACTCACAGAAGAGGGAAAGCTTCCAAGACCACATGTGCCTAGTAAAGGCTCTCTGCTACTGAGGAATAGCCAAGATTCCAGGACCAGTTTTCAGCAACTATTACATCTTGACTACCATTTCCCTTCCTCCTCTTGCCTTCAAGTCTCTCTCCCTACCTCCTGTCTCTTCCAGATGCACCCCTCCTCTTACTCCCTTCAGAAAAGTATAGGCCTCCCAGAGACATCAACCAAACACGGCATAGCAAGCTACAGTAAGACGAATAATAATTATCTTATGATCCCTCTTTCATTTGCTTTGCTTGGATTAATTCATTTACTTTGTGCAGTAATTCTATACTATGGGTACCATTAACTGATTGATTGATTACTTACTTCTTAAGACAGAGTCATACTATGTAGCCTAGATTTGTCAAATGTTTGGGATTCTTCTGTTTCTTCATTTTCAGTGAGGTGCTATGTTTATTCCAGTTTTACATGTGATTTAGGCACAGAAAGTTTAAAGAACTTCCCCAAGTTCAGGCAGCCAAATAGGTATTCTGAATCAAGAGCTGGAGCAATGATCTACTCATTACATATTCAAGCCAGCTTCTTGCAAATGAAGACACTAACACCTTAACATAAAATAAATTTGTCAAGAATAGCAAGATGCTTTTCTCCTTACTAAGAAACAGAGCTTTGGCTCTTTATTGCATTACAGGCTTTTATCCATCAGGGTGGCCACATATGTGATATTACAAATGTCCTGGAAGCCAGGAGTTTGAAATGAATATCTTTGTTAGGGTACCTCTAGAACCCCAGGAAGGAAAGCAAACCTGTTCTCTGAGTTTCCATTTCTCTCTTTTTTTAATTTTTATTTTTATATTTTTTAATTACGTATTTTCCTCAATTACACTTCCAATGCTATCCCAAAAGTCCCCCATACCCTCCCCCCCACTTCCCTACCCACTCATTCCCATTTTTTGGCCCTGGCGTTCCCCTGTACTGGGGCATATAAAGTTTGCGTGTCCAATGGGCCTCTCTTTCCAGTGATGGCTGACTAGGCCATCTTTTGATACATATGCAGCTAGAGTTAAGAGCTCCGGGGTACTGGTTAGTTCATAATGTTGTTCCACCTATAGGGTTGCAGACCCCTTTAGCTCCTTGGGTACTTTCTCTAGCTCCTCCATTGGGAGCCCTGTGATCCATCCACTAGCTGACTGTGAGCATCCACTTCTGTGTTTGCTAGGCCCCGGCATAGTCTCACAAGAAACAGCTATATCTGGGTTCTTTCAGCAAATTCTTGCTAGTGTATGCAATGGTGTCAGCGTTTGGAAGCTGATTATGGGGTGGCAGGGATCCATTTCTCTTAATGTAACATAATTTTATACCTGTTCCACTCTAAGTCAGAATATTAATTTTTCATGATTTGAGAACCTTACCTATATCTTTTATATTCTATTCTAAAACAGATGTTTTATTACAGTATAATTCTTTCAGATAATCTAGTAAATATGTGGGCCCATCTCTCTGCTGCTAGCTGGGTAAAACATAGCAGTGGTTTGGGTAAGGGAGCCAGGCAGCAGGAAAGGGAATCTGTCTCTGTATGTGTATATCCATGTAACATATCCTTAGGATAAAATCTTTGTCCCATGCCTTAGCTAGGATTAAACAAATCACTGGATGCATTAGACAAGGCTGTGAGTTAAATTTTCTATCTGCCTTGAAGATGATGACAGGTAAAGACTTTAGAAAATGGTCAAGGGGGTCATGTATCTCTCTGACTGAGAATTTCCCACACTAAGTGAGTTTGATAGCTGTTCTCAGAAACCTTACAGCCTTACAAGTCCTGAAGCATATGGTAGTCGCTTACAGTCTGTTCTTTAAGAAGGTCATCTGTGTAAATAGGCCCAGTCAGAGGAGGAGTTAGAGCAAAGATCAAAGCTATTAGAATTATCAACCATTTGCTCACCCTCACTTTCCTGTGAAACCAGTAGCTGTGTCTACAGAAAAGAATAAACTGTTTCTCTGAAAGGGAGGAAGGTAAGTATTTCTATGGAAAGTTTTTCAAGTTACTCCTGACCTGAAGGGAGAATGAGATGTCTCTCCAAAATTATAACTAATAATAAAAAGGTTTACCTGACCATGACTAAAATCACACATTTCTTTACTTCCATCACATTCTGGCTGAAAACAATTCTTTTTTGCCCTTTTTCCCTTTATACTACAGGATTGATTGCTACCTATTTTCACGAAGTGCTTCCAACCTTTCACCCTAGATACCAAGTTCCTCTGTACCCCAAACTAGTCACATCTGGATATTTCCCCTTACATTTGCTGGTTTTATTTAATTAAGACTTAACTCCTCGCACAGCTATGAAGTGTTAGTGAGATTATTAATATAAAACTTTCCCTAAATCCAAGATGAGTAAGAATTATGGAGTGGGTAGCTTGGGGAGCAGGGGGAGGGGGAGAATATAGTGGATTTTCAGAGAGGAAACTAGGAAATGGAATAGCATTGAAATGTAAATGAAGAAAACATCTAATTAAAAAAAAACAGGAAAAAAAAGAATTATGAAGCACCCTGTATATCTGTGCATAAAGTATATACTTTATGTGGTATTGACTGCATTACCACAGGGTATGAATTCCTCAGAGCAGGGACTGTGTAACTTTTAGTCCTCAAGCCCCATCATGTAACTGATCCAAGGCCTTCTTCAAGGAAATTTGTGAATTAAGATTGAATTCAGAAATTTTGGGCCATCCAGCATGTTATTAGAGAAATCAGGTTCACCCTTGGAGTTCTTAGTCTCATTAATAAAAATAATATGAGTAGATTCAAAGGGAAACTCAAGAACAATTTTATTAGAGTTTGAAAGAACAAAACAAGGGCAGCTAGCTATAAATCTTGGCCAATGCCCAGAGAAGATGAATGGAAAAGAGAAAGAAAATAAGCCACAGCGTTTGAGCTAAGCGATCAAGGAGATAAGCCATATGTTAGAGAAACAGCTGCATGGTTGGGAGGGGACCTTTAGAGAAAGAATGAAGTCCAAATTATTAAACAAAGTACACTGGAGGGAGGGGGAGCAGGGAAGGAGAGAGAGAGAGAGAGAGAGAGAGAGAGAGAGAGAGAGAGAGAGAGAGGAGTTAGGTGTTTACTGAGGAAATGTGAAGACAAGACATAAGCCCATGGAGGTTCTGTCATGACTGCAAAGAAAGTGTTGTGTTTTGGAGAAGGAAATGTTCATTATCTCATTAAAGGAAACATGATTCTTCTTAGCTCTATCATGATTCAATATAAATACCCAATCTTGAGAGGTGTTCCCCAGGCTAGGTAACTGACAAATTCTACTGGATTAACCCTTAAGAGAGAAGATGTTGGGAACAAAATAAAAAAGGGGGGCCTAGGGGGTCTGGAGAAGAATGGAAGGAAAAAGATGCCCACACCCTGCCAGATTTTCGATATTCTCTTGTCAGTCAGGCGGTGGGAAGGCTGATATCTACCGTATCCACTCATCCCTGGGTGGGCATTCTTCTATCCCACTCTTCAGGGGATGGTCAAGGGGCAGCCCTGCCTGGGGACCTTCCCGGAGCTACTTTGCTAAGGCCACCAGGGTTGTGGGAGAGAAGGAAGAAGGAAGAAGTTCCCAACACTGAACAGAGTGCACAGTGGAACTTGAAGGAGCAGAGCAGAGACTCTATGGTTTTAGAGCTTTATTGTAGAAATGCAGGGGAAAGAGAGAAGGTAGAAATGAGGAAGAGAGAAAGAGAGAGGAGGGGGAGGGGAGGGGAGGAGAGGAGAGGCCCAAGAGAAAGGGAAGAGGAAAGAAGTGAAAGGAGAGGTGAGAAGAAAGAGGAATAAGAGAATGAGGTGCGGGCTGAGCACCCCTTTTTATGTTCTTCACTGTTGCTAGGTTACTGGGGAGGAGTTTAGCCTGAAGGTCAGAAGCTTGGGCCATTGCTTATGTGACTACTGACTATGCTTCTCTTGTGGGAGCTGTGGGAGGTGGTATCTTAGGCAGGGGCTGGAGTTCCAGGAGCATGAGGGAACGCCTACTGTGTCATGTAGGTGAATTATGACGACCATCAAGGTTCAGACCTCAGCTCCCAGCCTGCAATTCCCCACAAGAAGATGATGGCATCAGAGGTAGATTCCAAACTCTACTATATAAAAATTAAGTCTTTACAATAAATCAATTAGAATTAGGTATTAGTGAAAAATTCAGCTCATCACATAGAAAAATAAAAGCAGACGTGTAGTACGCACCTGTAATTCCAGCACTAGGGAAACTAAGGTAAAATGATTGTGAATTAAAATTCAATTCACTAGGACTCAGAGCGAAACTGTCAAAAAATCATTCTTACTGTTTGCAAATAATCCAGTGAATAAAAATCTCCAGCAAAGAGTGCTTTTATAATCCACCTATTTCCAGAACACTGAGGAAGAAAACATTCCAGTCCAAATCCATTGATGTAAAAGCAGTTCTTCTCTGCAGTATTGATCTTAATGGGCCCAGTCACTTCAATTCAAAACATAAGTATCTTTCCTAGTTTTGCTTAACATCATGAGGCTAAATAGTAGAAAAGAAAAAGAGGACAGAAGGACACACTGGCTGAGCATATTCTCTGAACTCTTTAAATGTCTTCAATTATTTGTGAAAAAAAGAGAACTCAGGGCAAATTGAAGGAGTGACATAAACAAGTGTGGGATCTTAGAATCATACACCAGCCTCTAAAATCTTCTTGTCACAGCCCTCTCACCAAATAGGCAAGAGATTCAAGATATTGCTATAGATAAGAGAGGCCTTTGCCTGAAATCCTTAGAAGGGTATGGGCTAGATATGTGGTGATGCTGTTACCTGGGAAACAGAGGTTCCTATTTAGTGTTTTTAGTCTCACTAATGTAAGAATTTAGTAACTGACTCAAGAAGAAGATGGAGGAGAGGATAAACCTACTAGCTCTAAAGAGTGAAACAATAGGGTGGACAAACACCATGCTGAAGGAAAGAGAGAATGGTGAAGACAAAGAAACAAAGCCATGGCATTCACTGTGGAGACAATCAGCCATGCAACAAAGGCATGGGGAAGCATCAGAAACAAAGGTACAGAGCCATTGCCAGGACAGGAAAATTTACCCTTTGGTCAGTAACCAAAAGGGGATAAAGAAAAGTAAAAGTTAAGCTTTTCTGAGGCAAACTCCATGGCAGATGCACCACAATGTTCCCTGATAGAAAGGGGATAGAAGCATCAGCACTGACAAGAGTGTTCTGAGAAGGTAAAATACATGATGTCCTTAAGGGATAATCTCTCCCATTTCCTTTTGTGTAACTTAGAATAACAAGTTTCTACTTAGGACTAGAGATAGAATTTAGAACAAAGGCCAGATATCTTAAAATTATCATATGGTAATTGATTTTCTAGAAAGGGCCAATCTAATGCTTACATTTCCTCTGTTGCCAGGGTAAACAGGAGGTGGGGTTCCAAAATTTCATACCTTAAGGCTACTGTAGCATGGCACAAAGTTAACCCTATGTTATACCAGTAACATTAACAGACTAGGCATCAATCGTCTCATTTCTAAAATGAGTAAGAATTTAGAAATGGTTATACTGATCTGCTGAGACAAAATATGTGAGGGTTCTTTCAGCTGTGTATTTCTTAGGACTGGAGAAATTGGCAAGAGGGTTATCTATATAGTATTGGAAGTGTAACACAAGAGTGACAGTCAGATGAGTGCTCCAGATCTAAAGTAGGGACAGATAAGGTGAACACTTCAAAGAAGAGAGGTAGGACTATACAAGACTGGTTGGTTTGGACTACCAGGCTAGCTCAAAGTTAAATAAAATCTACTTATTTTATTTAACAAATATCTGCACAGTATTTACTTTATGACAAGAATTTCTCTATACAAACAATAGCCAAGCTAATCCTGACAACTTTATAAGTTTGAGTATGGCACTCTGGTTCAATTTACAGATGAAGAAAGGATTAGGCAGAGGTAACATACCTTACTTATGTCACTTAGTTGGTGAATGACAGTGAAACCATAAACATATGCCTTGATAATCCATAGTGTTACCTGCCAGACATTACTTAACTCACTGAAATAGATTGTGTACACGTTGGCTTCACGGAAAGGCCTAGATTCTAGTATAACTTTTATGATTAAAAAGATTTTTATAATTGGGTTAATCATTCTTCATGTATCTTCCTATGTGTAAAAGGGGTTTTCATTTTCCATTACAAGCTAAATTCCTTGCCTCTTCTAAAGACATTTTATTAAGTCACAGCTTTGGTGTTCTTTTCTCATCATTTCTCTCAGTTAAACATGATTCATTTGCTGTATTACACAATCCTTTTTCTTCCCCAAGAAGATTCCACTGCAAAAGGAGAGAGAGAGAGAGAGAGAGAGAGAGAGAGAGAGAGAGAGAGAGAGAGAGAGAGAGAGAATATCCAGGAAAGCTTATTTCTATGTTGTTCATTTAAATTTAATAACACAGTTATTGATTTATTTAAATATTATGGGGTTATTAAAAGCATTAACAATGTCTTTCATTTCATTCTGTTTGTTTAATGTCTATTTGGGAACAGAATGTAATTAAAGAAACATTATCTAGCCGATGCATTTTCTTTGTGCTACAAATGTAAAGTTAATTTTCAGAGGGAGATCAAGGTATGGGCAACATATACAACCCAGTGCACATTGCTTAACCATGGTGAAGCTAAGTATCCAAGTAACCAGGAAGTAGTTTTACCAATTCCTTGAACATAAATATTACTTCTAAATAAAAGGGCAGTGCTGTAGACCCAAAGTGGATCTCAATGATAAGGGAAAGCAACATAGACAAAAGAGAGTTTCCATGAGTCACTTTAAGTGACTAACTGTGGAACATCACTATTATATGGAAAGCCTTATGAGTATAAGCATTAGATCTAGTTTATTTGCCACAGTTTTCCCAATAATTGGGCTTAATGTGAGGCCCAAAGATAGCACTTAAAACCTACTACAGACTGCGTCACTGGAATAATTCATGTCTACTGACTTCTAAGTAAGAGAATTTTCAACAATGGCTGTAAGAAACTTTGAAAATTAGCTCAGTAATGGATACCACTTTCCTGGAAAAATATCAGGCTTTAAATAATACAATTTTTCTGTGAGGTAAAGATGTAAATACATTCTCTGTATCTTAATCTTCACCACTCTATTGGTACTTTTTATGCTGGGGTTCCTTATGGCTCCCTAAGAATCATTATATGGGAAATGGTGATTATTAGAAAGATCAAGGATATGTAATATCTAGCCCAGTGCGTGTGTGTATGTGTGTGTGTGTGTGTGTGTGTGTGTGAGAGAGAGAGAGAGAGAGAGAGAGAGAGAGAGAGAGAGAGAGAGAGAGAGAGCAGAAAGCATTGAGCCAAAGCTGCCAAAAGGAACTGATTTGGTTTCCTTGAATATGTTTTTCTGGGCCTTGGAAATTGATGAAATTCTCTCATTACCTGTTCTAATCAGTGAAGACCACTCTCATTCACAGAGAACATATGAAGAGTGACAAATTCAGACAGTAGTTTAATAAAAATGTTAGCTAGTCTAACCTTTTTCCAAGCTGTCATTTATTAGATTCCAGTTATGTGTTAAGCATAATGTTGAATGATATTATTTAGCCTTCACCACAACTATTTTTACAGTTGGGAAACTTGAAACATAGAGAGTAGTAGAGGATTTGTATAACATTTCACACTGAGTCAATAGCAAGGCAAGAGTCTAATAATGCTTTGGGCTGTATTAGTGGGGAAACATTTATCTATTCTCATCTTCCTGATAGTCTAGTGGTGGGCAAGGTACATTATATTCCCCTCCTGCAATGCCAGAATTAATCTTCATGCTCAATAACACAATTCCATGAGACATTTCTTAATTATGAAGGATAAAAATCTATGAACCTTGGTTAGAAAATACTCCCTTTTAATGACATTATTGAGACCAAATCTGAGTGGTTTTGTTTATAGCTATGAGAACTAGAGTACATCAGTATTATTTTAAGATTGTTCCCTCTAGAATCTAGGGTGGTAATACCTACCCTGATAGGGGTCATGGAAATACCTACCCTGTTAGGGCTCATGGTAAGAGTAGTGTGAAGTAGACACATATTTTCTTTGGAAAGTCAGTTATGTCAAGGATGTTTTGTTGGGGCACACAGATGAAAGGATGTCTTACTAAAGCAAACATGTGAAAGAATGTTTTCCTGAAGCAGATACAGGTGAAAGGATGTTTTGCTAGAGCAGACACATGAAAAGACACATGATGAAGAAATATAAATCTAACCCCACAGACAGGGGGAACTGGAGCATTGGTTTGCTTTACTCTGCCTCACTATTCTTCACTAATAATGTGGATGTATTGGTTTGCCTTACATTGTGGTTGCTGAGCTTCACTTGTGGTGATGACAGAGAGAAACTCACTAAAGAACTTCTTATCATGTTCCTGCAGCTTGCTGCTTCTGTGGCTTTACCTTAGGCTAGTTGTCAAGCCTTACTTTTTCTTCAGGATTGAACTGCAGCTGCTGGTTTATATGTGGTGTCTGTTTGCCAAGAGAACTGGACTACAGCTGTGGTATCTGATTGTTGAAATAACTCGGGCAGAAGAGGGTGGGTGGGTAGGTGAGGGAGCATGCTCATAGAGGCAAAGGGGAGGAAGGAGAAGGTGGATGTGGGATGGGGGTTTTGTGGAGGGGTAACCAAGAAGTGGAATATCATTTGAGATGGAAATGGATGTAACGGGTATTTAAAAAAAAATAAGGACTGGACTGCAGCTGCTGCATCCTTAGTGTTTGCTATGGGACTGAATTGCTGAGAAAGAAGATTGAGCTTGCCCATGAAGAACTATTGCTAAACAGGTCCACTTCACCATATCCTAATAACTTTTCTCTTCCACTGCCTCTGGTGGATGGTGGGCAAGAGGAGAGATTGAATATTTATTTAAAAACGCTGCAGAAAATGTATGCCTACATTAGTGCCTAGATTGTCAGAATTAAATTAGATCAATTTGTATTATACTATGAAACATCATACCTGGCACACAGTTTAAATATTCAAGAAAAATAGTTACCTTATCAATTAACTCTTTATTGGCTCAACTCTATTCTTACGGAGAGTGATGATGTTGAATAACCTCAGGAACACTCTAAAATTTTCTGTCTTTTTATTGTGTATATTTGGGATATTCAAACTTAGTATGCGGCTTCATTATCATCCTTTTCCCAGTCATGTGAAAAATTCAACAGCTAGACACAGACAGACATTTTTTTTCTCAGCTATTTATTCTATACCCATGAAGGTAAGGCCTTTCCAAACCTCTGGCAACATTCTTATGCTCTATTTGACTAAGTTTTTCTTTCCCATTGTCAGGGTGTAATTTTGAGCTGTCTATTTATTTATATTCATGTAAATTTTTATAGTTAGTTAATTGAAACAATATATCTATAACCCAATTTGGCTTCAATGACATATTAATATTTCTGCCATTGGCTCTGATGCCCTGGTATAATAGGTGTACATTGCCACACGATGCATACTTCTTCATTTTGAATTTTCTGGTCACCATCCTGATCAGGCTGGCATGAGAAGAAAATGCTGTTTCTATTTTGCAAATATGGTAACTAATATTCAGATGATGCCTGTATTTTTTTCTTCTTCAACAGCATTCACACATGCACATATAAACACAGAACTCTAAATGGAAAAGAGCCCGAAACAAATAGAAAGTAGGATGGGAGAGTACTTTAGATGCGCTATATTTGCCAACCCCTCAAAACCTCTGTTAATGCTCATAGGCTGTATATAAATTCAATGCATTTATTCATAGTTAAACTCTTACATCTACTCCTGTCTTTTATATGGAGAACAGGGAAACAATACATACAAAAACAATGGGTAGGACTGAAAGTTTAACTAATAATGTCCTTCCTTCCTTTATTACACACGTACCTGACATTATCTGCTTTTTCTGACACTGTCTCTGGTAGAAAGGCAATTTTAAAGTGATATCAGAATAGCAGCTTCAATGAATCCTGTATAAGAAGCTGTACCCCTGTTCTGTTTCTCTCAAGAAGAGATCTATGATTAGGCTCGTTATATATGTGGACACCAAGATGAAAAAGACTGTACTCTTACCAATATTAACATTTCTGATGATCAAGGAAGAAACAAAAGCAGTATACCTTGCATGCTGTCTATGCTTATCATACATGCAGAGTTCAGAAAATGATGGGCATGGAAATGTGAATAAGCAGATAGGCTTTCGAATTGTGACAAAGTCCACCAATACCTACTTACTCCAATTACAAAGACTGAACCTAAAAGATAAGCAATCTTGTATCCCCTCTACATTTCCTGAGTTTTTCCTCCTCCCACCTGGAATTTAAGTCCAATATCTAGAATTTCCCACATAAATAATTGGCCACACCTCACATGGGAAGAATGGTCAAGATCTGAGCCTCAAACTTTAATGGCAATATAATAATTTGATATACAACACAAAATAAACATAAAACAATCAACTTGGATATAAGAAGGTGATTAGAGTAAAAAAAAAAAATCAGATTCCAAGACTCATAACAAATGACTGAAATAAATGATTCTGTATGACTGGAAATTATGGAGACTCAAGGGGACATGGTATCTGGAGGGCATTCCATGGGGCAAAGAAAATACAGAGTATTTAATGAGTCACAGGGACAGAGTAAAGGTCCATAGATAAATTCTACAATGAGTCAAATAATATGCTCTGTAAGCAATTAATGGTTGAAACGCACTATGTCTAAGATTAGTACCTGAGCAGGGGATTGAAGAATACTCCCTCAGTGCTTCAGAAATCCTAAGATATTTTTCTATGTCTCTATTCACACAGCTACTAAGAGATAGACCTAGGAATTAGAGTCTAACTCAATGCTTCACATTGCTCTATTTGATTAATTCTGACTTTTGCTTGGGTGGGAAATAGAATTTATTCACAAGATATAGAGAAAGCAGAGATACTGCTAAGGAAGTTTTCATATCTATTTTCACAAACTTCATTCTGCCAACCTCAGAAACATTTGCTACAAATGTATCTACCATCTTTTTACTACTCCAAAAATCCTAGAAATACTCAAAGAAAGAAGTCATGGAAGATCAGATTTTCTGTGTTTCTCTTGGAACCTGCTATCTGCTTTCTTTTTAGCCTGTCTGGTTTTCTTTCTACAGTAGCTACTACAGAATATGTGTGTCTGTGGCGTGTGTTATAGTGGTGGGAGGCAGTAATTTCCCTGGTGTTAGTTGGCTTGCAGGCAAGCTGAGAACCTACACTGCACTTCAGAGGACTTACCTCATGTGCACCCATTGCTTAAAAAGCTTTAGTTTCTACTCATTTTGTCCTACATTTAATTTTCTTACCTTTGATAGGAAAGGAAATTAGGAGGAAGGGGATAAAAGATGAAAACAACCTAGAAAGGGCTGAAGGGGAAGGATGGTGGGGGCATTAAAACCACTGCTATGTAACCAGCCAACAAGGATACTTCATGTTTATGGGCTTTGGTTGCCATAGAGACAGTTACATAACTCCAACTGGTGGTGAAATTTCATACTGCTTGTGGTGGCAAGCGATATTTCAGTCACTTAGGGGCTACTTTTAAAGAGAACAAATAAAGTAGCTGAGGGGCCCTTTGTCTTGCCGGCTACAACCTGCACTGTTTCAGCCACACACACACCAGTCATTTTCCAGTTTTCTGTGTGTAGCAAAATGTTCCCAATTATTCTCTGAGTAGAGCTGGGCAGTTACTCCTCTCCTCAGTCCAGAATGGCTAGGCATAAGGCTCAGAGCAAAAAGAAAAAATAAATAAAGCCTCCTTTGGGGTGGAAAGCCTGTGTGGAAAATTTCAGCTTGGAAGGCTTGTTTTCTGGGAAAGTTATGAGTTGAAAGGAGTGCATGTGCTCACTAGCACTAAAAGGCTAGATCCTTTTTGTTCAATCTCTCTCTCTCTCTCTCTCTCTCTCTCTCTCTCTCTCTCTCTCTCTCTCTCGTGCATCTGTGTGTTATACAAATCTGTATATATTTGAACTCACATGTAGACTGATATACACTCATATTTACACATGTTCTATAAGCATGTACACACTTGATTTCACACAATTCATTCAAATAATACAACTGTTTGAATATACACATCTATTTATTTATAATGCATAAATATGGTAGGAAATATAAGAAATTCCCAATTTTAAAGTGTCCTGAACTTATAAAAATGGTGATTTCATAAGATCGAACCTATATGTTTCTTACACATTTACATCTATTTATATGTACATATTTACTATCAGTATACTCATTCTCTCACGAAATGGGACTCTCACAAACTCACTGATACTTCTACTTCCTTTCCCAGATTCTCTCTCATGAAATTTCCAGATAATCTTGTTAAATCTTCACAAATACCCTCGCACTTTTATATTCCCCATTTATTTTCATTCATACATGTTCACACATTCTTAAGTTTCCCTCTCCTTTCTCAAATGCAGTCATTTATGTTGGCTCACATAGTGTCATGATAATTGTCTGTCACTAATCCACATGTTAGCCACTCTGCTACGCTTGTATACAAATGACAGGGCTACAATTTTTCATCTGTTGTTATGATTTTGTTTGTTTATTTTAGAGATCAAGTTTCTCTATAAAGCTCAGACTAATCAGGAACCTGCTGTGCAGATCAGTCTGGACTTGAAATCGTAGAGACCTGTCTACTTCTGCCTCTGAGAGTTAGGACTAAATGATTATGCTATCATAACTGGCCAGAATTTTAGAGGGATAACTGATTACTAGTTGCTTGCTTGTTTGTTTGTTTGTTTTTGTTTGTTTTTGGAATTTCAAAGAAGCCTCAGGAGCTACCTTTTGGTAAAATACAATGATTTGTACAATTATTCCTAGTAGATTAACAAATTAAAAGGCAAAGAACCAATACTGCCCTATATTTATAAAATAAGAATTAAATAGATATTAAAATGTTGATGCCATGCTCACCGTGATTGCCTCTGTAGCACCTGTTTCTTATGGGTGGAGACATTTCCAGTGAAAATACTGTGCACAAAACAGAGACTGGGCATATCTGACTCTGCTGAACCATGAAGGAGATAAAAGTTGGTCTTCGGTTGACAATATTGGTAAAGGAGAACAGGATCAGTATTTTCCTCCAATGTAGAATCCTTTTATTTCTCAGGCCTTTCAAAAGTCTACAAATATATCTTCTTGTCTTGGTTAGTCAGTAATAGAAGCTCTGGTTTTGCGGCACCCATCTTTTATGATTATTTATGGTGTAGTAACACCTTGCATGTCTGGTGTACAGAGAAGCATGAGATCCAAAATCTTCCTTGAATTAGAAGTAATTCATCTATGTTGCCTGTAACATAAATTTATAGGGAAAGAATATTGCCGAATCATTGGGCTTTAAGAATAATATTCCTAAAATTATATTGGAATGCTGGATCTCTAGAGATAAAGATGCCTTGGATTGTCTTATACAGGAAGCTTTGGGAACCATCGTTTTACTTTAGAGACTCAAAATTGCAGTCAGAGTTCTGGGATCTGAAAAGATGTTAAACTAAAGGCAATGAAAATAGCATATATTTTGTTGTAGGGGTAAGGTGACATGGTGATCTGCATTCACTATCAGAGATGGCTAACTTTGTTTTTCCTCCTTGAAACCACTATTCACTCTCTTCTGCTTCTGTCTTAGGAAGCTTGCATCTTAACAGGACTCAGCACCCCCTAGCTTCCAGTTCTGTTTGAATATTCTATGCTCTGGCAAGATAAAAACGTGTAGAGACAGGAAAATATTAAGTGGAGGTTATGGAATCCTGTAAAAGAGGGGGAGGAAGAATTGTAGGAATGAGATGGGGTCAAGGACACCAGAAGAAAAGCTACAGAATCAATTAACCGGGCCTCATAGGGGCTCAATAGACTAATCTGACAATCTGTGAGCCTGAATGGACCTGACCAAATCTCTCTGCATATGTTATGTTTGCACAGCTTGGTCTTCTTGTGGGAACAGGGACTGTCCTTGACTCATTAGCCTCCTTTTAGGACCCATTTTCTCTTGGTAGGTTGCCTTGTCCAGCCTTACTATGAGGGAATATGTCTAGTCTTTATGCATTTTGATATGCCATATTTGGTTTATATCCCTGGGTAGCCTTTTCTTTTCTGAAGGAAAATGGAGAGAGAACAGGGTCTAGGAGAAGAAAAGAGAGGGGAAATTGTGTTCAGTATATATTATATGATAGAATGTTTTTTAAAAATTAAAAGAAAAAGTTGTGGAGTATGGGTCAATTTCTTGATGTATTTCTTGTGGTATTAACTATAAGTGGCTGTGCCCCTCAACTCAAAAAAAAAACAATTTTATTCTCAAAGCAGACCTTTGTTCTTTTTAAAATTCACTAACTCTCTTATTCTACTTTTCCAGACTCCATGGCTTGAAGATATATATTTGTAAATAGTTTCTTTTTATTAAAAAATCCTCGATTTCTCCAAATTTGCATGTGTTGTCTGTTTTCTTGCAAGGCCAAAGGATAAGAGAATTTTGTTGGAAGATCTATTGTTGCTATTCTAAGGTCTAGAGACATGTTAGAGAGAAGAAAAAGCTATCCTTCTATTTCTGTGTTGGCCTGCTATTCCTTGTACTTGTTACCTTGCTCATACTTTAATAGTGAATAGGCCTTAAGCACTACTACAGACACTTCCTAGACCACAAGCCAGTTTTAAGGCATAAACTCGTTCATTGGGAAAATATCATTTTTACAAGTTCAGGACACTTTAAAATTGGGAATTTCTTTTATTTCCTACCTTATTTGTGCATTATAAATAAATAGATGAGTATATTCAAACAGATGTTTTATTTGAATGAATTGTCCTATCATTTTAATTTGCTTTCTATTCAGTTTCTCTCAAGAACATTACCTTCGGCTCAACCACTATATTGCTAGAAAACTTTTCTGCCTTAATAAGGTTGAGAATAAAAAAAGAGTTATGGCAACTTACAATATTACTTGTGTGTGTGTGTGTGTGTGTGTGTGTGTGTGTGTGTGTGTGTATTTTAAGAGGGTCAAAAGGAGTGTTTGGTCCCCTGGACCTACAATTATAAGCAGTTGTGAACCCATTGTGGGTGCTAGGAACTGAATGCAGGTATTGCCTTTCCAGCCTTCCTCTTGGATTTTTGTCTTTGGATAGGGGTTAGTATAATGGAAATCCTTTTCTGACCCCTCTTACAACCTAGTACTCATTTAATGCTTCACTTACAGACCCCATGGAAGATTGAAAGATTGAGAGTGTTTGCTTAAGACATACTTTGCATGGCTTGTTTATTGCTTCTTTACTCTCAGCCATCCCATTTTATCTAACACAGTTGTCTTTTAAAACTATTTTATTTAAACAGAATCCTCAAGATTATTTAGAGAAGCCATTTCAAACTGTGTACCTTTAACTACTTAGGAACTAGGCAGGACTATCATAGTGGCATAAAGGAAAGTTTAAGCAGATTATACTCTGGCACAGAATTCATCCTCCTTAACTACTAACATCTCTGTTGTCTCTGATATTCCTAGTGTATATAAAGAATATCATGCTTTGTTTTGCTATATGTGGCTGTCTTTGATTACTTTATAACTATATTTTATTATAAATTACTGTCTATAATGAGAGAAAGACTGACCTACTCCATCACTTCTGTTGTACATATAAGTAAATTAAAGCTCAGAGAGGAAAAGGGTCTTGCTCAAGATCACACAGTAAATCTACCAGTAGCATGTTCAGTCAGGCCAGACCAAATGAAGATTCTATCTTTATTACCTTAACCTAACTAGTACTTGCAATCAATATCCTTGAATCTCCTGTTTCTAGTTTATTGGTTGATAGGGATAAAAAACCAACACATAATGCTCTAGAGTCTGAGAGGCTACAGTATTGAAAACAGAGCTGATACCTCAGTATACATGGCTACATAAGGACCTGATGAGTAGGGCCTTTCCAAGCAGCTGTTTGGCATGCCTAGCACTAAATTATGCAAGGCCCCAACCTCTAGCCTGGCATAATTCCCCCTGCACCCAAGGTGTTTATCTATCACAGATGTTCCCATCAAACTAAATACATTTTCAACTTTAAACAACTATCAATTATCCTAACTACTACAGAATGACAGCTTGAGGGGTCACTGACTGTTTTTCAGGCCAGAGTAGGATTTTGGCACATATAATGCCAAATCAGTGGCAGTAGCTGTGTTAAAGGCAAAGCATGTTTTCGTAATTCTTACAGATCATGCTTCATTTCCAGAGAAATGCAAAGATAAAATTTTTGGACACAAATGTGAAGAAGTATTTCAGTAATCAGCTAGGGACCTCTGAACCCTGTGGCTCTGGCCTCTACGTCTTAAGGTAGATCCAGAAGTGTAGTATTATGAGTTTTAAGTTAGCATTTGATCCACATAAGCCAACTCTAATGTTTCTAGGCATAGAGGCAGTTAAGAACATGGACTCTGCAATTAGTTTGCTTTGGTTCTAATCCTAGTTCTATCACTAGCTACACATCTTGTGCAAGTTTCTGGGTCATTCTATATCTCAGTTACATTATTTGTTGAAGAGAAATGATGCCCTGAATTATAAGGATGTTGTGAAGATTAAGTACAATGACTCATGTCTCAGTGTCCAGGTACATACAAAGTTCTACATACATATTAGCTAGTATTAATATTTTCAAGGCCCTTGAACCAAAAAGGTCTTGAATATTGAGACTTAGCTAAGTTAGGGCCTATTTTTGAAGCAGATGACATATAATAGTTCCATAGAATTAAAGACAAAGAAATTACAAATTTTTCTTCCTGTTAAACTGAAGATATATTATTCTAGTTCAAAGTGGCATGCCTCAATTATCAGATAGATTCATATATATATATATATGTATACACACACACACACACACACACACACACACACACACATGCACACTGTGGCTGAGGAAAGAAAATTGTTTGCAAAATTTTATCCAGAATTTAAACCTATATTTCTATGTGCCAAGCCCTATAAATGTAAGCTGTACTTATGGACAAATTTAGATGATAAGGAACTCAGATCATAGAATTAATATTACAAATGAGAAGTGATGAATCAAAAAGTTGTTAACTATAAAAAAAATTGAAAATAGTGCTGGAAAGATGACTCAGCAATTAAGTGCACTGACTCTTAATTTCAGAGGTCCTGAGTTCAATTCCCAGCAACTACATGGTGGCTCACAAAACATCTGTAATGGGATCTGATGCCCTCTTCTAGATGTGTCTGAAGAGATCATTAGAAATTACCAAATTAAGAAAGATGATGGTGAAAATTTTATAACTTGTTTCAGTCTCTTAAACTGTTCTAGTCTATTACCAGAAGAGGCTGATGGTCATGTCTAGTTCTTCATTTTCTCTCTTCTGAATACTCAAAGACACTAGAACAATTAGGGTTAACTTTGAAGTGTGACTCTGTTCAGGGATGCAAGATATGTTTAAATCTTAGAACTAATTTCACTGGATTGTCAATGGGTAATTGTCGAAAACACATCCCAACAGAGGTAAACATGTTAGATACAGGAAAAATGACATGAAACACATGAGCCTAGAAAGTAGACAATTCCAAAGTTTGCTCCACTTCTGTGCTTCCCTAACCTGGAGTACCACTGATGGTTATGGCAGAACTTAGGACTTCTAGAAGTCTTTGCCGTCCTTTAGGGGCAAAAAAGTGTGGTCATGACAAGAAAACAAACCCTACGTGGTTTTGAGGGTCTGCTATGTAAATAAAAGAACAAAGTATTAGTTGGGCTGGAAGAAGTAAAGGTAATTGGGAGAGGATTATCTACCCAGGGAGAAAGCAAGCAGAGTAGTAAAGATGATCTGCAAGCCAACATAATTGGAAAAAATAGCCAAGGAATTAAATAAATTTCAATGTGTACCAATACATACTCATAATTCTGTACATATCTCTATGTGCAGGGAAAGTAGGAAACAGGAAGATTGAGTAATAAACAAGAGAATTTCAGCTTAATGATAAATAATGTGGAACAAATTTGCTTCAAAAATAGCAAATATAGACTTTGGGCATAGTTATGTATAAGTAGTGTGTGTTTAACATTTTTAAGAGGGTGAAAGGGCAGAATAAGAAAAAAATGAAAAAACAAAACAAAACAAAGACCAAAAAACAAAAAAACAAAACAAAAAAACAAAATAAAACAAGACACTAGACTCAAGCTACAAGTTCTTCACCAGCTTTGAAATCCCAAGTGTCTTACAGTGTCTAGCATGCTGTTGGCATTCGGCAAAGGAGATTTATTACTGTGCTCATTGGATGAGACAGGCAGGAGTCATGAGTCTTGGCAAGAAAACCAGGCCAAAAGATTTGCTTTGACTAAAAGCCATATAACTTGAAAGGTTTATTGCTGAACTGATTATGTAATGTAGCATTGAAAGAGCAGTATTTAAGATAAAGATTTGAAGCCCTCAGGCAGGTTTGGAAAGAGAATTGGGGAATAGGACTGAATGCATTAATAGCCCATTTAAGAATTGCCTGCCTCTTAAACCTAATTTCAGACTGCGAAACAGAAAGGCAGTGGGGTACAGTAAAGGGCACTGATTTGGAGTCTGACCTGGACTATGGTAATGCCTCATTGTGATATGAAGTGAAACCTTTTCCTTTTGTGAACATTAGCATATCAATTCAAATCCGGAAATGTGAGGTTAGAATGCAGAAGTTAGGCTTGAGAATCGCTAAGACCTGCTATACTGCTGCATAAATCTACCTGCTATACTCAAGTGTTTAGCTCAATACAACTCTCAACGTTTACCAAAAGTCCTAATTGGACCAATTCTCCAGGTGGAAAATATCCCGTGGTTCTTTCTGTTTTGGCCATATCTAGTTTCAATTGGCCTGGACTAGTAGTTTTCCATTCTGGCAATCCCTCATACTCCTACAAGAAACGTTAAAAGTGCCAAGATTCAGGCCCTACCTCCCAGACTTACTAACTTATAAGATCCCCTGATAATCTCAATGTGCAGCCAGGGTAGAAAATTACTAGAATAAGAAATCTCTCAGATAGACACTGTATAATCTTCAGTAATTTCCTCAATCTTGACTTCTTCCTTCATTTGTCTACATTTGCTATGGTCCTTTGAACATTTACAAGCAATGTATTTCTAATACATTTTGCACTTTGGGTTTAGATACTAACAGTAGCTAACTATTGAAATTAAGATCCTTCATCACTGAAATTACTCAATTTTAGGACTCTTAGCTCTAGGAATTTTATGTATTGGTATTTAGTTGGCTTGTACATATTATTCCTAGCTCTGTGATGGTAATTAAATACCTTGATTGTACATGGCATATTCATCTAATTTTATTCAGTTGTAATTAATTCTTCCTTTTCAAAATAGATTTTTAAAATATTGCATGGAAATGATAAAATTTATCACTTTAAAGTGTACAGTTGAATGATATATATATATGTGTGTTTTTATGTGTGTCCATACTACCATTATCACAAAAAAATTTATGAAGTCTTTATCATATAAAAAAGAAATGCCATATTCTTTAGTAAGTATAATTTAGTACATTCCTATGTCTCTAAACAATTTCCTCTATATAGAGATTTCCCCATTGGTGAATAACTTCTTACCATTTGTTTGCATGATTTAGTCATCTTGCAGAATCTAGGATATTTCTTTTATGGCTGAGTGATGTTCAATTACAGCAATATACTATATTTTCTTCATTCATGAAATTTAAAATATTTAAAGCTTTCAAACAGCAATGTTGTTATAAACATTTGTGTATCTACCCTTAAATCCTTGTGTGTTTCTAACTGGATAATGTATCTTTTTATTATTGTGTTATATAATCTTGATATAAGTCTCTTATTGGATATTTGCTTAAAAATATTTTTTCTCATTTGTTTACTTTCTACTTTCCTTTCCATTTCCTTGTTTGTTTTTGAGACAGCATTTCAATATGTAGGTCATACTACCCTTGAAGCCATGGGCCTCCTGCCTCCATCATTCAAATGCACCACCATATCGAATTTCTCTCCATTTTCTTACTGGCATAATGAAACATACAAAAAAAATGAATTTGAGCGATTCCAATTTAAATACTTTTTTAAGTTGTTGTCCATGGGTTTGATGTTATTTCTAGAGATTTTTTATTAGATATTTTCTTTATTATATTTCAACTATTATCCCCCTTTCTGGTTTTCCCTCCGAAAACCACTATCCCCTTCCCCTGCTCACCAACCCACCGACTCCTTCTTCCTGGCCCTGGCTTTCCCCTACCCTGGGACAGAGAACCTTCCCAGGACCACGGGCCTTTCCTCTCATTGATGTCCCACAACACTTTCCTTTGCTATATATGCCGCTAGAGCCATGAGTCCCATCATGTGTTTTCTTTGATTGGTGGTTTAGTCCCTGGGAGCTCTAGGAGTACTGGTTAGTTCATATTGTTGTTCTTCCTATGGAGCTGCAAACCTCTTCAACTCCTTGGGTCCTTTCTTTAGCTCCTCCAATGGGGATTCTGTTCTCTGTCCAATGGATGGCTGTGAGCATCCACTTCTATAATTGTCAAGCACTAGCAGAACCTCTCAGGAGACAGCTTTATCAGGGTCCTGTCAGCAAGCACTTGTTGGCATCCACAATAGTGTCTGGGTTTGGTGACTGTATATGGGATGGATCTCCAGGTGTGACAGTCTCTGGATGGTCATTCTTTCAGTCTCTGCTCCACACTTCATCTCTGTAACTCCTACCACGGGTATTTTGTACCCCCTTCTAAGAAGGATTGAAGTTTCTGCACTTTGATCTTCCTTCTTGAATTTCATGTGGTCTGTGAATTGTATCTTGGGTATTCCAGGCTTCTGGGCTAATAGCCACTTAACCGAGTCTAATATCACAATTATTTATACCAATAAAAGCATTTTTCAAGCATTCTTACCTCAAATTTACTTTGAATTCCATCTTCATTCATTTGTATGTGATTATTCATTTGCCCTGGAATTATTAGTTATAAATATTATTCTTTCTTCATTGAATGTTCTTGATACCCTTGTCAAAATCAATGTACATTTGGGGGCTTTCAATTCTATTCCACTGATCTATGGACCAATATGTTAAGTATTGCTTTAACAACACTTCATATGTTTTGAAATTCCATACTCTATTTTCATTCTTTTCTAAATGTTTTCTTATTTTCTTTTCTAATTTCTATTTAAGTCATTAGATATACGAGCTTCTTTATTCTTCATATATATGTATATTTCTCTATTTTCCCCAATAATGATCCTGTACCACTTTCCTCTAAGAACAGAATTGTATTACTTGCACTTATAAATCTATTGTGTTTTATCACACAGCTTATCACATTCTGAAAAATATTCTATTGGAAATTAAAAAGAATATTTTTTATTGCTGGGATGAGTGTTCCAAAAATACCTGTTTTGTGTTTAGTTTTAATATAAATTGAGTCTTCTATTTCCTCATGAATTTGGTTTTCTACTTTGGAATGAAGAGTATCACAGTCTGTATACTGTATGTATATTAGATGCTCGGTTTTTTCTTTGTTTCTTTTTTTTTTTTCAGAACTACTTTTTCATTAGTGTATATGATAATGGGTTTCAATGTGAGAATTTGATACATTGTCAACTTTTACCTTTATTACTAGGATGTTTTTAACTTAATATAGTAGTACTTTTATTCAGTGCTCTCATGTTTATGATGGTTGTATTTCATCAATTTAAACCTTTGTTTTAAAATTTTGCTATCTCCAATAACTTTTTTTGTTTTGAATCTTTCCTGTCTGATATTAGTATACTAATCCAACTTTCCTGAATTATTGCTCTTGTGAAAATATGCATTCTCATATTTTTAATTTTAGCAAATTTTGTCTGCATTTAAATTTTCTCTATGAAACATAGTTGAAATATCTTTTTATTACATATTGATAGTCTGTTCCTTTTATTTGCACTGGATAGTAATTCACATTTGTTATTAATATGTTTAGGATTATGTCTGGCATTTTACCTTAATTTTGTTTATGACTAAAATTTTCTTATTCTTGCCAATCATGACTTTTTCCTCTATTGCTTGCTCCTGTATTAAGTGAATATTTTCTATGCAGATCTTTAAGTTTATTAATATTTCTAATATATTTTGAAACCTATTTTTTATGATTACTCCAAATTTTATCACATATATTCTACTATGAGAATCTACTTCAAATTCATACCTGCTTACATCTAATAATACATAGGAATGTTACATCTGTATAGCTGTATTCATTTTACCTTTTTAGTAGTATAGTTAATTGTGTATGTAATATCTATTAACATGAAAAATTTAAAAATATATTGCTATAATCATTAAATATCATCAAATTTTATAAATTTATTAAAAAATCATTAAAATTTTAATGAGAAAAATTCTCTGTGTATATTATATAAGATACATTTTTGTGTTAAGAACACAATATCACATCATGTATACATTAGAATGTAAAATCAATTTTTCTATTTATGGTAAATAATTATGTGATATAATATAATGCTGTGATACATTGCAAAGTAATGAAATCTGACTAATTAGCATATTGACAAACTATACTATGATCTAAAGTTTTTCCTTAAAGCTATTTTGAATTATACAGCGTGTTATTATTAACCATATTCATGATGTTGTATAATAGAATACCAGAACTTAGTCCTTCTGACTGAAACTTTTACACAGTGACCAATGACTAACCCTTTCCTTTGCATTCTTCCCATAGCTTCTTGTAACTTCTATGCTACTCTACTATGATGAGTTCAACTTACTTAATTTACACATATACAATGCTTTATATTTTTGCTCCTTTTTACTTTGCTTATTTCAGTTAATATTTTTAAATTTTATATTCATAACAATGATTTAATATTCTATATCAGAAACATTTAGAGCATTCAAAAACTTTTAGTGAATATTTAAAATTTCTAATTTTTTTAAAACTTAATCAGAATAATGTTTATTGGTGAACACATGTGCACCAAGTGCATGGTTACACCTTATGACCAAAACCATGGTTGCAGGTGGATAAGAGAATGTCTATGGGAAAAGATGGGTGCAAATCCTTTATAGGGATCCAGAAATGATTGCAGCACATTTTCTCTTGGAGCCCTGCCTTTCCAACCGTAAGGGAAGCTGAGAAATGTAGTCTTTTAACAGGAAATTATCAGTCCGGACTCTAAAGGAATATAGAAAAAGCGGGTCAGGAGTGACATAGCTGTTTCCTACTGATGAAGGTCTTTGTTATAGTAGGTAATTCTAGATCCATTGAAGAAAGAGTTCTCTGTAGAAGGATGTTCTCTGGTCATTTAGCAGGAGTTTTAACTTAATTGGCTGGTATGAATCTTGTGATTGTCATTCTGTATTGCTGAATAGAATTTTGAAAAATAATTGAGAGATTTCTCAGAAAGGCTGAAGGGGAGAAATGGAGGCCAGAGAGACAGAATGGGCCTGTAATATGAAGTGGGTACAGAGTTGATTCAAGCTGACAGTAGCTATTCCCATTGCTGGGATTGTATGCAGAAAGAGCTGGGAGCTACAGAACATCAAAGTATGGAAAGAAACAAATAGAGGACTAAAGTAAAAAGAAATTGGGGAGAGACTAGGGGAAAGAGAGGAGAAATTTTCATTCAGAATGTAATATATGATAGAGGAAATATAAAATAAAATAAAAAACAATTATGCCCAAACCACTATGAAATGGATTTAGGTCTCTTGTAGCAAAAGTTTCTCTACTGTGTCTAAAATGTAATTTTGTAGATAAATTTTCAACTACAGAATTTACACATGATTACTTTTTAAATGTTGTCTCTTGGAATTTTCACCCATATAATCTTAACAGCTTAGTTGTCTAAACAAGATCTACATGAAGACAACACCAATTGACATGACAAGAGATAATCAATAGTTTCTGAAAAAGTGAGATTCAGTCTTCTCCAGAGACCAGACCCCTGATAGATAGTAATCCAATTTCAAGTTCTCAGCCATAAGCATATTTATATACACAAATAATGCAAAATGGATCTTGTGTATGTAAATAATGATGATATTAATTAAATGAGATGGCATACATTTGAGAGAGAATGACAATAGAGGGGAAGTAGGAAGGGTGTTGGCAAGGGAAATTATATACAGTACTCATGTATGAAATTTTCAAAATATGAAATATTGAATTTTAAAAGAATCAAATGAGACATGCTCAACACTAAAGATTTTCTCTATTATTCTTTTGTTGATAACTGTACATAGCCTGGGTCTTATGGTTTTATTGCTGTGAACAGACACCAAGACCAATGCAAGTCTTATAAAGGACAACATTAAATTGGGGCTGGCTTACAGGTTCAGAGGTTCAGTCCATTATTATCAAGGCAGCATGAAGGCAAATGTGGGGATGGAGGAGCTGAGAGTTCTACAAATCTTCCTCTGAAGGCTGCTAGTAGAATACTCTTCCAGGCAGCTAGGATGAGAGTCTTAAAGCCCACTCCCACAGTGACACACCTACCCCAACAAGGCCACACTTTATAATCCCACCACTCCCTGGCAGGCCCTATACAAACCATCACAGCCTGATATTTCTATATTTTTAGACTTTTGTTATACTCTTTCCCTCTCCTTCCCCCTCTCTCTCTCCATCTCTGCCTCCCCCTCCCCTGCCTCTGTGTGTGTGTTTTCATGCCATGATGCATATATAGAAGTGAATGGACAACTTCTAGGAGTAAGTTATGTGAATTGAACTCAGGTAATCATATGTGACAGGAATTGTCTTTATCTGCAGAACCATCTCTTAGACCTCTATTATTTCTTTAATTGTGGGTTATTTTGTTTTCTGAGCATATCTGTAAAAGTTAATTTTATTTTATTTCTGATAAATATGACATCTCTGAAAGTTCCTTTGGAGTGTCTTTTTCTGGTGCCCAGTTTATTGGGTAACTAACTGGTGTACCCTTCACTGGAGCAGACTATTTCTCCAATCTTTAGCATTACTTAGTTATCTGTAGTTTTCAATGTAGGGTTGAGGTCTCCTGGGCTTTCATTGATTTTGGCATGCCTGTTATTGTCCTTGTTCACCTAATGTTTAGGCAATCTTGTTGACAAGACTTTATAGCAATAGGTTTTGACATTACTAGGAGAAACAAACCACAGCCAACCTTCTAATGTGGTTCTTACAATCTTTAAAAATGTTCCCTGAGCCTTAGGTGCGAGGGTTGTTTATAAATGTATCCATTGGGACTGTGCTCCACAGCTCTGAATTTTGATTAGTTGTGGTTTTCTTTAATTGTCTCAATCTGCTGCAAAGAAAAATCTCTGATGAGGAGTGAGAACTCCCCTTATCTGTGTGTAAAAGGCCAAATATTTATAATGTAGTAAGGGATTATACTGTTTTAGTAATGTAGAAACTGTAGATTCTCCTCCCAACTCCATAATTTCAAAAGCTCTGTGTAGTTCTCTGGGTAGTTTTCTAGCTTTCCTGTACCAGATATAATTTCTTTTTTGTAGAATAGGTCATAAGACCAATTGTTTCTTACTACCAAGGTATGGATGCCACTATTTAACCCTTAGGGTTATCTTGCCATGATGTTCATTGTGATGATTCATAGGTGTTGTAGCTTATTAGGACTATTGGTTATATCTCTCCTTTAGGAGCTTTTATGTCCCCTTATAGTATCTGAAAAGCTAGTCCATACTCAAAGAGGGGACATTTAGATAAGCTCTAGCTCATAAGCCTATATGATATGTCTGAACTATATTGTGTCTTCAGCAATAAGGACTTACTTTCCAACTCTAAGGAAAACCAAAGGCAATAGCAATAGTTTAAATGTTTGGGTGTCTCTTGGATAACCTTGAACAACTCAAATGAAGGCTTCTTATATCTGGAGATGGTGATTGCCTGTTTGCTAATTCATTTGTCCATTTGCTTGTTTATTTATTTGTTTTTTGTTTTGGTGATTGTTGATTCTTGCTAATAATATTTTCAGCACAGATGAGAAATTTCATTTAAACTCTCTCTCTCTCTCTCTCTCTCTCTCTCTATATATATATATATATATATATATATATATACACACACAGACTTACATATATTATTGTTTTTAGGAAAATAGCTAATAGTATTGTTTCTTATGACTATTCAGATATTTTTACTCTTATTTTTATTACTCACTCTTTTAACTTTTCCCTAACTATGTAATTAGTGCACCATTTATTTTTCCTATTTCCTGTGATAAGTTTGCTTGTATTCTGCTTTCCTGTTCTCCTTTGATTCTGCGTTTTTTCAGCCCAGCAATAACCTACTTTTGCTTTCCTTGTTTTTACAGTTATTCCAAAATGTGTACTTACATCTGAAGATTTGGAGCTAGGAAAGACAGATGAAAGAGAACACATAATTTTATTGTTTTTCTTTGTCTGAGTTGCCCCATTCAATATGGTCTCTTATAGTTCCATTCATCTACCTGCAAAGTTCATTGTTTCATTAGTTTTCAACAGATAAATAGTATTTCATAGTGTATATATGCCCTATTTTCATTATCCACTCATCAGTTGAAGACCATTTGGTTTGTTTCCATGTTTTTCCTCCTATTGCTCCTTAAGAGTCCACAGGCTCCATCTACTTTTTGGCTATCAGTGTCTGAAGCTGAGTCACCTACTGGGTGGAACCTCTCAGAAAGCAGCCATGATAGATTCCTAGCTGCAAGCAAAACAGAGTATCATTAATAATGTCAGGGATTGGTTCTTGCTCATGGGATGGGTCTCAAGTTGGGCTGGATATTGGTTGACTGTTCCCTTGGTCTCGGTTGTTGAACAGAATCAAATTGAAGAGCCAGAAATAAGCCCCACACCTATGGAGACCTGATTTTTTAAACAGAAGGGAAAACCATACAATAGAAAAAAAGAAAGCATCTTCAGCAAATGGTGCTGGTCTAACTGGATGTCTACATGTACAAGAATGTATATAGATCCACATTTATCACCATGCACAAAACTCATGTCCAAGTGGATCAAGAACCTCAATGTAAAACCAGATACAATAAGTCTCATAGAAGAAAAAGTGGAAAATAGACTTGAATGCATTGGTACAAGAGACAATTGAAACTGAAAAGGCAAAGGACACTGTCAATAAGATAAAATGGCAGCCTACAGATTGGAAAAGGATCTTTACAAACCCTGTATTTCACAGAGGGCTAGTACTCAACATTTATAAGGAACTCAAGAGGTTAAATACCAACAACCCAAATAACCCAATTAAAAATGGGGCACAGAGCTAAACAGAAAATTCTCAACAGGGGAATCTCAAATGACTGAGAAGCAGTTACATGTTCAAAATCCTTAGTCATCAGGAAAATTCAAATCAAAACAACTCTGAGATTCCTCCAACTTACACTCTTTGGAATGGATAAATTCAAAAACTCAAGTAATAGCCCATGCTGGCAAGTATGTGGATCAAGTATAACCAACTTTCCTGCATTGCCAGTGGGGTTGCAAACTTGTGCAACCACTTTGGAAATCAATTCAGTGGTTTCCCAGAAAATTAATAATAATTCTACCTCAAGACCCAGCTATATCATTCCTGGGCATAGACCCAAAAGATATTCTCCCATACCACAAGGACATGTGCTCAACTATGTTTATAGCAGCTTTATTTATAATAGTCAGAAACTGGAAACAACCTAGATGTCCCTCAACTGAAGAATGGATAAAGAAAATGTGATACATCTACAAAATGGAATACTATTCAGGTTTTAAAAATAGTATCTCATTTTTAATATCAATTATTTCGATCTTTTCTCCACTTAGGATGATGTTGGCTGTGGGTTCCTTATCATGTTGAACTATACCCTTTTATTCTACCCTTGCATTCTTTAGTATTCTCACCGTGGAGGCATATTAGATTTTTTCAAAAGCTTCTCTTCTTCTATTGAGGTCAACCTATGATTTTTGTCTTTATATCCACTGATATGTTTTTTTCACATTTGATCTACCTCTGCATTTCAGGGATAAGGAAATCTTGTTCAAGTGGCTAATCATTTTGATGCATGTCTGTATTCAATTTACAGCTATTTTATTGACCATGTTTGAGTCGATATCATTGGGAACATTGGTCTATAGTTCTCTTTTTTGTTGTTGTTGTGTCTTAACTGAACCCTTACCAGGTATTAGTTTTAGAGCGATATTGGCTTTATTATAAGGAATGCCCCCTACCCCTACCACCTCTCTCATAGTATAAGAAGGATTGTCTATAGATCTTTGAATTTCTGGTAGAATTCTTCTGTAAATATATCTCAACCTGGCCTTTTTATTATAATCTGGTAGGCCCTTTTAATATTTCAATCTCTTTATTTGTTATTAGGTCTATTTAGCTTGTTAAATTCTTACTGGATTAATTTTAGTGGTTTGGACAAGTCTAGAAATTCATCCATTTCTCTTAGGTTTCTCAGCTTAATAGTTTATAGGTTTTTCTGCTAGTCCCTTATTTTACTGTGAAATTCTTTGGTGAATTTTGTAAAGACTCTGTTGTACATTTCTGATTCTATTAATTTGGGCAATCTCTTTTTTCTTTTGATTTGATGTGACTAAGTTATGTCACTCTTGTTTTCCTTGTTAAAGAACCAGATCTTGGTATTGGTTTGTTGTTATCTTTGCTTGTTTCTTGGTTGGTTGTTTTTGTATTGTTTTCTTTGTTTTCAATTTATTGATTTATGTTTTGATATTCTTTTAGTTCTTGCCTTTGACTGGCTTTAGAGTTGGTTTGTTCTTGTTCCAATTTTTTTGTGTTACGTCCTTAAGCCAATTTTTCGCTATGTCTGATATTTTTTTCAAATTTATACATTTTTAACTGTAAATTTCTGTTGTGGGACTGTTTTCAGTGTGTCACAGATAGTTTATTGTGTCGTATTTCTATTTTGTTTAAAGAAAGATTTCATTTATTCCTTGATTTATTTTTTGACCCGTTCATGATTAAAGTTTATAAAGTGTTGTGTCCTGATGTTGTATGTATGTATATATTTTTTTTCTTGTAGTTTTCACTATACTTTGTTCTGTATACTTAGTGTTTTGACTATGATATGCTATTGGGATTTTTCTTTCTGGTCTTTTCTATTTACTGTTCATGGTAATTTTTGTATCTCTATAGGCTATTTCTTCCCTTAGTTTGGGACATTTTATTCTGTGATCATCTTCATTATACCAATTATAATCATTTATCTGATTATCTATGTACACTGCTTTATGTCATGTAATTTGATTAAATATAGACAATATTTGCTCTTAGTAGTATATACCACAACTTAAGGTCTTGAAACAGCTTCAAACACTAATCTTTTGCCTGGACATCTTAGAACTTTGATCATATACTCATTAATAGAGTACACCCACATTGTTACCTTGCATGTGATAATTCTGTTAAATGGTTCACAGAACTCCAAAAGTATTTTATCTAACATTTATTGGTTTTCTGTGAAGGATAATATATAGGAATCTATACACATATGAAAAATCACATAGAAAAATTCCATAGGTTTCGGTTGGAGGACAGAGATTTCTGTGCAATTGTGGGCATTGCCTTCCTGGAATGTGAACATGTCCACCTACCTGGAGTCTCATCAAGTCTTATTGTTCAAGAGGTTTTATAGTGTATAATCTGTAGCTATCCTACTTCCAAGAACTCTGTTTAGCTGCATGCTTCAGTCATCTAATCTTGATCTTTCTGAAAACATAAAGTAACCTCATTAACACAAACAGTTGCGATTTGCAAGTATTCATTATGAAGAGAAAAAGATACATCTATCACTTAGGAGACTGCAGGAATTTTAGATGCTGTATGCTTGGTACTAGAGACAAAGCTCAAATATAATTCTTATTGTAGCAAAAAGATAAAAGCTGAGCAAGTTCACATAAAATGACAATAGCTTGGTGCAATGTTATAAAGCCTAAAAAGTCTATTTGGATATGCAGCTGGTAAACAAACAGATTACTCCATAGTATGAAAAATGGCAACAAAAATATTCAAATTTCAATCACTCAGAGAGAGAGAGAGAGAGAGAGAGAGAGAGAGAGAGAGAGAGAGTGTTCTGGAAGATCGTCTGTAGATAATACCATAAATTTAATTTTAACAGTCATTCACATATGTATATCCATTTAGTGTGAAGGAAGATCATAAATAAGTTGCTTAACTCCAGGAGATATTTTTATGAGTGGTTACTATAGGTATGGCTCATTAGAACTTTGTCCTAACAATCAGAAAATCCAAGTTATATTATCATTTATGTGTTAATTGATATATGAAACTCTTAGCAATCCCTCTTTGGTGAGGCCTCTATAACTTTATCATACAGCCGTCTATCTAACATGAATTGGCTACAAATATCAGTTGCTCACAATTCATAGCATAAGTTATTTCAGAAGATAAATGCTATAATTTTCATATTCATCTCATAATTTTAATACTGTGATTATGAGGGAATTTCATTATTAATATAGATTACATTTTTAAATGTATAAAGTTTTGAAAGTGATATGAGTGTGATATTAGATAAATTTATTTTCACATCATCTGTGTGCTATTACATGTTCCAATGGTCTATTTTTATGTATAAAAAATGATCCTGTATTTAGAGGATTAGATCAAATTCCATTTTATACTTAATTGCCTCTTATCCTTTATTTAAACTTAGACCCTATGTCTGTAGCCTAAAGATGGATGGATTTGCTGATTGTTAGGACAAAGTTCTAATGAGCCATACCTATAGTAACCACTCATAAAAATATCCCCTGGAGTTAAGCAACTTATTTATGATCTTCCTTCACACTTGATACTCATTGGATCCATTTATTTCTTGCTCTTGCCAATGTAGCTGAACTGCATAAATATTCCTTTGTTTCCCACTATTGTCCTTTTAATTGGCTATTTAAGGTGGGTGGCCAAGCCTAGCTTGTAGGGACTATCAGAGCCTAGATTTTTGTTCTAAAAACTCTGGAACAACTCTAACAGAATAACCATTATTATTATATGTTGTTTTATTTCTCTACATGAAAGTATACAGAGAGTGTAAAGACTTCCTATCTTCTAGTATCTTCCTCAATTTCTTTCTTTAGTTTGAAAAGTTTGTAGAAACCTTTAATTTCTTTCGTTAGGTTTATTCCTAAGTTCTATCTATCTATCTATCTATCTATCTATCTATCTATCTATCTATCTATCATCTATCTTTTTTATTTATATGACAATATAAATTAATTCTCTGTTTTATTTTTCAGAATGATTGTGACAATACATATGAAGGCTACCAATTTTTGTGTTAATTTTGTATCCTGCTTCTTTGCTGAAACTGTGTTTCAGGTCTAAGAAGTTTTGGTTTACTCTTTAGGATCTCATACATAGAATCACATCTTCAGCAAATAGTGATACTTTTGCTTCTGTTCCTATTTGTATTCCCTCATGTTGTGGATAGCCCTGGGGCTAATATTTGATGTTAATTCCATTCTCCTGTGAGTGACTTCGAACAGAATGAGTCAGCACTCAAGTGATTTCCTGTAAACCTGCTTCCCACCTTAATTTGTAAAATAAAGGAGAGCTGATGATTGGGCAGAAATAAAACAACATATAAAAGGTAAGGTGAAGTGGAAAGTGGAAGAGAGAAGAAGGAGAAAGTGGAAGAGGGAGAAGAAGAAGAGGAAGAACAGTGGAGCAGAAGCACATTGCCTGGAGAAACTGCAAGTTCTAAGGGGTCTCAAAGACATGGAAGATGGTAGTGTAGTGGTTGGTCTGCCAAATCTAGGCACACAGCACATATTCATATTAACTGAGTTCTGTTTTCATTGCCAGGGCATATTTGGGTTGGAAATTTACTGCAACAAAATGGCACCCAATGTGGGGCTCGAACCCATGTTCCTGAGATTAAGAGTCTCAAGCTCTACCAACTGAGCTAGTACCTGGAGAAGTAGCATCCCTTCACAAATATTCACATACATATGCATGCATGACATAATTTTAAAATGTAAATAAAAATTAAGAAATACTCAGTTTGATAGCATGACCATTTATTTACAAGAACATTATCAATGTTCTTGTAAATCAACATCCTAGAGCACATAATTTCCCTAGCCATAGTTTTTCACCATGTTTGCAATACCAGGCAGGAATTATCTCCTGTGGTTTAGGCCTCCCTCCCAATCAAGAATGTTATTATTTAATCCCATAAGTGGTCTCACTACTGCACCAGTGGGCAATCTTGCAGCATGCAATAGTCAGTACTATGTAAGTCGATTGATCTCTTTTCTACCCAAATAGTCTGCTTAACAACTTTCAGCATTCAGGCATCTAGACAGCAGGGAGAATTATTCTGGCAGTTACTGATTGATTTCTCTGTACTGCAAGTGAACTGTGCCCTGTCTTCAGCAATAAAATCTTATCAACTTGTAATGATGTTCAACCAAGATCAATGACAACAACCTGTCTTATTTAGGATACTACTGAATCCTCACTGATCAGTTAACTAGCAAGGTAGCATAAGATTTTCATTTAATAACTCATGTCTTCTAGGAGAAGCATCATTCTCTAATACTGGATATTTCTGTTCAGACTTTAGAAAAATAAATCATTTAAGAAATTTATTTCTGATTGTGTGTGTACGTGCATGTGTGTGTGTGCCCATGTGTGTAAACATGTGCCAGATATGTGTGCTTGTACTCAGTCCCCTGGAACTGGAGCTACAAGTAGTTGCGAGTCACCTGACAGGTGTGCTGGAAACTGAATTTTCTGTTCACTATTGAACTATTTATTCAGCCTATTTTAAAACTCATAATATATATTTAATGATCTTACAAAGTAGTCCTGTTTCATAAAACTTTATTTCATATAGCCTTAGTTATGGTTAGCTCTTACCATAGTCTCCCTTTCACTCGACCTATTTTCTCAATCCAGATTAAACTTTTAACTTAATTTATAATTCCTTTGAAATTTCATAATGCATATATTCTGTTGTACCCTCTTATTTACTTGTTATATTAGTTACATTCTATGGCTGTAATAAAGGGTGATAGCCAAGGCATTACAGAGAAAAGTCTATTTTGCTTTTAATTTCATAAGGTTAAAGTCCAGAGTGGAAGATAAACCATTGTAGCAATTGGAAGGCATGTCATCAGGAATAAGAAGAACTCATAGACATTTTAAAAATTATTTTAAAATTAAAATATGATTACATCATGCCTCCCTTTTTTAACTGATAATATGTGTTTTTCTTCCTTTTTCTTTGTTATTGGCACAAACACACATCATATATACATTACATATATATATGTACAAATATTATATATATATATATAATTTCATAATTTCATAGATGGAAGAGGACATAGACCCTATATTTTTATGGAGAGCATATTTTAAAAATCGAGTTGTATTTACCTGATCATATTGCTTATGTATGCTGACTTTGCCCCTCCTTAGAAGTGGGAACAAAACACCCATGGAAGGAGCTACAGAGACAGAGTTTGGAGCTGAGATGAAAGGATGGACCATCTAGAGACTGTCCGACCCGGAGTTCCATCCCATAATTAGCCTCCAAATGCTGACACCATTGCATATACTAGCAAGATTTTGCTGAAAGGACCCTAATATAGATGTCTCTTGTGAGACTATGCCAGGGCCTAGCAAACACAGAAGTGGATGCTCACAGTCAGCTATTGGATGGATCACAGGACCCCAATGGAGGAGCTGGAGGAAGTACCCAGGGAGTTGGGGGGATATGCAACCCTATAGGTGGAACAACAATATGAACTAACCAATACCTCCCCCCCCCCCCAAGAGCTCGTGTCTCTACCTGCATATGAATCAGAAGATGGCCTGGTCAGCCATCAATAGAAAGAGAGGCTCATTGGTCGTGCAGACCTTATATGCCTCAGTACAGCGGAATGCCAGGGCCAAGAGGTGGGAGTGTGTGGATGGGGAAGAGGGTGTGGGGGGGTGTGGAGGACTTTTGTGATAGCATTGGAAATGTAAATGAAATAAATACCTAATAAAAAATTAAAAAAAAATAAAAACAATGACTTCATGAAATTTGCAAGCAAATGGATGGAACTAGAAAATATCTTCCTGAGTGAGGTAACCCAGTCCCAAAAGAACACACATGGTATGAACTCATTAAGTGGATATTAGGAAAAAACCTAGGACTACCCATGATACAACTCACAGATCATATGAAGCTCAAGAACAAGGAAGACCAAAGTGTGGATACCTCATTCCTACTTAGAAGGGAGAATAAAATAATCATGGGAGGTAGAGGGAGGACCTGGGAGGGAGAGGGGAAGGGGAGGAAAAAAAGGGGAGCAGGATCAGGTGTGGGGGGAGATAGGAGAGAAGTACAGAAGGTCAGGAAATTGAATGGAGGTGTGTAGCAGTGGGGGATAGGGAACTGGGGATAGCCACTAGGAAGTCCCAGATGCCAGGAAAGGAAGAGGCTCCCAGGACTCAATGGGGATGACATTAGCTGAAATACCTAACAAAGGGGAGAGAGAACCTGTACAGACCACTACATTCAGAGGTTAAGCATGGTCCCCTATTGAGGGATGGGGCCACCCACCCATATCAATTACATTAACCCAGAATTGCTTCTATCTAAAGGAAATATAGGGACAAAGAGTGGAACAGAGACTGAAGGAAAGGCGATCTAGAGATTGACCCACCTAGGGATCCATTCCCTAAGCAGACACCAAACCCATACACTGTTGGTGATGTCATGATGTGCTTGCTGACCAGAACCAGATATATCTGTCTCCTGAGACTTTTTGCCAGAGCCCAACTTAATACAGAGCTGGATGGTTGCTACCAACCATCAGACTGAGCTTGAAGACCACAATGGAGGAGTTAGGGGAAGAACTGAAAAAGTTGAAGGTGTTTGCAACCCCACAGGAAGAACAATATCAACCTACCAGGTCCTCCAGAGCTCCCAAGGACTAAACCACCAACCAAAGAGTACATTTGGAGGGACCCTTGGGTCCAGATGCATATGTAGTAGAGGATTACCTTTTCTGGCACCAATGGGCAGGGAGGCTCTTGGTACTGTGGAGGCTTGATAACCCAGCATAGGAGAATGCTAGGGCACTGAGGTGGGAGTGGGTGGTGGGTGGAGGAGCACCCTCATAAAAGTAGGGCAGAGGAGTGATGGGATAGGGAATTTGCAGAGGGGAAATTGGGAAGGAGAATAAATATCTGATATGTAAATAAATAACCAATAAAATTCACATTTAAAAACAGAATGACAAAAGTATGACTGAAAATACAAAAAAATCTATGAAAATAGTCAACACACCTCTTTCAATAACAATTTTAAATAGTAATAACCTCAATTCTCCAGTTTGATAATACAGGCTGGCTGCATGGATTAAGAAACAAATACATCTGTCTGTCATCTATGAGAAAATCATCTTAGTAGAGATCATATAAAAGCAAAATGATAAGAAATGCACTCCAGGATAAGGAAGCAACCAGTTGTTGTCCTAATATCTGAAAAAGTGTACAGGTTAAAACTAATTTTAAGAGATAATAATAAAAAAAAACTCTGTGAATCAATGAAAAAATATACAAAGAGATATCAGAAACTAAATCTATATGTTCCAAAATCTGGTATACCCAATTTAATAGTACAAAATATCTACTGAATTAAAGACACAGATTAACATTAACCCTTTAAAGTAGTTTATTTCTGTATCTCACTTTCTCTAATATATGTGTTATCTTGTTAAAAAAATAGAGAAATATCAGAGCTAAAGGACACCATATATCAAATATACCTAACAAATATCTACATGGTCTATTTAGTAGTTCATAGATTCTCCTATGAAATATACCACATCCTGGAGCACAAATATTAACAAAATCAGAATAATTGAAACTACTAAGTGCATCCTATCCACACAAAATACAATAAATTTTAAAATAGACATGAAACAAATCTCTAGTAAATACACAAACTCGAAGATTAAACAAATCATTGCTGAATAACCAATGGGTCAAAGAAGAAATCACAGAAGAAATAAAAATGTAAAAATATTCCTGGAACTAAATGAAAACACAACAGAACAAAACATCTGGGGAACATTAAAAGCAGCCCTTTGAGTGAAATTTATAGCTTTAAGTACCTACAATAAAAAAATCAGAAATATCACAAAAGACTTAGTGGTTAAACCCCAAAATTTTGGAAAAAACGAATAACCTAAACCAAAGTATAGCATACAGCAAGAAATAATGAAAATTAGACTAAAGGTTGTTGAAAAAGAAATTAAAAGTACAGAGAATCAACAAATCTAATGGATGGTTCTTTGAGATAAACCACATCCACAGGCTCTTGGCCTAAATAAATAAATAAATAACACAATGTCATGAATGACTTTTTAAAGCAAAGCATCTGTTTTCTTAGGGTATTCAGCTGTGCTCTCTGGTCAAAGATCATTCTAGTTGAGCTTGTTGATTATTTATACCTTCTCAGAGAGGGATGGAATTGGCTGTGTAACCTTCTCCTGAATATCCAGGCACTCTCTAATATGTATTGTCTGCAACCCTCTTGTCGTGTCCCACTCGACCAGCAAGAAAGACGCAACCACCGGTTCTTCTTTAAGCAGTTTTTACTCAGGCAGCTACTTTCTTCAAATCCCTCAGCCTCTCTAGTTACAAGTGTTTTTCTCCACTCTAGCCACAACCACGCCCCCACCCATCACCACAGGTCACATCACCTCACCAGGCAGGCTTGCTCAGCCAATCAGGGAATAAGGGCGGGCCATCCACCAAACATGGGCTTGTTTACTACCTGGAACAGACTTCCATCCTGCTGACCAGGAAGTCCAGAATGGCTCCCTACAATTCCCCCTTTTATATTTTTTTTGAACAAACTCCATGGGTGAAGATAGAGGTCTGATCCCCAGTGTGCAGAAATAGGGGCCATGTACAGGATTGACTCTTAGGCTCACAGGTTTTTACCCAGAGCAACCCTGACCTGCTCCCGTGCCGTTTTTTCCTGGGGGAAGGACACTAGGACACTCAACCCTCATGTAATCAGACATACCTCCCAGAGATTGTCAAACAGCTTCCAGACTAACCTCTGTGCAGTGCTTAGCCGTACAACCCTACAGAGCGATGGCTTCATTGTTCACTCTTCATGGCAGCAAGCCAAATCTGAGGTGACTGCCCTGCTTCCACTGTGGCAAAAGCTTGCACCACCATGGCGGCAGTGTGGACCTGGGCATTCCGTAACCGACACATACACCATACACATAACATGCATGCCAAAACAAGGGCCATAGCGAAGGCACCTATCCCAGTCCATTCTTTGCAGATGCCAAGCCAGGATCCACTCAGATAGAATTCACGGTGACAATCGCCGACCAAAGCTCATTCATCTTGCCATCAAAATTTTATAGTCCACTTTAAACATCACGGTATTCCCCATCTGGGTTCCACACCCATCAGGGGCAGACACGTGCTCATCACCAGTAAGATCAGCTTCTTCATTTTGACAGCATCGCACTAGCTGCTCTGGAACCCACACTGGCTCCTTGCGATTCTGTGGAAACATGCAAACAAACCCTCTCCCCCAGGCTAACACAGGGTCCGGACCATTCCTTGATCCTGTAGGCACATCCTTCCATTTAGCATACCCCAGTTTACTGGAGCTGGTATTAGCATGTCGTTCAGCAGCAGAGCGACCTTCCTTACCCAATTGCAAAAAAATTTAAGGTAAAAAGAGCTAAAGAAAGTCTTAACTTTGGGGTATGGCCATAGCCTATTCCCCCTTTTTGTTTTATTAATAATCCTTTTAAGGTTCCATGTGCTCATTCAATGATTCCTTGGCCTTGAGGATTATATGGCAGTCCGTGTTTAATTTGTACTTCCATCTGTTGACAAAAAGACACCAGGGTTTTGGCAGTATATGCAGGGCCATTGTCTGTTTTAAGTTGTTGTGGCTTACCCCAAGCTGCCCAGGCCTCCAAACAATGCTGTATAACATGGGAGGCCTTTTCCCCTGCCATGGGAGATGCATAAACTATTCCTGAACATGTGTCAATGGATACATGAACGTATTTCAGTTTGCCAAATTCTGAAAAGTGTGTCACATCCATCTGCCACACCTGCAGAGGGAGCAATCCTCTAGGATTCACTCCATAAGAAGGTGGGTGTTGAAACTCAAGGCAACGTCCACAGGTAGTGACTACATCCCAAGCTTGTGCTCTAGAGATTCCAAATTTTCTCTGCAGAGTTTTAGCATTAACATGAAATTTAGAATGAAATTGTGAGGCTAACTCCATAGGGGATGCTAAAAATATGAACTCCATATGAGTACAATTATCCACAATATCATTTCCCCTACTTAAGGATCCTGGAAGCCCACTATGGGCACGGACATGTCCAATATATAATGGTTGGCGTCTTTCCCACAGCAACTTCTGTAACTGTAAGGCCAAGGCTTGGATGGTACTACGAACTTTTATTTGGCCTGCTACTTCTAGGGATAAAACTAAATTAGCTACATATTGTGAATCTGAAATTAGATTAAAAGGAAAATCACAATCCTTCCTGACTGCAGGATCTCTCCCCTCTACCATATATACTCTACATCCGGTTTTTGATCCATTAGTAAACACATTAACTGCATCTTTAATGGGTGTTTTCCTCACCACTTGAGGGAAAATAACTGGATGTTCCTTACAAGATGACATTAACGGATGTTTGGGATAATGATTATCAAATGAACCCTCATTAATACAGGCTAAAATAGCCCACTCATCAATATTTGCTGTTAGGACCTTTTGTTGATACCTATCATAGGGGATTACAATAGAGCTGGGTTTTATACCAAAATATTGTAAACAATGCTGAATTCCCAACAAGGCTAAAGAAGCCACTGTTGTAGGATAAGGATCTAATGTCCTCCCAGCAGATATTTTGGAATGGATCCATAACAATGGAACTTCTTGCCACAATAATCCTGTGGGTTGCATCTCAGTAGGTAATATTATCAAAATGATGGGTAACCCTTCTCTCCAATGCTGAAGCTGGGCTTTAATCAATTCTTCTTCCACTAGGGTAAGGGCCTTTCTAGCCTCAGGTGTTAATTCCCTTTCGGAACTTAACTCTGAGTCTCCTTCTAAAATTTGAAACAAAGTATGCAAGGAATCCACCCTCAATTGTATCTTTTGTGGCCAAACCGCCGTAGGGGCAATCCTTGTTCCTAAACAGGATACTATTTTTTCTTGTTGCACTTTCTCTGGTGCAATATGCAAACCCCATTGCCTCAAACTCTCCACCATCTTTCCATAGGCTTCCTGCAAATACTTTTCATCCTTTGCTGCAAGTAGAATGTAATGAACACAGCGAAGTTTGGGATATTCTTTCCTAATTGGCTCCAATGCTTTTCCTACATAAAGCTGGCACATGGTAGGACTATCAGCCCTTCCTTGAGGCAACACCACCCACTCAAATCTTTGATCAAGATCTTCATGATCACAGGAGGGCAAAGTAAAAGCAAATCTAACACTATCTTTCAAATCCAAGGGAATGGAAAAGAAAAAACCTTTAATATCAATTACTATTAGAGGCCACTTTTCTGGCAGGGCAGATAAGAGAGACAGACCCCTCTGAATGGAGCCCATCACCTGCATCTGTGCATTAATAGCTTGCAGATCCTGTAATAACCTCCATTTGCCTGATTTCTTTCTGATAACAAAATATTGGATATTCCATGGAGATACAGAAGTTTGAGTATGACCCAAAAAGTATTGTTTTGCGCCCTTTGCTCTTAGCAGCTCATCGAGCGCTGAAAAAAATTGGGTGTGACTGTGACAACCTCATACCTAGTCTTTCACGCTCCACACAGTCGCCACAGCAACAAAAAGGGCTCAGAAAAATTACTCCAATGGCTAGAAAAAGAAAATAACCCATAGACTGTCCCTATTACCCTCTCACTTTCACATTCCTCTTACTTTCACTTTCCTCTTACTTTCACTTTCTCTCTTACTTTCACTTTCTCTCTTACTTTCACTTTCTTGTCTCCAGAGCCGGAGAGCCTTATTGTCTCTTTACTTAGAGCCTTATTGTCTCTTTATTGAGAGCCTAATCCCAGTCCCAGGATACTGGGACAGACCCTGACTGCAGAAAGTTCTGAACCTCTTCGGTGGGGGATATGGGTCCCGGATTTCTTTGGCACCATTTGTCTCGTCCCACTGGACCAGCAAGAAAGACGCAACCACCGGTTCTTCTTTAAGCAGTTTTTACTCAGGCAGCTACTTTCTTCAAATCCCCCAGCCTCTCTAGTTACAAGTGTTTTTCTCCACTCCAGCCACAACTACGCCCCCACCCATCACCACAGGTCACATCACCTCACCAGGCAGGCTTGCTCAGCCAATCAGGGATTAAGGGCGGGCCATCCACCAAACATGGGCTTGTTTACTACCTGGAACAGACTTCCATCCTGCTGACCAGGAAGTCTGGAATGGCTCCCTACACCCTCTCTTAATGTTATGTGGCCTTGGGAAGAGACTAGAGCACATAGACCAAGAAAAGCTAGGGAAGAGGTACTACATCTATGATGCTACATGGAATTCCTTATTCCTGGTGGACAAGACTTTTCATGTGGCCTGTTATGGGAAAAGCATTCACATCCTAGTAAGAAGCCCTTTCAAATATGTTCTATTAGGGATCCTAGTATACTCCTTGGTTCCCCTGAGAGATTTTTTTTGTAAAAATCATGTCTTGATTCGTCATTGCAACCTCGGGAGTGCCATAGACTAACCCCTATATGAAGGGGACAGGCTTCTGGTTGCAGGCGAGAATTGACAAACATATGCAGACACAAGAAGGTGCTGAATCTGAATGTCTTTTGTCCAAGTGAACACCAGACGTTTAGTACAGAAGAAAAACAAGAAATTCAGGTGAACACATCCGCCAAGTTACATTGACACAAAACAAAACAAAACAAAACAAAAAAGTATTCATACTTTTAAAAATGGTGGAAGCCAGGCTGTGTTTACAACTGAGAATAGGAACAACCTTAATTAAAATGATCACCTAAACACAGGATCTAGGTGAATGCTCTGATACAATGCTAGTATATTCTTAAACCCACCACCAGGGGTTCTTTAGTAAGTACCTGATTATGCTATTCCTCTGGTGTCCCATCCAGCAGGACTCAGTTATTCGTGGGTGTGAGGGGAACCACAAACCTGGGAGAAAATGGGAGGGAGAGAAAGAAGGAGCAGAGACCAAGGAGGGAAATCCTGTCAAGGTCTCAGTTTATTAGGCTGAAACGCCAGGTTTTTAAAGCATACATCGAGGGGAGTAGGGAGGAGTTGAGGGGAAATTAACAAAGAACAAAGAAGTGGGCATCTGGGGACATAAAGGCTGAAGTCAGGCTCCAGGCAGCGGGCACTCTGCATCTTATCTCTGGAAATCAGATCCTCCTTAACAGCCTTGGGTGTCAGGCAGGCTCAGCACGTAACTCATGTCCTTGGATGTCTTGGGAGTCAGGAATAGATAAGGAAGAGGGGACTATAATTCAACTTTACAGCCTCAGGTACCAGGAAGGGAATAGGGAGAAGGGAGTGATGACCCGCTCCTTAGCACAAGGCCATTTGGCTTGTCAGGGTGGGAGACTGTGAAAGGCTCGCTTTCTCATGGTATGGTCTCTAACACTCTGGGCCTAGTGAAAAAAACCTGCACAAGGGGAATTCCATTCTACTAACCCTTTCATGCGATAACCCGTATATTTCCTAGGCCATTGTGTATTCCTGTGTTTGGATGTGACTTGGCTATTGTCTTAAGTAATTACTAGCAGAATAGCCCTGAGCTTCTCTAGCTCTGTAAATTGTAATGCCTAATTAGTTTCACTGTCTCTACTAGAAGTGAACTTGAATGTTACTGAATAGGTAACATTCTTACTGAATTCCAAGCTCAGGGTTGGCTTCAAGGATTTTCTAGGAACCACTGGAACACTGGTGGAACCTTAGCTATATGTCAAAATCAATCCTAAAAGGCACTTATAATAAAATAATACTGAAAGAGAGCACATGGATCCATACACTAGACTAACACAGGGACAGGGTTTGAGTATACAGGCTATTGGAATGCCAAGGTTCCAGGAAGCTGTTTCCATGAAACTCTTTGCCTCGTGACTGCTTCCAGGCTTTTAGGCCTACGAAGCAGACTTCATTGGAGTGGACGTAGCACAGGAAGAGGAATAAACTTTGCTTATGTTCTCACCTAGGAAGGAAATTTAGCAAACCTTGGCATAATTGGCAGGATATGACAAAATAATGATAACTTTGGATCAATGGTATTGTCCCCTATGTGGTCCATGAGTCAAGAAACAAATCAATGTTGCCTGAGGGATTGTTGCAGAAGAAATTTTGATCTTGTGGTTTGTACTGGATGTAGTGGCTGAAGCATAGATAATACAGAGAAAGCCGAGATATAACTGAGGTAGAGCCACCCGGGACATTGTTATGGGTGGGAACAATTTCCAGATGACACTTTTATTGCATATGGTATGAAGCAATGTGATTGTCTGATTGGTAGGGTAGACTCTGAGATTATGAAGATGCAAAATGCCTACAGTAGATATTAAAAGTCTAGGGAGTAGTACATCAGGGGAGGTGACAATGAGCAGCTACTAAGGCAGCCTGGCTACTGCTATGGGTAATATATCTCTGAGATTTTGGTGGCAGCCTAAGGAGAGAATGCAGGTATAAGGGAAAATTAATGTGAAAAAAGGTTATGAGGCTGGTGTCCTCAACACTGACCTCTGATTTACTGTGTAAAATGGATAAAAGATATAGAGAAATGAAAGTGTTAGCCTGCTGTATTTTATAACTAGGAGGGAAAAAAACAGGAAGAAGGCCCAGATTAGATATGTAAAACAGAACCCCTCCTGGGACCACAAAACTTAGAAATCCTGGGCAAAATCAGACAGCAAAGGCAAAGGAAGTAGCATTGAAGTGCCAGATGCTCCTCAGGTCCTGGTCCTAACTTTAATACAGAGAATGGGGAAAATCTGACACAGTATACTGATGGATAACAAATAACAAAGGGCAAGTATAAGACACTATGGGAATCAGGGAATACTCAGATTCAGCGCTGTTGGATCTACAGAAGGCTTTAAAACAAGCAATGAAGGAATGGCCTGTGATGCTGAGAGACATAGGAGCATGTGGCATCAATCTAGGGGATTAAATGAATGCTTCCCAATCAAAGACGATATAAGATTAATTAGATCCTGATGGATTTAATCATAGGAGCCATTAGAGTTACCTGGTTATCTCCAGCCATTTTCACCACTAATTTTTGGTCCTAGAAAACAACTTCAGGACATTATCTATAAAGAAAACTGGAGATTCAGAAAGCAATGTCTGATGTCCAGTTTAAAGGCCTAGACTGGATTATATTTACAGAAGAACCAAGAAAGAAGAAAATTGGTATGGGGCACTGGTGACAACACTGAGCATCCTGGTTGACCTGCACCAAGTGGGAAAGCCTACTAGGATTTGACCTTCAAGTAAACCAGGCTCATATCAAGTGATGCACAACCACCTCCAACTTCCTCTCCAAAGCAAACCAGTACCCTGGCCTCTGTAGGTACCTCTATTCATGTCTACATATCACCACCTACACATACAAAATATATTCATAAATAAAAATAATTTAAAACTTTCAAATTTTAAATTAAATTGTAAGTAAGCAGCCCTTCTAAGTTCAAGCTAAGTTGCCAGTATTATCCCATTACTAAAACCAGACAATGACACACAAAAAAGAGAAAAACTATAGACAAGTAATGATGATCAAAGTGTATACAAATGGTGGTAGTCTAACTGTATGTCTGCATGTTATCACCCTGCATAAAACTCAAGTCCAACTGAATCAAGTAGCTCAGTATAATATAAGACACAATAAATCTAACAGAAGAGAAAGTAGGAGTAGCATTGAATCCATTTGGTAGAGGAGACAACTTTCTGAACAGAACACCTACAACTCAGGCACTAAGATCAACATTTAATAAATGGGACTTCTTAAAACTGAAAAGATTCCATATGGCAAAGGACACCATAAAAAGACAAAATGACAGCCTACCGAATGGGAAAAGCTCATCACCAATCTGACATCAGGCAGAGGGCTGACACCCAAAATATATAAAGAATTCAAGAAACTAGACATCAGCAAACCACATAATCCAAATTTAAAGGAGGAATACAGATCTAAACAGAGAATTCTCCACAGAGCAATCTCTAATGGCCAAGAAGCACATAAAGAACTGTTTAATGTCCATAGCAATCAGGGAAATGCAAATCAAAATGAATCTGAGATCCCATCTTACAGTCATCAGAATGGCTAAGTTCAAAACCTCAAGTGACAACACATGCTAATGAGGATGTGGAACAAGGGGAACACTCATCCATTGCTAGTGGGAGAGAAAACTTGTACAACCGCTCTGGAATTCAATTTTGCAGTTTCTCAGAAAACTGGGAATTATTCTACCTGAATACCCCACTATATCATTCCTGGCAAAATATTCAAAATACCCAAAGATGCTTTATCAAACCATAAGAACTCTTGCTCATTTATGCTCATAGCAGCTTCATTTGTAATAGCTAGAAACCGGAAACAACCTAGATGTCCCTCAACTGAAGAATGGTTAAAAGAATGTGGTACACTTTCACAATAAAACATTACTTAGCTAATAAAAACAATGATTTCATAAAACTTGCAGGCAAATGAATGGAAAAGATCATTGTGAATGAGGAAACACAAATCCAGAAAAATAAGCATGTCATGTGCTTATTTATAAGTGGGTATTAGCTATAAGGCACAGGATAACTATATTACAATCCATAGACCCCCAAAAAACTAAATGATAAGGAAGGCTGAATGGGGGGATGGATGGATGACTCTCACAGAGAAATGGATATATAATAGACATCATGGGTAGCCAGGGGAGGGGTCTAGAGAAAGGGATAGGAGTGGGGATGGGAACAGGAGTGATTAGATGAGAGGACAGAGGGAAAGCACTGAGAGAGACAACTGGAATGGGGGACATCTCTGGGTCAAGCTATAAACCTAAGGCAATGAAGACTCCCAGAATTCAAAGAGGGCAATCCTAGCTGTTGTGGATAGTCCTGGAGCTAATTATTTTTGATGATAATTCTGTTCTCCTGTGAGTGGTTGTGAACAAGGAATGAGTCAGCACTCAGGTGATTTCCTGTAAACCTGCTTCCCACCTTAATTTGTAAAATAAAACAGAGCTGATGACTGGTCAGAAAAAGAGAAGGAGGAGAGGAAGGTGAGGAGAGAGAGAGAAGAAGGAGAAAATGGAAGAGGGAGAGGATACAGAAGAGGAGGAAGACAAAGAAAAGCAAAGCAATAGCACATGGCCTGGGGAAACCGCAAGTTCTAAGGGGTCTCATAGATGTGGAAGAAGGTAGTGTAGTGGTAGATCTGCCCAATCTAGGCACACAGCATGTATTCATATTAACTGTGTTGTGTTTACATTGCTGGGGCATATATGGGAGGAGATTTACTGTAACACCTAGCTAGGACTTCTAGCAATGGGAAATATGGAGCCTGAATGGGCCATCTCCTGTAACCAGGCAAGATTTCCAATGGAAGTATTGAGATAACAACCCAGCCACAAAACCTTTGATCTACAATTTGTCCTGCCTAAAAGATGTTCAGGGATAAATGTGGAGCAGAATTGGGGGAATGTCCAACCAATGACTGGTCCAGCTTGAGACCTATGCCATGAGAGGGAACCCTCCTCTGTCCCTGTTAATGATATTCTGCTATACATGCAAACAGGAACCTGGCATAACCGTTATCAGAAAGGTTTCATGCAGAAAATGGTGGGAACAGATGCAAAGACCCACAACCAACCATGAGGCAGAAGAATCCTGTGGATGAGAGAGAGTAGGAGCCACATGTCAAGAACAGCATAAGAATATTTACAGAATCAACTAACTTGGGCCTATAGGTTCTCACAGAGACTGAACTGCTAGCTAGGTATCATGTAGAAGACTGACCTAGACCCCTGCCCTCTGCACATATGTAACAGTTGTGTAGCTTGGTCTTCATTTGGGATTCCTAGCATCAGGAACAGGGGCTGTCTCTGACTCTGATACCTTCCTTTATCACCCTTTCTCCCTATTGGGTCACCTTATCTAGGCTCAATAGGAGAAGATAAGCTTAGTCTTAGTGCAATTTTGATATTCTAAGGCTGGTTGGTACCCATGGTAAGCCTCCTTTCTGAAGAGAAAGGGAGGAGGAGTAAATGGTGGACAAGAGGAGAGGAAAGAAGGAAAACTGCAGTTCAGATGTAAAGGTAATTGATTAATTAATTAATTAATTAATTAAAAATCTTAAAGGAACATAGCTGTAATTGTTAAAGAGATTAGCACCACTAAACATAAATCTCTTGCTCCTCACTGGAGAAATAGGAAAGATGTCCTTATGCGAAGAGCTCAGCCATCAAAGTCTCAATCTTAAAATATGGGAATTTTGCTTAAAAGAATGGAGCATAATCCAAGGACGTCTCTGATGTGATTTCTTGTTGGAAAACAAATATATGCTTAATTTCTTAAAGTAAATACACAAATGCCAATGTAATTGTGGTCCAAAAGGGCTAAACAAGAGAACTTGGGAACACAGTTACATTTTATTTTTATCCCCATGTATTTTACTGGAATCAAAGATGAAAAAGATAATCAAGACTTGTGCCAATGGTTATGACAGGTTTGGTATTACTTATAAAGGATTCTCAAATGACTTTCAAGAAGTATCTTAGATTATGGGAAAATTAGCAAATAAGTTAGTATAATTTGTTTGTTTCAACCTTCCTATAGCTGACAAAATATTAATACATACTGAGAGTACAGATAATATTCAGGTCTGGGTCCTCTCTTGACAGAATCCAGAAACTACATTGAAAGGGTATATAACAGAAATTTAACTTTGATTCAAAGAATTTTCTTATGTGTTTTGTAAATATATTCTTTGGTAGACTAAATTTTGAGACCTCAAAAAAGCATTAAAGAGAGTGGGTGGGTTGGGAAGCAGGGTGGGGGGACGGTATAGGGGACGAAAGGATTGCATTTGAAATGTAAATGAAGAAAATATGTAATAAAAAAGAAAAAAAAAACCTAGGATTGCAAAAAGTCTTCTCAAGGATAAAAGAACTTCTGGCGGAATCACCATGCCAGACCTAAAGCTTTACTACAGAGCAATTGTGATAAAAACTGCATGGTACTGGTATAGAGACAGACAAGTAGACCAATGGAATAGAATTGAAGATCCAGAAATGAACCCACACACCTATGGTCACTTGATCTTCGACAAGGGAGCTAAAACCATCCAGTGGAAGAAAGACAACATTTTCAACAATTGGTGCTGGCACAACTGGTTGTTATCGTGTAGAAGAATGCGAATCGATCCATACTTATCTCCTTGTACTAAGGTCAAATCTAAGTGGATCAAGGAACTTCACATAAAACCAGAGACACTGAAACTTATAGAGGAGAAAGTGGGGAAAAGCCTTGAAGATATGGGCACAGGGGAAAAATTCCTGAACAGAACAGCAATGGCTTGTGCTGTAAGATCGAGAATCGACAAATGGGACCTAATGAAACTCCAAAGTTTCTGCAAGGCAAAAGACACCGTCAATAAGACAAAAAGACCACCAACAGATTGGGAAAGGATCTTTACCTATCCTAAATCAGATAGGGGACTAATATCCAACATATATAAAGAACTCAAGAAGGTGGACTTCAGAAAATCAAATAACCCCATTAAAAAATGGGGCTCAGAACTGAACAAAGAATTCTCACCTGAGGAATACCGAATGGCAGAGAAGCACTTGAAAAAATGTTCAACATCCTTAATCATCAGGGAAATGCAAATCAAAACAACCCTGAGATTCCACCTCACACCAGTCAGAATGGCTAAGATCAAAAATTCAGGTGACAGCAGATGCTGGCGAGGATGTGGAGAAAGAGGAACACTCCTCCATTGTTGGTGGGAGTGCAGGCTTGTACAACCACTCTGGAAATCAGTCTGGCGGTTCCTCAGAAAACTGGACATAGTACTACCGGAGGATCCAGCAATACCTCTCCTGGGCATATATCCAGAAGATGCCCCAACAGGTAAGAAGGACACATGCTCCACTATGTTCATAGCAGCCTTATTTATAATAGCCAGAAGCTGGAAAGAACCTAGATGCCCCTCAACAGAGGAATGGATACAGAAAATGTGGTACATCTACACAATGGAGTACTACTCAGCTATTAAAAAGAATGAATTTATGAAATTCCTAGCCAAATGGATGGACCTGGAGGGCATCATCCTGAGTGAGGTAACACATTCACAAAGAAACTCACACAATATGTATTCACTGATAAGTGGATATTAGCCCCAAACCTAGGATACCCAAGATATAAGATATAATTTGCTAAACACATGAAACTCAAGGAGAATGAAGACTGAAGTGTGGACACTATGCCCCTCCTTAGATTTGGGAACAAAACACCCATGGAAGGAGTTACAGAGACGGAGTTTGGAGCTGAGATGAAAGGATGGACCATGTAGAGACTGCCATAGCCAGGGATCCACCCCATAATCAGCATCCAAACGCTGACACCATTGCATACACTAGCAAGATTTTATTGAAAGGACGCAGATGTAGCTGTCTCTTGTGAGACTATGCCGGGGCCCAGCAAACACAGAAGTGGATGCTCACAGTCAGCTAATGGATGGATCATAGGGCTCCCAATGGAGGAGCTAGAGAAAGTAGCCAAGGAGCTAAAGGGATCTGCAACCCTATAGGTGGAACAACATTATGAGCTAACCAGTACCCCGGAGCTCTTGACTCTAGCTGCATATATATCAAAAGATGGCCTAGTCGGCCATCACTGGAAAGAGAGGCCCATTGGACTTGCAAACTTTATATGCCCCAGTACAGGGGAACGCCAGGGCCAAAAAGGGGGAGTGGGTGGGCAGGGGAGTGGGGGTGGGTGGATATGGGGGACTTTTGGTATAGCATTGGAAATGTAAATGAGTTAAATACCTAATAAAAAATGGAAAAAAAAAAAAAGAAAAGCATTAAATGATAAAATATTGTAGAAGGATCATATTATGAATATGAAAATAATCTTAAGTACAAGGCTGGAGGTATGTAAATAACTAACCCCAGATTATATGATAGAGCCACAGTGATAAAGACAGACTGTTTCTGCCACAACAATAGACAGGAATGCCAATGTAACAGAATAGGGAGTAAATAAAATGTAGTTTATATACTTAATTAATATTTCCTGTAGTTTGTGAAAACATAGTTTGTGAAAAAGATATTCTGTTAAACAAATGATGCTGGCAAACTGTACTGCTATGAGCATAAGCATGAAATTATATTTAATATTTTCCATTTACACAAGAATCAATTAAAAATGGACCAAAGTCCTTAATTTAAAACCTGGAATATTGAAATTTCTAGATGAAAACATAGAAAATACCTTTCAATATATTAGGGTAGACAATAATAATTTTAATAACATGATATAGCATGGGAACCAACATCATTCATCAAATGATGGAATCAAATGAAAATAAAAGTCTCTGTACAGCAAAGAAAAGAACCAACAAAGAAAATAGACAACGGGTAGAATGAAACCCATGACTGCTATAATTCAGAAAAAGGGCTAAAATCCAGAATTTACAAGGAATAGACTAAATTAAATACTAAGGAAGCTAAATTCTCAGTCAACAAGTAGGCAAATGAAATGAATAGACCACTTTCAAAAAAAAAAAAAAAACCCACAAATAGCCAAAATTTATTTTTTTAAAGTGTTCAACATTGCTAGGCATCAGGGAAATTGAAAGTAAAACTACCATGAATTACTACCTCACTCCAGTCAGAACTGCCCAACAGTGGGAAGATGGAACCTGAAGAGACCACTTGCTCTAGTCACACTGGATTTCTACTGGAAGGATGGGGGACACCAACCCACCTAAAAAAAATTCTGGCCCCAAATTGCTCCTGTCCAAAAAAAAAAAAAAATCAGGGACAAAAATGGAGCAGAGACTGAAAGAATATCCAACCAGTGACTTGTCCAACTTGGGATCTATCCCATAGGCAGGCACCAATCCTTGAATCTATTACTGATATGCTGTGCTTGCAGACAGGAGCCTAGAATGGCTGTCTTCTGAGAGGCTCTACCAGCAGCTGATGGAGACAGATGCAGATACTTACCGCCAAGAATTAGACTGAGGTTGGGGACCCCTATGGAAGAGTTAGGGGAAGGATTGAAAGAAGTGAAGGGGATGGTGACTCCACAGGAAGACCAACTTACCTAGACCCCTGGAAGCTCCCACAGATTGGGCCACAAACCAAAGAGCATACACGGGGCTGGTCCAAAATACATATGTCTGGGACACATGTGGCAGAGGGCTGCTTTTCTGGCTTCAGTGGGAGAGGATGCACTTAATACTGTAGAGACTTGATTTCCCACAGTGCAGTTATACCAGGGGTATATACTCTTACGGGCAAATGGAGGGTGAATGGGAGGAAGAACTCTGCAAGGGGTATGGGATGGGGGCAAAGTTTGGGATTTAAATAAATAAAATAATACTAAAAGAATGTTACATTAAAAACAAAGAATTTGTCAAAAGAAATTAAACAAACAGCTATAGAATTTAATGTCTATACTGAGAAATTTTTACCCATTTTTTTTCTGTATGAACTGTATGTGATGGTCTATTAGCTAGTCTTATGACTGATGTGACAAAAGCAAGTTAAGAAAAGAATAAGTCCCATTCCTCATCCTTTGACAGTACAATGCATAATACAGGGAAGGTACTGTAGAAGAGCTCTATCTGTGAAATCAGTGGCATGAGAAAGCTAATCAGATTCCATCCACAATCAAAAGCTTAGGGAACAATGCTCAGTGTTCTGAACTTTAGCCTATGGGATGGTTTCACCCATGCTCATAGTAGGTTTTCTCATCTCAGTTAAGCCTCCTGAAAATGCTACCCCCACAAGCACATAAAGAATTTCTCTTGTAGATGATTATAAATGTTATCAAGTTGACAGTCAAGAATATCACAAGCTCATTGATCCCTAAGAGTTTTTAAGCTCCTTACTTGACAATAAAACTTACACTGCCCATTAGCTTCAGTGAGACAATTCAGTAAAATTAGAGCAGGTCAACAAAAGATAGTCTCAAGCTGAGGACAGCTCAACAAAACATAGTCCAAGCTGAAAATACATATATATCTTTTTAAAGAATAAATTCCTAGATGTAAATAATGAGAAAATAGCTCTGTACACTGTACTTTCTCCAACTGGCATAAACCCATATTTAAATAGTGAAAGACATGAAATGATCAATTTTTGAAATAGATGAGAGAACAAAGGAAAAATGCAGAGAACCTGAGCACCCATTATCCAGATTCTGTAATTCTTTGTAAGAAGGAAGAATTTGAGGCTAATCATGCATAAGAGCTAAGCTAACTTATTATCCATAAGATAATGTATACTTATTATGAATAAGACACTGTTGTATATGCTAGGAATAAATCAATGAACAAAATGTAAATCTTCTGCACCTTGAAACACATATTAATTGTGATGAAGTATGTAATATCTAGAGCACCATGGATACCAAGAAAGGAATTGCAGATATATCCCTTGAAGTTCTTTTTTTTTAATTAGGTATTTCCCTCGTTTACATTTCCAATGCTATCCCAAAAGTCCCCCATACCCACCCCCCCAATCCCCTACTCACCCACTCCCCCTTTTTGGCCCTGGCGTTCCCCTGTACTGGGGCATATAAAGTTTGCAAGTCCAATGGGCCTCTCTTTCCAGTGATGGCCGACTAGGCCATCTTTTGATACATATGCAGCTAGAGACAAGAGCTCCAGGGTACTGGTTAGTTCATAATGTTGTTCCACCTATAGGGTTGCAGATCCCTTTAGCTCCTTGGCTACTTTCTATAGCTCCTCCATTGGGAGCCCTGTGATCCATCCATTAGCTGACTGTGAGCATCCACTTCTGTGTTTGCTAACAATTACTTAGAGATGATGCTTCCAAGAGAGTACCTCTTTGATTTCTCCTTGTATTACGGCTCATATATGTGGTGTCTTCAGAAGAATGAACTTACCATCAAGTTCTAGAAGGTAACCTGTAGAATTATCTATAGTTTGTAATGTTTGGGGGAGAAAAATCTGTGGAACATCAGTGGACAACAGCTTCTAAAAAAGCTTCTATAGTACTAGAAGATGCATGCTACTAGAGGAAAAAAGTAATCATCAGACTTACCCAGCTGTGAACCTCGCAAGACACACTTATTAGTAAAATAGTGACACAAACTTCATAAAAAACAATGACCTGCTATTATTCTGAAACATAGAGTATTAGACTCGTAGATTAGTTTATCTCCTAACACTCATCAGAGAAGATTCTATTTATAGTATATGAGTAGCACAGAAAGAGTTGACAAAGGTACTGAGACTTACAGTGCAATTCCCAATCCTAAATGAGATATCTTTATCACACCTATTCCTCTCAAGTTTCAGGAATCATTAATTAAGAAGCTGTGCAAAGAATGTAAAAGCCAGCAGTAGTGCATGAGTAGAAGGAAAACATATCTTCTGGATAAAGCAGAACAGCTACATGTTTGAATTCATAGTAGTTTTGACACTATGCAGAAGACCAATGCAAGCTCAAGACAGACCAAATCCCATATTGGAGAAAGGGTATGTGAATAAAGTCACAAACTTAGCTGAGGAGATATTGATAGCTGCTAGGAGATGAATGTTTTATTTTCTCGTATTGTATAGTATTGGTGAGTCACCCACAACTCATTGGAAGACTATATACCCATGGATATATGATCAGAAAAAAAATTGATGGATTTAAAAACAAATGATGATAATTTTGGTAGAGGAAAGGAAGGGCTGAGTCTGGCAGTCTTTAGAGGTGTGTAAACAATCAAAATACATTGCACAAAATTGCAAAGATCTAATAAATTTCTCTCAGAGATTGAACCACCAACTGGATCTACCCCCAATATATGTAGCAGATGTCTTCATGTGGGACCCCAACAACTGGAGTAGGGACTGTCCCTAAAGCTGTTGCCTGTCTGTGGAATTTGTTCCTCTAACTGGGCTGCCTTGTCTGGCCTCAGTGGAACAAGAAGCACCTAGCCTCACAGAGACTTCATGTGCAGGGTTGGGGGAGACATAGGGGATCCTCACCCTCTCAGAGAAGAAGGGAAGAAGGGATGGAAGGAGAGACTGTGGGAGGAGGGACTGAAAGTGGAGATGGTGATCAGGATGTAAAGTGAATATTTTTTTTTAAAAATTAAAAACTAAAAATACTTGAGGTAATAATAGTGGGAGTACTGAATCAAAAACTAAGGTATGATGTAGGAGAAGATCATATTTTATGGCTTTTAAAAACCTGGACATTTCAATTTTTCATTAAACAGTCTTTATGGGCCAAGGATATATTTGATCATATTTCTATTATTGTGACCATTGTTCTTAAGGCATTCAGTTGCTTTTTTTTAAGTTTACCTCTCTGTGTTTACTTTTCATGCACATTTCTTTCTGTTTTGCTTCTAACCACTTAATCTCACATGCAAGCATTAATTTCATGAACCATTTATGGACCTCTTTTCAAATACATCTACAGATGTGCTTTCTGAAAAGCCTCTGTAAAAAAAAAAAAATACCTCTTCATTGTTCTTTATCTTCTTATCCTTCTTTATGTCTCTCTAACATATATATGTATATGTATGTATGTATATATATATATATATATATACATGCATATGTGTCTATACACACACACACACACACACACACACACACACACACATATATATATATATATATATATATATATATATATATACACTGAGTAGGCTATATATGGTAATATATATTTATGAGACCAAAGAAAATAGAACAAGATTCTTTTTCCTGCAGTGATATATAGTTCAGTAAACAAAATAGACATATAAATGAATAAATATTGTGTGACAAAAACTTTAAAAAACATTTTCAAAGTAGTTTGGAATCTCGGGAAATCAAGAACTTACAGTTTCAGAATGGCAAGAAAAGACAAAGAAGCGTTTGCTTTGCAGTTCATCACTGGTACATACAACTATACTAAAAGCTTGAAATAACAGACTGATTTATGGTAGTGCTGCTTCTCATATGGGCAAGTTAAAATGGACTAGAATAAGGAAAGTTTTAGAAATTTATAGTACAGTGATAAAGGTAATCTAGGAAGAACTTTATTTTGAAGTTAAATACTACCATAAATTCCCATTGATCTGGGCAAAATTAGCAATGAAAATTCAAAAGTTAGGATTGTTTATTAAAAATATTTAACAGGGTGTTTTATTATTATGTTTATAGATACAGGATTTTTCTGTTTTGTCTGTTGTTCTTAAACACATGATCACCTGTCTCAACCTCCTGAATATTGGACTTATTAGCTTGTACCCTTATATATGACTTAACAAAGTTCTTGCTATCTCTAAGAAACACTACTTGATAGAGCAAATAATCAACATGAAGGATAAAAGCACTATGCTTAAAATTTAACACAAACATTCAAACTGCCTTTATTAACTCATATACTATAACATGTTACACATTCTTCTTATGTTGCTCATCTATTATACCCAAACAAAGACATTTATCAGCCAAAGCCAAAGAATTTGGTCTGAATATTGAATAAAGTTGAGTGGATACAAGCAAACTGAGTTTACAGTAAGATTGAGAGCAAACTAGAACCATCTGAAAAGTGATATATTCAGAAATTTATATATAATGTGCAAACATGCAAGATGCTTATTCTAGTATCTGTCTTGAACAAAAATGTAAACCCTGTTAGTATTTAACTGATTCTCAAATGAGTCTAAACTGAGTTCATCATACACAGAAATATTTTCATACATACATACATACATACATACATACATACATACATACATACATGTGTGTATATTTCCTTTGAGGTTATAATTACATCAATTACCCCTTCCTTTGGTTCTTTCTAAACCTTCCCATGACTTCCCTTGACTTCTATCAAAATTATGACCTGCTTTCTCATTAATTTGTTATATATGTATACATGCATGTATACATAAATCATATATATATTCCTAAATGTAACCTGCCCTGTCTGTATAACACTACATTTCTGTGTGTTTTTAGGGATGACCATTTGGTATTAAATATGCAATTAGTATGTTTTTCCTTTGAAAAGACTATTTTTCTAAATTTCTTAGTTGCCTGTAGTTCTTTGTGTAGAGTTGAGACCCCATGGACATTTATTAAAATTGCTTAAAACATCCTTAAGATACATTTTCTAATGAAAATACTGTCAAATATCTATAGGTGTTTTGAAGATGTTTTAGACAAAGTCACTGTTGTTCATCAGCTCAATAATTAGCCAAGAAAGCAAACAATTATTTTCCTTAAGCTACTGTTTTTTTTCCAGCTGTCAATTATAACATATTTACAGGGAGTCAGGAAGGACACAGGAGGATCTGGAGGGTGAAGAGAAATGGTTAGAAGTGATATAAATATAATGTTAATGTATAAAGCTTTAAAAACACTTTAGTTAAATCATTGACTTTTAAATGATTCAACCACAGGGGTCTCCAGCTTCTGTCTATGGGTTGGGTGTAAATATCTGCATTTGACTTTCTCAGCTGCTTGTAGGGCCTCTCAAAGTGCAGTCATGCTGGGCTCCTGTTTGTAAGCACACCATAGCATCAGTAATAGTGTCAGGCTTTGGAGCCTCCCCTTGAGCTGGACCTCAATTTGGGCCTGTCACTGGACCTCCTTTCCCTCAGGCTCTTCTCCGTTTTTGTCCTGACATTTCTTTTATACAGGAACAATACTGGGTCAGAATTTTTAACTGTAGGTTGGCAACACCACCCCTCCACTTGATATCCTGCCTTTCTGCTTGAGGTGGGCTCTATGGTTCTCAGTCCCCACTATAGATCATTTCATCTAAGTTCCCTCCTTTTGAGTCCTGAGAGTCTATTATCTCCCAGGTCTCTGATACATTAAAAGAAATAGAGAAATAAATATGTGTATTTATTTTCAAAGGCATGAGGCTGGTGAGATGACACAAACATTTACTGTGTGTTCATTCAATCACTGGAATCCATGTTAAAAAGATGTAACTGACTCCCAAAAGTTGTCTTCTGATCTCTGCAAAAACATTTTTTGCTTATAAACCCATATAGTCTACAAAAATATACACAAGAAATAAAATTAAAATAAAAAGAATTGAAAAAATTAATTTTGAGTATGTTAATTCACATCAGTAATGTACATATATATGAACAATATATACATAGTATGCATATATGCAAATATACAAATACACCTTTGCTACTAAGAGTATATATAATATGTATGTATACATACACAATTATATCAGTAGCATATATAGGTATATAAAATATATATATATATATTATTTCATATATGCATTATTATATTTGTGATATGTGTCAGATTGCATCAATCTTGTTTTTAAGAAAAAATATTTTCAAGACTGAAGAGATGTCACTGTGGTTAGAAGTACCCACTGCTTTTGTGTCAGCACACAAGTATCTCTAACTCCAACTCCAGGAGATACAATGTTCCTTCTGGCCTCTACTAGCACCAGGTATACAGGTGTTACACATGTGTACACAGAGAGAAGCACTCACATACATAGAATAAATATAAATAAAAACATAAAATTATTTTTGAGATGGAGGTAATTAAGAACTTGTCATTCATATATCAACTTCTAGGATTTCTCCGTAACAAAAGGAATGCTTTGAAGTTAGATTTCTGTCCTGTACAAATACACCCATATTACCAAAATATTTGTAACTAAATGTGTACTAAAAACAATTAGAAAATTTGCTCCCAGTCTTCTTTTCTTCTAGATACCATAACATATGAGCATCTTTTATACTTATTTCTCAATTATAAAGTCTTTTCATATTATATCCAATGTTCATTTTATTTTGCTTTAAGAAATTTGACTGAATATATCCCAATCCCAGAGTTCTGAAACCACCCAGCCATATAGAAACTGTATTCATTTCTTTGTTAGTAGCTTTGTTTAGCCAGGCTGTAACATTTACTGCTACTTTATGCACTGGTGTTTTATTTTTACATCAAGACCTACAATGTGAGTCCCATGAAGCCCTTGCATGGCACTGACTGACCGTCCTCCTTTCTTTTTGTGTCTTGACCATGATAACTATAATCTGTGACATACATTATAAAGCTTGAAGGCCTTTGCAAGGATATTATTTGGTCTACCTCTTCACTTAGGCAGTTCTGAAAAATCTTAGGGCTTATATTTCTATGAAGAGATACCAGACCACAGCAATTCTTACAAAGGAAAATGTTTCACTGGGTCTGGCTTACAGTTTAAGAAGTATAGTACATTATATCATGGCAACCTGCATGCAGACATGGTGCTGGAGAAGGAGCCAAAAGTTCCATATCTTGATCACAAATATCAGACGGAAGCTCTATGCCACACTGGGCATAGCTTGAGCATATAAGAACTCAAAGCCCACCTTCACAGTGATACACTTTCTCCAACGAGGTCACGCCCACTACAAGTCCACACCTAATATTGATGCCCCATATTGCCAAGCATTCAAATATATGAGTATATGGGGGTCACTCCTATTCAAACTACCACAATATATACACAGATTTCTGTGTTTTATGACAAGATAGCCTGGGTCAGAACCCAGGGCCAGTATTGTATCATGTTACCATGTTGCCATGAGATGTTATTATGTTCTCTCAAGACTAAATACTTGAATTTGAGCATTTACAATCCATATAATTTTACCCACCATTGAATGCAGGGAATGTTGAGTTCCTAGCCTTTATGAAAGAATATCAGTCATGATTCCTCTGACATTCATTTCTTTTTCTTGGTTGACATTCATTTGGGGTCCCATTTTCAGATTTGGAGAGATGAGCAGCACAGCACTTTGCCAACAGGAAGGGTAGAACTAAGTGACAATGTATTCACAAGAACACAGAGAAATAACTTCTGGATCCTCTACAGCTTGTCTCTGCCTCTTAAAAATGGTACCATAAACTCCATCTATTGCTAAGTGTCATAAAGATATCAAATACTGCTTCTGTAACTGTTATCAGAGAGACTCATAATCCCAAGCTCTATGTTCATAGCTCTGTCCACTAATTTTGAGTCTCAGTTTCTTTATCTAGAAAAGTGAAAGTACTAACTGTACAGACTTTACAAGATATTATGTGAATTAATTAGAATAATGATGAGTAAGTTTGATGATGTGAAAGAAACGTACAGTAAATAATTAGTGATAATCAGAATGATGTTTGAGTCTAAATGGTTTTAATTAGTTTCTTTTTGTTATCATCCAGACTTAGGAGACAATTCGAATATTTTTGTACTCTTTTTGCAGTCTAATTTCTTGAGTTCTTTATATAGTTTGGATATTAGCTCTTCTGACTTGGGGTTTTACTGCTGTGAACAAACACCATGACCAAGGCAAGTCCTATAAAGGACAACATATATTTGGGGCTTGCTAACAGGTTCAGAGGTTAAGTCCATTATCATCAAGGTAGGAGCTTTGCAGCATCTAGGCAGGCATGGTGCAGGCAGAACTGAGAGGTCTACATCTTCATCTGAAGGCTGCTAATGGAAGATTGGCTTCCAGGAAGCTAAGATGACTGTCTTAAAGCCCACACCCACAGTGAAACACCTACTCCAACAAGGCGACACCTACTCAAACAGGGCCACACCTTCCAATAGTGCCACTCTTGGAGCTGAGCATATACAAACCATCAAAGCTCTCTATCAATGTAGGGATAGTGAGCATTTTTCCCCAATATATAGGTTTCCATTTTGTCCTATTGACAGTGTCCTTTGCCTTACAGAAACTTTGCATTTTGATGAGGTCCCATTTGCCAATTGTTGATCTTAGAGCCTGAGCCACTGGTGTTCTGTTCAGAAAATGTTCCCCTGTGCCAATGCATTTGAGACTTTCCCACTTTTTCTTCTATTAGATTCAGTGTATTTGGTTTTATGTTGAGGTCCTTGACCCACTTGGACTTGAGACTTATACAAAGTGATAAATATGGATCAATTTGTATTTTTCTACAAGTCAACTACAAGTTATATCAGCACTATTTGTTAAAGATGCTTTCTTTATCCACTGTATGGTTTTGGCTTCTTTGTTCATGATCATGTGTCCATATATGTGTGAGTTTATTTCTAGGACTTCAGTTCTATTTCACTGATCAATCTGTCTGTCTCTGTATCAATACCATGTGGTTTTTTATCAGTATTTCTTTGTAGTACAGCATAAGGTCAGGGACAGTGATTACCCTAGCAGTTCTTTTATTGTTGAGAAATGTTTTGGCTTTCCTGGGATTTTCTTTTTTCCATATGAAGTTTAGAACTGTTCATTCCATATCTATGAAGAATTGTGTTGGAATTTTGATGAGGAATGCACTGAATCTGTAGATTGCTTTTAGAAAAATTGCCATTTTTACTATGTTAATTCTACTGATCCATGAGCATGGGAGATAATTCCATCTTCTGGAGTCTTTTTCAATTTCTTTCACTGGGAACTTGAAGTTCTTGTCATGTAGACCTTTCACTAGCTTGGTTAGAGTTGCATCAAGATATTTTATATTATTTATGGCTATTATGACAGGTGAAGTTTCCCTAATTTCTTTCTCAGCCTGTTTGACACAGAATTGTTCCTGTCTAAAGGAAAAGCAGGGACAAAAATAGATCAGAGATTGAATAAAATGCCATCCAGTGACTGGCCCAACATAGGATCTATCCCATGGGTGGGCACCAAACTCTGACACTACTATTGATGCCATGTTGTAGTTGCAGGCAGGAACCTCTCTGAGAGGTCAGCAGATGACTGAGACAGAAACAGATACATACAGCCAAACATAGGACTGAGGTCCAGGACTCCTATGAAAGAGGCAGGGGAAGGATTTAAGGAGCTGAAGGAGATGACAATTCCATAAGAAGACCAATACTATTAACTAATCCATATCCTTCAGAGATCCCAGAGCCTAAGCTACCAACCAAAGAGAATACATGAGCTGTTCCATGGCCCCCAGTATATATGCAGCAGAGGGCTGCCTTGCCCTAACCCTAGGGCCTAGTCCTGTAAATACATGATGCCCCAGGGAAAAAAAAGATACAGGGGAGTGAGACTGAGGTATGTGGGTGGGTGAGGAAGTGGGTTGGGGGGCTGGGGAGGACCATCTCAGAAGTGAAGATTTGAATTTCTCTTGGAGGGAACACTGGAAAGGAGGTGACATTTTTAATGTAAATAAATAAAATAATATAATAATTCAAAATGTATTCTTTACTAGATTCAATGCATATCAAATGGCTTCATCCCTTGTATATTAAGCCCTCAGAGAATGACAAAAGCCAACGACCTCAAACAGACTGAAGATTAAACCAGAGAACAAACAGAAGATAAAGCCCAAGGACTCTTAATGTGTTTTGCATGGAGTGCCACCTGAATCAACAGAGTGATATAACAAATTTAGAAAGATAGTTGCAGAAACAAATCTAGATGATAAAAAAAAAATGCTGTTTCAAAGTATTAGATAAATATGTTTCTTCTCCATACCCTACCTTTCCTCCAGATAGGCCAACTGGGACAGTGGGCACACTAGAGAACATGTCTTTAAAAAGAAAACAGGCAAGTACTATGAGAGTTTTTAAGGAGGAGGAAGGTTCAGGTAGAGAGATATGTGACGTCGAGTCTTGGTGTCAACATGACTACATCTGTAATTAACAAAAACAAAACTCGATGGGTACACCTGTGAGGGATTTTTTTCCCTTAATTAAATCATTTGATATTGGAAAACCCACTTTTAATCCAAATCTTCAGAGGTGGGAAGATATGTCTTTAATCTGGGCCATTTTCTGCTGGAAGCCTATATAAGTTTCACAGAAAAAGCAAGCTTACTTTTTCTCTTGGCCTGCTTGCCCCCATTCTTACTATAAAGTCCATTCTCTTCACTGGCATTAGGGCAAGTTCTTCAGTATTCTGGCATATAGTGAACACCATCTGTGACCTCCAGCTTTCTAGAGTGAACAGCTACTAGATTCTTGGATCTTTCTAGACAGGCATTGTTGTACTATCTGGACGTGAGCACACACACACACACACACACACACACACACACACACACACACACACAGAGAGAGACAGAGACAGAGACAGAGACAGAGACAGAGACAGAGATGGCATGCCAGAAAATGTGTCATGTAAAAGAAAACAGGCAAGTACTATGAGAGTTTCCAAGGAGGAGAAAAGTGGAGGTAGATATATGTGATGGCTAATCTTAGTTGTCAATTTAACTACATCTGTAATTAACTAAAACTCAACTGGATGGGTACACCACAGACACACAGACACACAGACACACAGACACACAGACACACACAGACACACACACACACACACACACACACACACACACACACACACACACAAATACATATATTTTTGTTCCTCTAAAGAATCCTGACTAATAAAACTGGCAAGGTAAAACAAGTGAGAATACAAAACTATACAAATATAAGTACACAGTATGTAAATTAGTGTTTATGTCCTTTATTAACTTTATCTTCCCTTTTATTTAGCTTCATTTTCCACACTTATATATGCTGTTTTATATATGAGTAGTCATTCTTTCTATTGCTGGGTATCATCCCATAGAGTTGCTGTATCATATTTGCCTGCAAAAGACATATTTTCCACATATTGAAGATTTAGAATAGGGTGGTTATTAACATTTCTACAAGTTTTGTGTGTAAATATAAGTTTGGAATTGAGACAGTTGCTTACTTAATACTCACATCCTTCTGTATCACCCTCTGAATACTGGGATAATAGGCATGTGTAACTCCACCAGCTGAACCTAAGTTTTTAACTAAAACTGATTTTTTTGAGTTTCCTGATACATGAGTTTTAACTATTTAAGAAAATTTCTCCTTCATTTAAAACCAGCCATACCATTTTTTTACTTCAACTAGTTCAGTGGATGTTATTGTAAAAAAAATAGATTTTTATATTTATATACCTATTTGTTAGGTGCTATATTGCTCCTGTCACAGAGCCAATGTAGAGGAGCTTGGCATCAATTTGTTATGAGTGTATCATTCCATCAAATATTCTACACTTCCCCTTTGAATCTGTATTCTCCTTAGTGAGTGTCTTGTAATGTATAACTCAAAGGTAAATGTTTCACATTCCTTCCAGGTCTTTCTTATTCTGTTCTCCACATTTCTTTCTCAGCTTCATTACCAAATAACACCATAGCCCACACAGCAGCAATGACAGGAATTTAATTTCTTCTTGCTGGAACACTACATTATTTCATGTGAATTTTATTGTGAATATTAACAACTGCATTCACTAAGAATTTTAAACTAATATGTCTAGTTGGTACTTTGCATCATAGAATTTTATTTTATTTTCATTTTTCAAATTTAGGAATAAAAAGTCAGAGAATTTAATTAATTTACCTATGTTCATCAGGCTAATGAATTTTAGAGACAGAAATCTAACAAAAAAAAAACCCACATAGTTGAGTATCAAATCCTTTTCAGGAATTCAATATTTTCCATGATTTTTCACTGATTGTTGAAAGGTTGTATACTGTAGAGGTTAAAAGCATAGGTTGTATCTGGATGCAAATAATCTGGATTGAATCTTGAAACTGCTGGGTTCCTGAATAAGGTACTTTAGTTGAGTGAGGCCTCATTAACATAGATCCTTTTCTCTCCAATTATGAAATTGTTATATTAATCTGTCTCCAAGGGTTATTGTGAAGATAAAATTAGTTAATACACATTGAATTCAACATTATTTCTGATATATCATATGGTTTGGAAATATTATTTACTAATATTATTTTTTATACTCCTATTTTACCATACTATATTTCTTGTGTTATTTATCATCCTTCCTCCACTGATTTGTATACATTTTGCATATATGAGTATATCATCTGCATGTCATCTGAAGGACTGACAGGTCTGGGTTCAGTCAGAGAAGATGCACCTAACCCTCAAGAGATTGGAGGCCCCAGGGATTGGAGAGGTCTGGTGGGGTGGGGGTGAGAGGGTAGGGACGTCCTGGTGAAGAAGTGGGGGAGGAGCTATGGGAGGAATAGGAGAGGGATAAAAACTGAAGTATAAAGACAAAGTCTCTGAAGTGTTCTTGCGTGTAGTTTATATCATGTTGGCAAATAATTTTCACATATCTGATTTGTAAAATATAGTAAAGCATGTTATTTTTATTTATGGGCATATGTATAGCATATGTATGTGGAATGTATGCATGTGTATATGATGCATAGACTGCTGCTTATACAGAGATCAAATAAGGGGGGGAAGCCAATACAATTAATCTGACAAAAGAGAAAAAAACAAGAAAAAAAAAAGAAAAGAAAACCCAATTCATTGTTTCCTGCCCCGTTTCAAATGCCATCATTTTCTTTCTTTTATTATGTAAATGTTTGGTTGAAGGCATAATTTTCATCTCATATTTTACTATAGTTTTATTTATTAACAATCAGAACAAATAGAATGTCATTAAGATGCAAAATATAAATGAGGACAACTAAATAAGATACTGTTTGTTATGAGATAGAATGTAAAATTTTTAAATTATTATTTTAACTTCTATTTTAATAGAATTTCATACATGAATACTATATTTACATCATTTCCACTCCACTCTCCTCTTCCTAATCCTTCATTGCCCCTACTCCTTCTCTTATTCCTCCTTTTATGAGTTTTGTTACATTTATTTTGACAATTTTGTACATACATATAATAAAGTATTTTTCACATTTCACTCCTACATTATTCTTTTTCCCTTTCACCCATGTAAACCTTCCTCCTCTCAGCATGTCCCTTTCTAACGAACATGTTTTACTGTTGTAGTTTTGTCTCATTAATCATTGAGCTTAATCATAGCTGATTCTGGGTTTCAAGAAATTTCTTGTAGCATGGTGGATTCATCTGTAAATATACAACTTAAGACAAAGACTATTCTTTTCCCAAAGGTCAGCCGATGGGGTATGGCCCTTTTTGACCCTTCCCTCTTTCGCAGAAGGCTCAGTCTTGTGCAAGCAAAGTACAGTTGAGACTATGAGATCACAATTGCAAAGGCTGTGACATAACAAAAAAGATAACATTTTGCAGTTCTTCTCCCTATCTTCCAGTTCTTACATTATTCTCTCATCTTACTAGTTTGCAATGTTCCCGTAGCCATAGCAACGTGGCAGAAATGTCCTATTTGGGGGTCAAAATTCAACCATCACTTATTCTTTCCACCTTGAACAGAATATACCCCTTCTTTACATGAACTTCTTAGATTATACCAGTTGGAAGCCAACTTACCCTCTTCAGAATAGTCAGAAAAATTCTCATAACCCTTATTTTCTTTTAAAAATATACATTTTATTTTAGAGAGAAGTGTAATTATTTACTTATGATAATTTTGTTGTCTTTTCTTATGGGAATAGTTATGGCAGATAGCATTACTTTACCTTGTCTCCTTAGGAGCCACCAAATACTCCTGGGCTTGGTTATCTGATATAGCTCTGTAAAAATTCCTGCAATACAGGAATCAGCAAAAATATAACTCATGGTATAAGCCTGTGACGTGCGTTAGTCTCGGGCAATACCAGAATGTTGCATTGGTAACTGCCAGGACAGGATCAGATGTGCCCCTGGAACACCTATCCACATGATAATGTTCAAAGATTCATGATTGATTAAAGAGAAGCTCCTATGAGAAAAGAATATGTTTTTGTAGTGAAAAGTAAGTGAAGAAGAGAAGAAAATAATAAACAAACCACTGAAAATAAAACACAATATTTTATGCTAATTAAAATAGATAAATAGATATGAAGGTAGTAAATATCTATGCAGTAAAAGAAATGGGACCAGATGGAGAGGCATTGATGGTGGGATAAAATGTTCCATGAATCATAGAATACTATATGCATATATAAAATGGTCATAATGATACTCATAATTTTGTATAAATGAACTATGCTAATGATATAAAATAAATAAATATCTTGGCTTAAATACAGGTTACTTTTTGACTCTGGTTAACTATCTTTTCATTTCTATAGCCCTCAGTTTAATAATAGCTTAGAAAGGAACTAACTTATGTAAATATTCTGTTGATTTATTGAGATGAGTTACATATATACATAAAGACTTTTATACATTAGATGTCAGAGAAGTTTTAATTGTACAAATTATACAGATATATATTATAAATATAGATACATATAAATTATATCTATATCTATTTATATCTGTATCTTCTTGTGCCTCTACTAGATAAAGAAGTTTCTATTTCCTCTAGTATGATGTATTAGACATGGACAAGTGTAGATGTAAGGAAAAAGACAAGAAAGGAATACATTTTTTTCACCTTTGCTGATACATATTGTCATATTTTGCATTCTTGTTTCTTCAGAGGTTTCCATGGAAACATCTAGTTCATTTTTCCTCACGATTTCCTCCCACAAGAGCTTAAAATGAGTGTATGAAGATCTGGAGGATGGAAAAATACAACTGACATCCGCTGTGATGAATTCATTATCATCCTTTCTCTTTATTTGATACATTCTTATTAAGCTAATTCTGTGTGGCTGACCCTCTCTTCTCTCAGAGTGACATTATTTTACCCTAAAAGACTCCTTTATACTTTATATGCAAAATAAATGTCTGCTATTCTTATCACATCTCCAGTAATAGTTATGCCTCAATGAATGGTGAAGAGAAGTTCAAAGGAAACATATTTGTACTTTGAAAAAGCTGTCTAACTCTCCTTCAGCATCCATTATCTCTTTATATTTTTTCTGTTTTTCCCCCCTTGGATATTTTCTTTATTTACATTTCAAATGTTATCCCCTTTCCCGGATTCTCCCCATCCCATAAACCCCCTATCTTCCCTCCCCTGCTTCTCAGAGGGTGTTCAAACACCCACCCAACCACACTCCCACCTCCCCGCCCTTGATTCCCCTACACTGGGGCATCTATAGGCCCTTCATAGGACCAAGGACCTCTCCTCCCATTGATGTATTAAAAGGCCATCCTCTGCTACATATGCAACTAGAGCCATATGTACTGTATACTCCTTTGTTGACGGCTTACTTCGTGGAAGCTCTGGGGGTTCTGGTTGGTTGATACTGTTGTTCTTCCTAGGGGGTTGAAATCCTCTTCAACTCCTGCAGTCCTTTCTCTAACTCCTCTATTGAGGACTGCATACTCAGCCCAATGACTGGCTGTAAGCATCTGCCTGCCTCTGTATTTTCAAGGCTCTGACAGAGCCTCTCAGGAGACAGCCTTATCAGGCACCTTTCAGCAAGCACTTCTTGGCATCCACAATAGTGTCTGGGTTTGGTAACTATATGGGATGAATCCCCAGGTGGGACAGTCTCTGGGTGGCCTTTCCTTCAGTCTCTGCTCCACATTTTCTCTCCATATTTGCTCCTGTATTTTGTTTTACTTCTAAGAAGGACAAAATCATTTTTACTTATTAAGACTTTGTATAGTTGGTGTTGATCTGCACCTGAGATTCTCTCTTCCACCTCTTGTATCCTGTTGGGGTTGCTCAAATCTATGGTTCCTGATCTCTTTCCTAGGATTTCTATCTCCAGAGTTGTCTCCCTTTGGGTTTTCTTCATTGTTTCTCCTTCCATTTTTAGATCTTGGATGATTTTGTTCAGTTCCATCCCCTGTTTGGTTGTGTTTTCCTGTAATTCTTTAAGGGATTTTTGTGTTTCTTCTACCTGTTTAGCAGTGTTTTCCTGTAGTTTTTTAAGCATGCGTACCTGTTTAGCAGTGTTCTCCTGTAATTCCTTGAGGGAATTTTGTGTTTCCTCATTAAGGGCTTCTACCTGTTTAGCAGTATTCTCCTGTATTTCTTTAATTGAGTTATTAATCCCCTTCTTAAAATCTTCTACCACCATCATGAGATATGTTTTTAAATCCGTGCCTTGCTTTTCGGGTGTGTTGGAGTATCCAGGAATCGCTGTGGTGGGTGTACTGGGTTCTGATGATGCCCAGTGTTCTTGCTTTCTGTTAGTAAGAATCTTACTAATAGAAAGCCTTCTGCCATCTGGAAATCTCTGGTGTTAATGATCAAGCTGTCTCTGACTAGAGCTTGATCCTCCACTGATTCTGTTAGCCTCTGTCAGCACTCCTGGGAGTACAACTCTCACCTGAATTCCAGTGTTCAGAGCACTCTCGGCAGGCAAGCTCTCCTCTTGAAGGGCAGGTGTCCAGAAGTCTGGAGCTCTGATCCACCTCCTGAGTCCTGAGGTCAGAGCCCTCCCTGTAGGCCGACTCGCCTCTGGCAAGGAAGGTGTCCAGGAATCTGGGTCTCAGCTCTGCCTCCTGGCTGAGGATGAAGGCCCAACAGGACCTTGACCAAGAAACTCTGTTTTTTCTATTGCCCACGTGCTCTCGGGTGATCAGGAGTCCTGGGTGTGCTAGGGTTCCTGCTGTGTGGAGAGTCCTCTGACGCCCTAGACGCCCTCGGCCGGGTTGAAGCAGAAGTTGGCAGTACTGGCCCTGACCTGAATGAATCCCAGCCTCAGGTCAGGCGGGGTTCTTCTATCCCTGTTCCTGCTGGCACAAGACCCTCCATGATTCTTTGGAGCTGATGCTGTGTTCCACTCACCTGTGATCCCAAGGTGATCCTGAGGTCCTGAGATACAGAGAGCACTCTGGAGCCCTTGGCGGCCTCTGCTGGGCTCAGAAGGAAGATAATAGAGGTTCTTAAAGAGTAAAGATGGAATCTCTTAAAGGAATCTATGAAAACAAAAACAAACAATGAAAAAATGAATAAAACAGTTCAAGACTTGAGAGTGGAAATAGAACATATAAAGAAAACCAAAAATGAGAAAAATATAGAAAAGAGAAATGCTAAGATCTTTAACATGAATTTCCGAGGCTAGCCTTATGTGCAGAATACAGGAGATGGATGATAGACTCTTGGGCATTTCAGCAGGATAGAAGAAATAGCTCAGTTAAAGAAAGTGTTAAATCAAAAATGCAGACAAACAGACAGTCCTGACACAGACATCCAGGAAATCTGTGATACAATATAAAGCTAAAAAATCTAAGAATAATAGAAATAGAAGAATAAGAAAAGACCCAAGTCAAAGTCACAGAAAATGTTTTCAACAAAACATAGAAGAATTTTTTTTTAATGTAAAGAAGGATGTGCTTACAAGATGTGCCCAAGAATCATACAGAATTCCAAATAGGCTGGACCAGAACAGAATGTTCCCTCAGTACATAATAATCAAAGCACTAAATATTATAGAGCAAAGAAGAAATATTAAAAGTTGCATGAGAAAACAACCAAGTAACATATGCAGGCAAATCTTCTAGAATTATACTGGACTTCTCAATGGATACACTAAAATCCAGAAGAGCCCAAACAGATTCTAATATATCACAGATGCCAGACCAGACAAGTGTAACCCAGAAAATCTTTCAATCACAATAGATAGAGAAAATAAGACATTTTATGATAAAACTAAATTTATTCAATATCTACCTACAAATTGAGCCCTACAAAAGGCACTCAAAGGAAATTTCCAATGTAAAGTGTTTAACCATACCCAAGAAAACAGAGAGAATACATAACCACAGACAAGGCAAACAATAGAACCCAAATGCACACAAATGCCCACATATGTGGCTATCCCCCCAAATACTAAAAGAGCAAAATAACAGAAAACAACAAACACTGCTCACTGATATCTTTCAATGTCAATTGTTCCAATTTTCTAATAAAAAAGATACATACTAAAAGTATGGTTTTGAAAATAGGATACCTTCTTTTGGATCCAAGAAATAAACCTTAACACAAAAAATAGACATCAGTAGACTCAGGAAAAGAATGGCAAAATATACCCCAATAAAATGGATGGACCTGGAGGGCATCATCCTGAGTGAGGTAACACATTCACAAAGAAACTCACACAATATGTATTCACTGATAAGTGGATATTAGCCCCAAACCTAGGATACCCAAGATATAAGATATAATTTGCTAAACACATGAAACTCAAAGAGAATGAAGACTGAAGTGTGGACACTATGCCCCTCCTTAGATTTGGGAACAAAACACCCATGGAAGGAGTTACAGAGACGGAGTTTGGAGCTGAGATGAAAGGATGGACCATGTAGAGACTGCCATAGCCAGGGATCCACCCCATAATCAGCATCCAAACGCTGACACCATTGCATACACTAGCAAGATTTTATTGAAAGGATGCAGATGTAGCTGTCTCTTGTGAGACTATGCCGGGGCCCAGCAAACACAGAAGTGGGGGACTTTTGGTATAGCATTGGAAATGTAAATGAGTTAAATACCTAATAAAAAATGGAAAAAAAAAAAAAGAAAGATTCTGCTTCTGCAACCATTTTTAAATCTGACAAAATAAGCTTCAAACCAAAACTAATCAAAGAGATAAATAATGACTCTCTATAATCATCAAAAATAAAAATCCACCAAGAGGACACTCCATTATTACCATATATGTACTAAAAAGAAGGGTCCACAAATTCATAAAAGAAACACTACTACAGAGTAAATAACATATGGATCATCACACACTGAGCAGAAGACGTCTTCAATACCCTACTCTTCTCAAAAGAGATATCACCCAGTCTAAAAATTAACAAGGGAGATCCTGGAGCTAACTGATATTATAAACCATGTGGACCAGATATTGACAGAAGATTTCACCCAACCAAAAATAAATACACTGTCTTTTTGGTACCTCAAGGAACTTTCTTCAAAACTAAACACATATGTGGATACAAATCAAGTCACAACAAAAATAACTGCCTGCATTTGATTAGAACACCATAGATTAAAACTTGGTATTACCAACAACAGAAAGCTTTCAAATTCATGGAAACTGAGCAACTCAATACTGAATTTAAAACAGCTTTTCACAGAACTTAAGATAGAAATTAAATATTTTCTAGAATTGATAAAAATGAATATATAACATACTCAAATTTCTGTGACACAATGAAGATTCTAAGACTCAAGTTCATAGCACTAAGGGACTGAATTTTTTTTTAAAAAATAGTACTTCTTTATACTACCCACTTATTTTCATACCTGAATGTTCTAGAGCAAATAGAAAAAAATCACATTGAAATGAGTAGATGACAAAACAACAACAACAACAACAACAACAGTCAAAATCAAGACTGAAATAATTGAAATGGAAATGAACAACCAGAACAATAAAACAATACAAGGAACCAAAAAGTTGGAGGGGCCCATGGCTCCAGCTACATATATAGCAGAGGATGGCCTTGTTGGGCATCAATAGGAAAAGAGACCCTTGGCCCTGTGTAGACTCGATGCCCCAGTGTAGGGAATGAGAAGTTTCGGCGGTGGAAATGGGGAGCACCCTCAGAGAAGCAGGGGGAGGAAGGGCAGGATAGGTTTCTGGGAAGGGGAAAAACCGGGAAAGGGGCTAACATTTGAAATGTAAATGAAGAAAATATCCAATTAAAAATCTCAATAAAATACTTGCAAATTGAATCTGAGAACACATCAAAAACATCATCCATCCTGATCAATTCAGCTTCCTCTCATAGATTTAGTGATAGTTCAACATATGTAAATCAATAATGTAATCCACCATATTAACAACCTTGAAGAAAAAATTTAAAAAAATTAAAAAACAAAACACATAAACATCTCATTAGATGCAAAAAAAAATGGCCATTGTTAAAGCTCAACACCCCTTTGATGATAAAAGTCCTGGTGAGATTAGGGATACAAGGGATATAACTAAAAATAAAAAAGACAGGTTATAGCCATCTTATAAACAACATCAAATTAAATGGACAGAAAGTCTATGCAAATTCACTAAAATCAGGAACAAAACAGGTTGTTTACTGTCAATAACTATTCGATATTGTACTTGAGATCTTAGCTAGAGCAGTAAGGCAACTGAAAGATTGGTTTTGGTATCAAGGTAATACAACTGCTTCCTTAAAATGAATTTGAAGATGTTCTTTCTTTTTCTATTTTGAGAACTGTTGGTGGGAACAGTTTTAAAGATCTGATAGGATTGCACACTAAACCCATTTGTCCCAGGGCTTGTTTTACTGGGGACATTTTAATTACCATTTCTCTCTCAATGGATGTTATGTGTCTCCTTAAATGTTTTGTATTTGTTCAAAACAAATTTTAAAATTCAATACAACTACAACACTTTCTCCTTCTACTTTTCATGCAGTCTTTCATAACTACCTTCCACCAAGCTCCTTCCCCATCCCCCCTCCCCCTATCTGACAGTCCCTTGTCCTTTATTAGTGTTACAAACAACAACAAAAAAGACTTCAAACTGTTGTTGCTGTTGTTGTTGTTATTGTTGCTGTTGCTGTTGTTTGTGTGTGTATGATTTCTGGTCCAGCCACTCTGAATTTAGCAAATAATAATGTGATCACCCCTGAAAGAGGTGTATTCTTCTTCTCCCAGAAGTGATTATTTCCCTGTAGATTTTCATCTAGGACTGGGTGCCCACAAAATTCTACTCCATCTTCATGCACAATAGAATACTATTCAGCTATAAAGAAGTAATTGAAACTATGAAATTTTCACGTAAGTTGGTGTGTATTTCTGAATTAAGCAAGGTAACATCAATTCAGAAATACAAACATCACAAATTCTCTTTCATCTGTGGATCCTAGCTTCAAATGCTCAGATGTGAGTATAAAACATGAAGACCAAGCAAATGGGGAATGAAGGGACCATTGATGGAAAAGGTTGTTTGGAAGTGCAATTTCAGATAACAGCTACTACAAGTGAGGAATAAAATAGTAAGGAGGGTGCTCCAACTGAGGAAAATGGAGGGAGTTCAATGCAGCAGCAGGAGGACAAATAATATTAAGGTTGTTTGGTAATTCCTAAAGTAATCATACCTTAACTAACAATGCCCCTCACAAGAATCAGAGACCATAAAAAACTTCAGTGTCAGGCAACAGAAACTTCCTTTCAGATGGTTTGTAAGGGTAGTCTATATTAATCCTTAAATAATATAGATAGTTAATGTGCCCCTCATTGGTTCTCAGGTGTTGAAGTTAAGCCACTTTTGCTGAAGACAGTGTACTCTTAGGATACAGAACTTAGATGATTCCAGCTGGATCTGATGTTAAAGCCTAGCTTCTATGGTTCCATAACATCAACTGCCAAGGGAGGGAAACAATTAAATGATCCAACCTAGCTGCAATAGCTATGAATCACAGCAATCACTAGCATGGCAAGATATGGCTAAAAGTACAAGAAATGGCACTCATATGTCAGTGTCAACCAGCTTTCATACCTAATCAGCTTTCTGGGGCTAATGAGGTAGTGAGGACATGAACCTTAGAAACAATCTACTACTATCACTTGGTTAGATCAGCATTATTCACTACGTTATAAATCTTATCTTTATATACCCAGAGATAAGCATAGCTACCTTCCAGAATCAAATAAATACCTCACCCACCCTCCCTGCTCCTCCATCCCACTCTCTCCACAAGATGTTTCTGAGTATCACTGTTTGTTTTGGAACTTGCTTTGCAGACCATGCTGGACTCAGATACAGAGATGCTCCTGGCTCTGCCTCCAGAGTGCTGAGACTAGAGGGGTGCACCACTATACCTAACCAAAGAAGCCTATCTTTTCAGAAAAAAAAATGGATATTATTACAGAAAGTCACAACTGGACACAACATATAGATCAACAGATTGTGGGAGGCCCAGCCACAGCAAATACATCTATGATATAGTTCCTGCCTCTATGACTCAGGAAATGTAAAGATTGTGAGATCTAGAACCCCAGAAAATCTATTGTGAAACAGTTATCTCCTAGGAATGACTGGAGAATCATAACGGAAACAATGCCAATATTAATGGACATTTACACTGAGGGAAAGAATGTTTCAATTATTAAATTCATCTTGACTTAGCTTTCTTAACAGGTATTTGTATTTATTTAGAAACTCATTCACTTCTTTTAGACTTCCCAGTTCAGTGAAATACATATTTTTAAGGTATATCTTTATGCAGTAAAATGGTCTACCACTGAGCTATACCCCCTAAAGTATGTCTTTACGATTTTCATCTCTAATTATATTATTTTATACTCTTTCTGTGGTTCTTTTTGTTAATTTGGCTAAAGGTTGGTCAATATTGTTAACCTTTTTTAAAGAATAAATTACTTGTTTCATCGATTCATTGTAATTTTCCCATTTCTTTCTATGACTTTTAGCCCTGATTTTGATTACCTCTTCCTACCTCTAGTTTTTCTGGGTGTTGATTATTTTCTTCTTTTTTTTTCCAGGTGAATATTTAAGTTTCTATTTCGAGATTACTCTAGGAGTTTGATGTAGGCTGTAGTGCTATATAATTTTTGCACTATGATTTTTGCCATGATCTCATAAATTTTGGAATATTATCTTTTCATTGCCATTCAGTTATAGGAATTGTTAAACATATTTCTGAGTTTTTCTTTTTTTAAAATATTTTTATTACATATTTTCCTCAATTACATTTCCAATGCTATCCCAAAAGTCCCCCATACCCTCCCCCTCACTTCCCTACCCACCCATTCCCATTTTGTTGGCCCTGGCGTTCCCCTGTACTGGGGCATATACAGTTTGCGTGTCCAATGGGCCTCTCTTTCCAGTGATGGCTGACTAGGCCATCTTTTGATACATATGCAGCTAGAGTCAAGAGATCCGGGGTACTGGTTACTTCATAATGTTGTTCCACCTATAGGGTTGCAGATACCTTTAGCTCCTTGGGTACTTTCTCTAGCTCCTCCATTGGGAGCCCTGTGATCCATCCAATAGCTGACTGTGAGCATCCACTTCTGTGTTTGCTAGGCACCGGCATAGTCTTACAAGAGACAGCTACATCTGAGTTTTTCTTACACACACTTTTACTTCAATAGTGTGTTGTTAAGGTACCATAAATTTGTTTACTTTCTGTCTTTTCATTTGTTATTCATTCTCAGCTTGAACATACAGTGGTCAGATAGAATGGGGATGTGATTTCCTCTTTTCTGTATTTGTTGACATTTGCTTTGTGTCCTAACCTGTGGTCTATTTTGAAAATAGTTCTGTAGGATATTGCAATGAATGCATATTCTTCAGTGCTTTGGTTGAAAGTTTCTGAAATATGTTTGGTCCATTTAATTTATTGTCTTAGTCAGGGTTTCTATTCCTGCACAAACATCATGACCAAGAAGCAAGTTGAGGAGAAAAGGGTTTACTCAGCTTACATTTCCACACTGCTGTTCATCACCAAGGAAGTCAGGACTGGATCTCAAGCAGGTCAGGAAGCAGGAGCTGATGCAGAGGCCATGGAGGGATGTTCCTTACTGGCTTGCTTCCCCTGCTTGCTCAGCCTGCTCTCTTATAGAACCAAGACTACCCGCCCAGAGATGGTCCCACCCACAAGGGGCCTTTCCCCCTTGATCACTAATTGAGAAAATGCTTTACAGTTGGATCTCATGGAGGCATTTCCTCAACTGAAGCTCCTTTCTCTGTGATAACTCCAGCTGTGTCAAGTTGACACAAAACTAGCCAGTACAATTGACCCCTTGTCAACTTGACATACAAACATATCACTGGTAAGCCTCAACTCTTAGTTTCTTATTCATCCCCAAGATCTAAATAACTTTAAAAGTCCCACAGTCTTTATAAATTTTTAAAATTTCAATCTCTCTTAAAATCCAAAGTCTTTACAATTAAAAGTCTCTTAACTGTGGACTTCACTAAAAAAACAAAAACAAAAACAAAAAACAAAACAAAACAAAACAAAAAAAAAAACTTCCTTCAAGATGGAAAAATATCAGGGCACAGTTCTCAAACCATCCAATGTCTGGGATCCAACTCATGATCTTCTGGGCTCCTCCAAGCAAAGGCTTGGCTCACTTCTCCAGCCATGCTCTTTGTAGCACAGGAGTCGTCCTGTAGGCTCCAGATGCCTGTACTCCACTGCTGTGGCTCTTGGTGGTCATCTCATGGTACTGGCATCTCCAAAACACTGCATGGCCCCTTCAGTCCTGGGCAGTCAATTGCAACTGAGGCTGCACCTTCACCAATGGCCTTCCGTGGCCTCTCATGGGGCGAGCCTCAGCTGCTCTGCGTGACCCCTTCATGCCTTCAAAACCATTACCACCTGTGTGACTCTTACACATTACCAAGTCCAGCCACAGCACAAGGTACAACGTTGGCTATCTCTGGAACACAGCCTCTGTACTCTCAGAAAATACTTCCCAGAAGATGTCGAATCAATGATGCTAGTCTCCTCTTAATCACCGCTAATTTCTTAGCTCCAGCTAACCAGCATCAATAGTCCCAGTAATGCAAAGTTTTCACTCTAGTGGTTCTGGTATCTTGTTAATCACAGCTGATTCTTTGGCCCCAGCTAACCAGAACCACCGAAACTTCCCAACCAAACTAGCAATGTGTGGGGAGCCGCCCTCACATTCGCTGTTGCAAGATGGCGCTGACATCCTGTGTTCTAAGTGGTAAACAAATAATCTGCGCATGTGCCAAGGGTAGTTCTCCACCCCATGTGCTCTGCCTTCCCCGTGACGACAACTCGGCCGATGGGCTGCAGCCAATCAGGGAGTGACACGTCCTAGGCGGAGGATAATTCTCCTTAAAAGGGACGGGGTTTCGCCATTCTCTCTCTTGCTCTGGCTCTTGCTTCTTGCTCCTAAAGATGTAAGCAATAAGGCTTTTGCACTCTTGCACTCCTGCTCTCTGGCTCCTGAAGATGTAAGCAATAAAGCTCTCTTGCTCTCTTGCTCTGGCTCTTGCTTCTTGCTCCTGAAGATGTAAGCAATAAGGCTTTTGCACTCTTGCGCTCTTGCGCTCTGGCTCCTAAAGATGTAAGCAATAGAGCTCTTGCTCTTGCACTCTTGCTCCTGAAGATGTAAGCAATAAAGTTTTGCTGCAGAAGATTCTGGTTTGCTGTGTTCTTCCTGGCCGGTCGTGAAAGCGTGTAAGAGCAATGGCCCTGTAAAGAGTCTTTAATCTTCCCTCTGAAATTTCACAAGCCAAGCCTCCATCTTCAGCACTGTTCGCTCAACATTGTCTTCTAAGTTTCTACACAACATCTCACAGAGTTCTTAACAGCAAATGGATCTTATGGCCCAACGTTCCAAAGTCCTTCCACAGTCCTCCCAAACACATGGTCAGGTTGTCAGAGGAATACCCCACTATGCTGGTACCAATTTGTCTTAGTCAGGGTTTCTCTTCCTGCACAAACATCACGACGAAGAAGCAAATTGGGGAGGAAAGGGTTTATTCGGTTTATACTTCCATACTGCTGTTCATCACCAAGGAAGTCAGGACTGGATCTCAAGCAGGTCAGGAAGCAGGAGCTGATGCAGAGGCCATGGAGGGATGTTCCTTACTGGCTTGCTTCCCCTGCTTGCTCAGCCTGCTCTCTTATAGAACCAAGACTACCCGCCCAGAGATGGTCCCACCCACAAGGGGCCTTTTCCCCTTGATCACTAATTGAGAAAATGCTTTACAGTTGGATCTGATGGAGGCATTTCCCCAACTGAAACTCCTTTCTCTGTGATAACTACAGCCTGTGTCAAGTTGACACAAAACTAGCCAGTACTTTTATGATGCCTTTTAACCCCAGAGCTTTTGCACTTAAATTTTGGGTTTGTATGTTTTATTTATTTATTTTTATTTTTGTCTTTCTCCCAAGTAATCTGTCTATTGTTGACAGTGGTGCATTGAAATAACCCACTATCACTGTGTTTGGTTCAATCTGTGGCCTGAAATCTAATATTGTTTCTATTTTGAAACCAGGTGTTTCTGTGTTTGATATGTATGTTTAGGGTCGGAGTATCTCATTGTATTTTCCCTTTAGTGAGTACTATGAAAGTTAGTCCTTATAGAGGAAGCAGTCAGGCTAGTTTCAGCCTGAATCTCCGAAGTCCTATGTCCAAATTATATGTTATCTTTAGCAACAAGGACTTATCTCCTACCTCTGGGAGTCAAACAAGGAAACTACAAAAGGCTATATTTTTGGAGAGTCTCCTGAAATCTCCTGATGGGCAGCTCTCAAAGGGATATTTCTCATAACTGATACTGACAAGTATTTTCTCAAACTATAACTAAATAAGTTCATAGTATTTGTGTCACTATTCCATCCATTTGGTATATCTGTATCATCTGGCAGAGCAGCTGGGACAAGGTTCTTTCTGCCTCCATCTGCACCCAGGAGATGGGGCTGTTCCACATCCCTCTGTGCACAGTTTCTGCCAGGAGAGAGCTTGTCTCCAGGAAGTGGTCTGATCCTGGGACTAGGGTGAGATTGCCATTTTATCTCTTGTGACTGCTTAAGGGAGGGCAAGCAAGGAGAATACAAGCCACAGAAGTGAAACAGCAGCTGGGTCAGGGTACTTCCTGCCACCATCAGAACCCAGGAGGTGGGGCTATTCCACAGGTCCTGCCAGGAGCAAGCTGGTATCCCAGGAGTGCTGACACAGGCTTACAGATCCACAGGAGGAACAAGCTCCAGCCAGAGACAGCAAGAACATCTAACTCCAAAGATTACCATATGGTGAAAGGCAAACACAAGAATCTTATCAACAGAAACCAAGACTATTTGGCATCATCAGAGCCCAGCACTCCTACCACAGCAAGTCCTGGATACCACAACACAACGGAAAAGCAAGATTCAGATTTAGAATCATATATCAATATGCTGATAGAAAATTTTAAGAAGGACATAAATAATAAAGAAATACAGGAGAACACAGCTAAACAGAGAGAAGCCCTTAAAGAGGAAACATGAAATCCCTTAAAGAATTATAGGAGTACACAGGTAAACAGGTAGAAGCCCTTAAAGAGGAAAAACATAAATTCCTTAAAGAATTACAGAAAAACATAAAGAGGTGAAAAAAATGAACAAAAACATTCAAGATCTAAAAATGGATGTAGAAACAATAAAGAAATCACAAAGGGAGACAACTCTAGAAATAGAAAACCTAGGAAAGAATTCAGGAACCAAAGATGCAAGCATCACCAACAGAATACAAGAGATGGAAGAGAGAATATCAGGTGCAGAAGATTCCATAGAAAACATTGATACAACAATCAAAGAATATTCAAAATGCAAAAGGATCCTAATCCAAAACATCCAGGAAATCCAGGACACAATAAGAAGACCAAATCAAAGGATAATATGTATAGATGAAAATGAAGATTTTCAACTTAAAGGGCCAGGAAATTTCTTCAACAAAATTATAGAAGAAAACTTCCCTAACCTAATGAAAGTGATGCCCATGAACATATACAAGGTCTACAGAACTCCAAATAGTTTGGACCAGAAAAGAAATTCCTCCTGTCACATAATAATCAATAAACCACTGCTCCATCTTGGGCGCAATCTCGGTGGAGGGTCCTGAGGTCCCCAGAGGACTCTCTACACTGCAGGCACCCTAGCACACCCGGAATCTTGAAATCACTGGTGAGTAGAACGTAACATCAGTTCCAAAAAAGTCTCAGAGGGTCTTATGCTAGCAGCAACAGGGTCAAAGGTCAAAGGCTGGCCCTAGCACACCCAGAATCTTGGGATCACTAAGACGAGTCTACACAGGAGATCATGTGGGCAGCAGAAGCAACAGAGATTCTTTGACAGGGTCCTTTCGGGCCTTCATCCTCATCGAGGAGACAGAGATGAGACCCAGACCCCTGGACACCTTCCTTGATAGAGGATAGTCGGCCTCCAAGGAAGACTCTGACCCCAGGAATCAGGTGGTGGATCTGAGCTCCAAACTTCTGTATACCTTCTCTGCAAGAGGAGAGCTTGCCTGAAGAGAGTACTCTGACCACTGGGATTCAGGAGAGATTTGGTCTCCCAGGAGTGCAGACAGTTATGCGATACAATGAAAACAAACCTAAGAGGAAAACGCATAGCTCTGAGTGACTCCAAAAAGAAACTGGAGAAAACATGCATTAGCAGCTTGACAGCAAATCTGAAATATCTAGAACAAAAAGAAGCAAATTCACCCAAGAGGAATAGAAGGCAGGAAATATTCAAACTCAGGGTTGAAATCAACAAAGTGGAAACATAAAGAATTATACAAAGAATCAACCAAACTAAGAACTGGTTCTTTGAGAAAATCAACAAAATAGATAAATCCTTAGCCAGACTAATTAGAGGGCAAAGAAACAGTACCATAATTAACAAAATCAGAAATGAAAAGGGAGACATAACAACAGAACCTGGGGAAATCTAAAACATCATCAGATCCCACTACAAAAGCCTATACTCAACAAAACTAGAAAATCTGAATAGAATGGACAATTTTCTAGATAGCTACCAGGTACCAAAGTTAAATCAGAGACAGATTAACAATATAAACAGTCCCATGTCCCCTAAAGAAATAGAAGCAGTCCTTAATAGTTTCCCAACCAAAAAAAAAAAAAAAAAAAAAAAAAAAAAAAAAAAAGCCCAGGACCAGATGGATTTAGTGCAGAGTTCTAGCAGACGTTCAAAGAAGACTTAATACCAATACTCCTCAAACTATTCCACAAAATAGAAACAGAAGGTACTCTACCCAATCATTCTCTGAAGGCACAATTAGATAGCTAAACCACACAAAGACCCAAGAAAGAAAATGGACTTGTGACAAATTTCCATTATGAATATCAATTAAAAAATACTCAAATTTTCACAGACTGAATCCAAGAACACATCAAAATGATCATCCATCATGATTAAGTAGGCTTCATCCCAGGAATGCAGGGATTGTTCAATATATGGAAATCCATCAACATAATCCACTATATAAACAAACTCAAAGAAACAAGTATATGGTCATCTCATTAGCTGCTCAGAAAGTATTTGACAAAATCCAACACCCCTTCATGATAAAAGTTTTGGAAAGATCAGGAATTCGAGGCCCATACCTAAACATAGTGAAAGCAATATACACTGCAAACCAGTAGCCAGCATCAAAGTAAACAGAGAAAACTGGAAGCAATCCCACTAAATGCAGGGACGAGACAAGGCTGCCAACTCTCCACACTTATTCAATATAATACTTGAAGTCCTAGCCAGAGCAATTTGACAACAAACAGCGACCAAACAGATACAAACTGGAAAGGAAGAAGTCAAAATATCACTATTTGAAGATGATATGATAGTATAATTAACTGACCCCAAAATTCCACCGTAGAACTCCAAACCTGATAAACAACTTCAGCAAATTAGTTGGATATAAAATTAAATCAAATTAATCAGTGCCCTTTATCTACACAAAGTATAAACTGGCTGAGAACAAAACTAAGGAAACAATACCCTTCACAATAGTCACAAATAATATAAAATACCTTGGTATGACTCTAATTAAGGAAGTGAAAGATCTATATGATAAGAACTTCAAGTCTCTGAAGAAAGAAATTGAAAAAGACCTCAGAAAGTGGAAAGATCTCCCATGTTCATGGATTGGCAAGATCAATATAGGAAAAATGGTCATCTTGCCAAAAGCAATCTACAGATTCAATGCAATCCCCATCAAAATTCCAACTCAATTCTTCACAGAGATGGAAAGAGCAATTTGCAAATTCATCTGGAATAACAAATAATCTAGGATAGTGAAAACTATTCTCAATAATAAAAGTATTTCTGGGGGAATGTCTATCCCTGACCTTAATCTGTACTACAGAAGAATTGTGATAAAAACTGCACGGTACTGGTACAGTGACAGGCAGGTAGATCAGTGGAATAGAATTGAAGACCCAGAAATGAACCCACACACCTATGTTCACCTGATCTTTGACAAAGGAGTTAAAACCATCCAGTGGAAAAAAAAAGACAGCATTTTGAACAAATGCTGCTGGCTCAACTGGAGGTTTTCATGTAGAAGAAGGCAAATCGATCCATTCTCATCTCCTTGTACAAAGCTCAGGTCTAAGTGGATCGAGGAACTCCACATAAAACCAGAGACACTGAAACTAGTAGAAAAGAAAGGAGAAGAGCCTCAAGCACATGGCCACAGAAGAATTTTTCCTGAACAGAACACCAATAGCTTATGCTCTAAGATCAAAAATTGACAAATGGGACCTCATTAAACTGCAAAGCTTCTGTAAGACAAAGGACTCATTCAATAGGACAACATGGCACCCATCAGATTGGGAAAAAATCTTTACTAATTCTATATCCAATAGAGGACTAATATTCAATATACACAAAAAACTCAAGAAGTTAAGTTTCCAAAGAACCATATAATCCTATTAAAAATAGGGAACAGAGCTAAACAAAGAATTCTCAGCTTAGGAATACCAAGTGGCTGAGAAGCACCTAAAGAAATGTCCAACATCCTTAGTCATCAGGAGTATGAAAACCAAAACAACCCTGAGTTCCCACCTCACACCAGTCAGAATGGCTGAGATCAAAAGCTCAGGTGACAGCAGATGCTAGCGAGGTTGTGGTGGAGGAGGAACACTCCTTCATTGCTGGTGGGATTGCAAGCTGGTACAACCACTCTGGAAATCATTCCAGTAGTTTCTCAAATAGTTGGACATAGTACTACCTGAGGACCCAGCAATACCACTCCTGGGCATATACCCAGAAGATGCTGCAATATGTAGTTAGGACACATGCTCCACTATGTTCATAGCAGCCTTATTTATAATAGCCAGAAGCTGGAAAGAATACAAATGTTCCTAAAGAGAGGGATAGATACAGAAAATGTGGTACATTTGCACAATGGAGTACTACACAGGCATTAAAAACAATAATTTTGTGTAATTCTTAAGCAAATAGATGGATCTAGAGGATATCATCCTAAATGAGGTAACCCAATCACAAAATAACACACATGATATGCGCTAACTTATAAGTGGATATTAGCCTAGAAGCTCAAAATACCTGATACAATTCATAAACCACATGAAACTCAAGAAAAAGGAATACTTTGATCCTTCTTAGAAAGGGGAACAAAATTCTCATGGAAATAATTACAGAGACAAAGTGTGGAGCAGAGACTGAGGGAATGAACATCCAGAGACTCCCCCACCTGGAAATTCATCCCATATACAATCAACAAACCCAGACACTATTGTGGATTCAAACAAGAGCTTGCTGACAGCATCCTGATATAGCTGTCTTCTGAGATGCTGTGCCAGTGCCTGACAAATACAGAAGTGGATGCTCACAGCCATCCATTGGACTGATCACAGGGTCCCCAATGAAGGAGCTAGAGAAAGTACCCAAGGAGCTGAAGGGGTTTGCAGCCCCATAGGACGAACGCCAGAGCTCACAGGGACTAAACCACCAACCAAGTATAGGAGAATTCCAGGACAAGGAAGCAGGAGTGGATGGATTTTTGAGAAGAGAGAGGGGGAACGGATATGCGTTTTTTTGCAGGGGAAACTAGGTAAGGGGATAACATTTGAAATGTAAGTAAAGAAAATATCTAATTTGAAGAAAAAAATTTCAGAAATATCTCTTCCATTTCTATTTTATGAAATGTGAGTAGTCTCTTATTAATTATCAGTGAATGGCTGGTATAATTTTGTGACAAGTCTATCAGGACCTGGGTGTTTTTGATGAAAAAATTTAGTTGCTATTTCTATTTCATTGGTTTTTATAATGTTAGTTAAATTATGTACTTTATCTTTGCTAAACATTGGTAAATTATATACATCTACATATTTATTAATTTGTTTTAGAATTTTTAATTTAACAGTATATAAACTTTTAATGCATGTCTTTATGATTCTTTAAATTTCCCCAGTGTCTGTTTTAATGTCTCCCTTTACAAACTAATTTTATTAATTTTTGCACTTCTCTTCATTATTTTTCATCAATTAACTTGTCCTGTTTGTTCTCATTCTTTTCAGTGCCTTACGGTTCATCATCAGGAAGTTTATTTGTGATCTCTCTGATTTTATAATTTAGGCACTTAGAACTATAAAATTCCTTCTTCGTTGATTCCCAATGATGGAAAATTGTTGATTTTATTATCATTTCATTCTATGAATGGTTATGTTTCCTTCTTGATTTCTAGAATGACACATTCATCATGTAAAAGCATATTGTTTAATATCCATGTGTTTAAACATTGTTCAGTTGTTTCTCTTCTTGTTCATTTTTTGTTTCATTCAATTTACATCAGATAGATAACAGGATGTTGTTTCAATTTTTCTTTATTCAATGAGATTTGCTTTAGTTCTCCCCATGTAGCATTAGAGCACTGGTTATGTTTGTTACAGTTTTTTTTTTTTTTTGATCCATTTTGTTTTTGGTTTTTTTTTGTTTTGTTTTGTTGGTTGGTTGGTTTTGTTTTTAAATTCTGGTTGTCTCTATTCCTTCAGGAGATAGGGTTGCCATGTTCAGTATAGACTAGGTTTGTCATACAGATGTGTTGATGTTTTAATATCATAGACTGCAGATACCAAGTTCCGTCTCCAATTTGTCTCTGTGGGCTGAGGATTGTCTGTAGCAAGAATCACTGTCCAGTAAATAATCCACATTAACATAGGGTAGTAGGTCACTACAAAACAGATGTTTAAAATGTACCAATTGTTTTATGGAACAAAACACCCCAAAGATAATATTTATACTATATGTTAGAGCAAATGTAAAGGTGAAAAAGAATAGGTATGCAATGATAGTGATAAAAATGGGATTTTTAATGGGAAGAAATGGAAGACAGAGTGATATACATAGGACTGAGAATAATTAAGGCCAAGAAACAAATGGAGTGATCTGTGAGAGTATTGGTTAACAATAAACTAAGAGGAAGACAGAAAGATTTTAATTATTATAAACCAGGTCATCCACTAGGCTTTGGAAGTAAGAGGAATGACTATTGGAAAAGAGAAAGGAAAGGGAAAGTTTCAAAAGCAAAACAAAGCATAGGAAACAGAATAAAACAACTAAAGGTACAAACAGTAGGGGACAGTGTTGGCCTGCTACAATACTTTCCTCTTTTATAGAGCAAAGAAATAGCGTAGAGAAGGCAGAATATTTGGATGGGGCTATAAGAAAATGGAGTCATGGCAATTAAAAATAGCTATGGGGAGAAATGTGAACTGGGTGGATATATAAGGAAGTAAGGTCCCTGGCCTAAAAATTGATTCTCTCTCCTTGGGTAAGCTATTGCTTCATTTCATTGGTTTGATCTAGATATTACTCCCATTGTTATACAAACTATCTTTCTTCTCTTGAAGTCTTCTGTCTTATTTTTCATGTGGAATTTCTAACTCTGTTCTCTGCCCAATAGATTGCTGAATCAAACTCTGCTCAGCTACTACTGCTATGTTCACATGGAGTCTGTAGCCCCTTGTGGTAATGTGATGCCAAAGCAATGTTTAAATTTGAGCTTAGCTTCCTAAGTCTTACTTTTGCTCTTTGGGCACTGATGGTGGCTATGTGAACAATTGCTGGAGTACTTTCTGTGAAATACCTTCCAACAACATTTTTGTAGATTTTCTGGTAGAATGTCTTAATTGAATTTGTTTGGGATAAAATGCCACTGTATTAGTGGGTGCTTATTGTTGTTCTATTGTTGTTCCAGATGCAAGTCCAGTCAGATGGCAGAAAAAGTTTGTGGTAAATAAATAAATATGGTATAAATAAATAAATAAGGTAGAACATATTTATTGGGCTATTGATCAGATCAATTCTGGAACAGCAAAGTAGCAGATGCAGTGATTTTTAAATATTTGTGTTCTCTTTAAGAGACAATTTGTAATCAACCCTTTTTCTTATCTGATTTCTAGTCTGCTATTATACCCAGAAGAATGTGTCACTATGCTGATATCTGACCAAATAGACTTGCAACTAACAGTCAGAATAGACAAATAATTTCATACTGATTAAGACAGCAATTTAATAAGAGGACATTATAAACAAACTCATGAATACTAAACCACACACTATTGAGTAACTTGGAGACTATTGAAGAAATCAAGAACAAACCTTAGAGAATTACTAGAAACAAGTGGAAATGAAAATACAAAATAGTAAAACCAAAGGAAACAACAAATGTAGCCATAATATAGAATATTATAACTCCGTGTATTTGTATTACAACACCAAAGAAGTCTCAAAAAAAGCTTTTTAAAATTTGTTTTTATTTTATTGAAAATGGATTCTTTTCTCATACAATATAACCTGATTATAGTTTCTCTTCGCCCTACCTTTCCAGTTCTTCTCAACCTCCTTTTGCTTCTGGATCCACTCTCTTTCTGTCTCTCTTCAGAAAAGCATGATTCTAAGAGATAACAACAAAATGCAACAAACTAAAATATAATAAGATGAAGCAAAAAAAAAATTACAATGAGGCTGGACAAAGCAACCAAACAAAAGGAAACAAGACCAAATACCAGGCACAAGAATCAGAGACCCAATTATTCACATACACATGGGTCCTATAAAAATACTAAGCTGAAAGCTATAATATATGTGTAGGGTATCTGATGTGGACTTGTTTACCTTATGCTTACTTTTCAATCTGTGAGTTCATATACACCTTGCTTGGTTGATTAAGAGGGTCTTGTTCCTCCAGCGTCCTCCATTTCCTATCTCTCCTAACTTTTACACTATTTCTGTTTCCTTCTCTGCAGGTTCAACTCTAGATGGAGGGATTTAATTGAGTTATTCTATTCTGGGATGTATGTTCTAAAATCTCTGCATAATTCTTGCTTGTGGGTCTTTCTGCATGTATTCCTGTCAGTTGCAGGAACAAGATTTTCTAATAATGACTGAATAAGAAACTGACCTATAACTGTAGCAGAATATCTGGAAGAGTCATTTTATTGATACCTAATCTTTTTAGACCAGAAGTATCTGGTTTTACCCTAGCTTTTTGAGCTATCTAGTCTCTGATCCCTGGCCATCCAGGCAATATCAGGTATTAATTATAACTTGTAGAGTGGTCCTTAAGTCAAACCATATATTGGTTTGCTTCTCCCACAAGGTCTGGGCTATTTTTGATCTAGCTTATCTTCCAGAAAGAACAAAATGTAGGTCAATTATTTTGTAGCTCTGTTAGTGTTTACCTTCATCATTTGGTAGCAGAGTACCTTCCCACAGCAAAGACAATAGAACACAGGTGAAGGCTCCTAGTAGGTAAAAGTTTAATTTCCCTGTGTTCAGTAAGTTGTGTAGGTGTTGTCACAGGCATGGGAGCACTGTTGTCAATTTGCAGACAGCAATCCATTATATTAACAACGACCTGGGTTGTTTGAAGATTTTTTGTGACAAAAGATGGGCAGCTAGGACTCCTTACTAGTATCAACTTCATGTATTTTAGAAAGTTTCCTTACCATCCCTAAAATGCTGCACAATTCTACCCCCCACCACATATTCTCCCTGTAACTTATCTCCACTTCCACTTCCCACCTGATCCTCCTCTTCCCATTTCTACCCACTCCCCAGTCCATCTGTAATGTCCTCTCTTCTCTTCTCTTCTCTTCTCTTATCTTATCCTCTCTTCTCCTCTTCTCTTCTCCCTCCCAGGGAGATCTCTATATCCTTGGTAATCCATTTCTCTATATACTCTGGGTCTACGGATTGTAGCTTGGTTATCACTTGTTTACAGGCTAATATTCATATATAAGTGAATACGTGCCATATTTACCTTTTAGTGTCTGGGTAACCTCACTCAGGATAATTTTTTGAGTTTCATCCATTTGCCTATAAATTTCATGTTACTGTTTTTAAATAGCCAATTAACACACCATTGTGTAAATGTACCACAGTTTTCTTTATCCATTCTTCTACTGAGGGACATCTATGTTGGTTTCTAGTTTCTGGCTATTATAAATAGAGCAACAATGAACATGGTTGAGTATGTGTTCTTGTGGTAGGATGACGAATCCTTTGGTTACATATCCTAGAGTGGTAGAGCTGGATCAATTACAAACCTTCGGATTAGCTGGCATATTGATTTTCATATGGACTTTACAAGCTTGCACTCCCACCAGCAATGGAGGAGTGTTTCCTTATTCCACACACCCTTATCAGCATGTGCTGTCACTTGTGGTTTTGATCTTAACCATTTTGACGGGTACAAAATGGAATCTCACAGTCATTTTGATTTGCATATCTCTGAAGGCTAAGAATGTTGAACATTGGAGACCCGCCGAACTTAGGAAATTAGTCTGAACAGGTGAGAGGGTGCGCCAGAGAACCTGACAGCTTCTGGAACAGGCAGAAGCACAGAGGCGCTGAGGCAGCACCCTGTGTGGGCCGGGGACAGCCGGCCACCTTCCGGACCGGAGGACAGGTGCCCACCCAGCTGGGGAGGCGGCCTAAGCCACAGCAGCAGCGGTCGCCATCTTGGTCCGGGACCCGCCGAACTTAGGAAATTAGTCTGAACAGGTGAGAGGGTGCGCCAGAGAACCTGACAGCTTCTGGAACAGGCAGAAGCACAGAGGCGCTGAGGCAGCACCCTTTGTGGGCCGGGGACAGCCAGCCACCGTCCGGACCGGAGGACAGGTGCCCGCCCGGCTGGGGAGGCTGCCTAAGCCACAGCAGCAGCGGTCGCCATCTTGGTCCGAGACCCGCCGAACTTAGGAAATTAGTCTGAACAGGTGAGAGGGTGCGCCAGAGAACCTGACAGCCTCTGGAACAGGCAGAAGCACAGAGGGGCTGAGGCAGCACCCTGTGTGGGCCGGGGACAGCCGGCCACCTTCCGGACCGGAGGACAGGTGCCCGCCCGGCTGGGGAGGCGACCTAAGCCACAGCAGCAGCGGTCGCCATCTTGGTCCGGGACCCGCCGAACTTAGGAAATTAGTCTGAACAGGTGAGAGGGTGCGCCAGAGAACCTGACAGCTTCTGGAACAGGCAGAAGCACAGAGGCGCTGAGGCAGCACCCTGTGTGGGCCGGGGACAGCCGGCCACCTTCCGGACCGGAGGACAGGTGCCCACCCGGCTGGGGAGGCGGCCTAAGCCACAGCAGCAGCGGTCGCCATCTTGGTCCCGGGACTCCAAGGAACTTAGGAATTTAGTCTGCTTAGGTGAGAGTCTGTACCACCTGGGAACTGCCAAAGCAACACACTGTCTGAGAAAGGTCCTGTTTTGGGCCTTCTTCTTTGGCCAGGAGGAGGTCCAAATACAAGATATCTGCGCACCTTCCCTGTAAGAGAGCTTGCCAGCAGAGAGTGCTCTGAGCACTGAAACTCAGAGGAGAGAATCTGTCTCCCAGGTCTGCTGATAGACGGTAACAGAATCACCAGAAGAACAATCTCTAAACAGAGTCAACTATAACTACTAACTCCAGAGATTACCAGATGGCGAAAGGTAAACGGAGGAATCTTACTAACAGGAACCAAGACCACTCACCATCACCAGAACCCAGCACACCCACTTCGCCCAGTCCAGGGAACCCCAACACACCTGAGAACCTAGACCTAGATTTAAAAGCATATCTCATGATGATGGTAGAGGACATCAAGAAGGACTTTAATAAATCACTTAAAGAAATACAGGAGAACACTGCTAAAGAGTTACAAGTCCTTAAAGAAAAACAGGAAAACACAATCAAACAGGTAGAAGTCCTTACAGAAAAAGAGGAAAAAACATACAAACAGGTGATGGAAATGAACAAAACCATACTAGACCTAAAAAGGGAAGTAGACACAATAAAGAAAACTCAAAGCGAGGCAACACTAGAGATAGAAACCCTAGGAAAGAAATCTGGAACCATAGATTTGAGCATCAGCAACAGAATACAAGAGATGGAAGAGAGAATCTCAGGTGCAGAAGATTCCATAGAGAACATCGGCACAACAATCAAAGAAAATGGAAAATGCAAAAAGATCCTAACTCAAAATATCCAGGAAATCCAGGACACAATAAGAAGACCAAACGTACGGATAATAGGAGTGGATGAGAATGAAGATTTTCAACTCAAAGGTCCAGCAAACATCTTCAACAAAATTATTGAAGAAAACTTCCCAAATCTAAAGAATGAGATGCATATGAACATACAAGAAGCCTACAGAACTCCAAATAGACTGGACCAGAAAAGAAATTCCTCCCGACACATAATAATCAGAACATCAAATGCACTAAATAAAGATAGAATACTAAAAGCAGTAAGGGAAAAAGGTCAAGTAACATATAAAGGCAAGCCTATCAGAATTACACCAGATTTTTCACCAGAGACTATGAAAGCCAGAAGAGCCTGGACAGATGTTATACAGACACTAAGAGAACACAAACTGCAGCCCAGGCTACTATACCCAGCCAAACTCTCAATTATCATAGAGGGAGAAACCAAAGTATTCCACGACAAAACCAAATTCACGCATTATCTCTCCACGAATCCAGCCCTTCAAAGGATAATAACAGAAAAAAACCAATACAAGAACGGGAACAACGCCCTAGAAAAAACAAGAAGGTAATCCCTCAACAAACCTAAAAGAAGACAGCCACAAGAACAGAATGCCACCTTTAACAACTAAAATAACAGGAAGCAACAATTACTTTTCCTTAATATCTCTTAACATCAATGGTCTCAACTCGCCAATAAAAAGACATAGACTAACAAACTGGCTACACAAACAAGACCCAACATTTTGCTGCTTACAGGAAACTCATCTCAGAGAAAAAGATAGACACTACCTCAGAATGAAAGGCTGGAAAACAATTTTCCAAGCAAATGGTATGAAGAAACAAGCAGGAGTAGCCATCCTAATATCTGATAAGATTGACTTCCAACCCAAAGTCATCAAAAAAGACAAGGAGGGACACTTCATTCTCATCAAAGGTAAAATCCTCCAAGAGGAACTCTCAATTCTGAATATCTATGCTCCAAATACAAGAGCAGCCACATTCACTAAAGAAACTTTAGTAAAGCTCAAAGCACACATTGCGCCTCACACAATAATAGTGGGAGACTTCAACACACCACTTTCACCAATGGACAGATCATGGAAACAGAAACTAAACAGGGACACACTGAAACTAACAGAAGTGATGAAACAAATGGATCTGACAGATATCTACAGAACATTTTATCCTAAAACAAAAGGATATACCTTCTTCTCAGCACCTCATGGTACCTTCTCCAAAATTGACCACATAATAGGTCACAAATCAGGCCTCAACAGATTCAAAAATATTGAAATTGTCCCATGTATCCTATCAGATCACCATGCACTAAGGCTGATCTTCAATAACAAAATAAATAACAGAAAGCCAACATTCACATGGAAACTGAACAACACTCTTCTCAATGATACCTTGGTCAAGGAAGGAATAAAGAAAGAAATTAAAGACTTTTTAGAGTTTAATGAAAATGAAGCCACAACGTACCCAAACCTTTGGGACACAATGAAAGCATTTCTAAGAGGGAAACTCATAGCTATGAGTGCCTTCAAGAAAAAACGGGAGAGAGCACATACTAGCAGCTTGACAACACATCTAAAAGCTCTAGAAAAAAAGGAAGCAAATTCACCCAAGAGGAGTAGACGGCAGGAAATAATCAAACTCAGGGGTGAAATCAACCAAGTGGAAACAAGAAGAACTATTCAAAGAATTAACCAAACGAGGAGTTGGTTCTTTGAGAAAATCAACAAGATAGATAAACCCTTAGCTAGACTCACTAAAGGGCACAGGGACAAAATCCTAATTAACAAAATCAGAAATGAAAAGGGAGACATAACAACAGATCCTGAAGAAATCCAAAACACCATCAGATCCTTCTACAAAAGGCTATACTCAACAAAACTGGAAAACCTGGACGAAATGGACAAATTTCTGGACAGATACCAGGTACCAAAGTTGAATCAGGATCAAGTTGACCTTCTAAACAGTCCCATATCCCCTAAAGAAATAGAAGCAGTTATTAATAGTCTCCCAGCCAAAAAAAGCCCAGGACCAGACGGGTTTAGTGCAGAGTTCTATCAGACCTTCAAAGAAGATCTAACTCCAGTTCTGCACAAACTTTTTCACAAGATAGAAGTAGAAGGTATTCTACCCAACTCATTTTATGAAGCCACTATTACTCTGATACCTAAACCACAGAAAGATCCAACAAAGATAGAGAACTTCAGACCAATTTCTCTTATGAACATCGATGCAAAAATTCTTAATAAAATTCTCGCTAACCGAATCCAAGAACACATTAAAGCAATCATCCATCCTGACCAAGTAGGTTTTATTCCAGGGATGCAGGGATGGTTTAATATACGAAAATCCATCAATGTAATCCATTATATAAACAAACTCAAAGACAAAAACCACATGATCATCTCGTTAGATGCAGAAAAAGCATTTGACAAGATCCAACACCCATTCATGATAAAAGTTCTGGAAAGATCAGGAATTCAAGGCCAATACCTAAACATGATAAAAGCAATCTACAGCAAACCAGTAGCCAACATCAAAGTAAATGGAGAGAAGCTGGAAGCAATCCCACTAAAATCAGGGACTAGACAAGGCTGCCCACTTTCTCCCTACCTTTTCAACATAGTACTTGAAGTATTAGCCAGAGCAATTCGACAACAAAAAGAGATCAAGGGGATACAAATTGGAAAAGAGGAAGTCAAAATATCACTTTTTGCAGATGATATGATAGTATATATAAGTGACCCTAAAAATTCCAACAGAGAACTCCTAAACCTGATAAACAGCTTCGGTGAAGTAGCTGGATATAAAATTAACTCAAACACGTCAATGGCCTTTCTCTACACAAAGAATAAACAGGCTGAGAAAGAAATTAGGGAAACAACACCCTTTTCAATAGCTACAAATAATATAAAATATCTCGGCGTGACTCTAACGAAGGAAGTGAAAGATCTGTATGATAAAAACTTCAAGTCCCTGAAGAAAGAAATTAAAGAAGATCTCAGAAGATGGAAAGATCTCCCATGCTCATGGATTGGCAGGACCAACATTGTAAAAATGGCTATCTTGCCAAAAGCAATCTACAGATTCAATGCAATCCCCATTAAAATTCCAACTCAATTCTTCAACGAATTAGAAGGAGCAATTTGCAAATTCATCTGGAATAACAAAAAACCGAGGATAGCAAAAACTCTTCTCAAGGATAAAAGAACCTCTGGTGGAATCACCATGCCTGACCTAAAGCTTTACTACAGAGCAATTGTGATAAAAACTGCATGGTACTGGTATAGAGACAGACAAGTGGACCAATGGAATAGAATTGAAGACCCAGAAATGAACCCACACACCTATGGTCACTTGATCTTCGACAAGGGAGCCAAAACCATCCAGTGGAAGAAAGACAGCATTTTCAACAATTGGTGCTGGCACAACTGGTTGTTATCATGTAGAAGAATGCGAATCGATCCATACTTATCTCCTTGTACTAAGGTCAAATCTAAGTGGATCAAGGAACTTCACATAAAACCAGAGACACTGAAACTTATAGAGGAGAAAGTGGGGAAAAGCCTTGAAGATATGGGCACAGGGGAAAAATTCCTGAACAGAACAGCAATGGCTTGTGCTGTAAGATCGAGAATTGACAAATGGGACCTAATGAAACTCCAAAGTTTCTGCAAGGCAAAAGACACTGTCTATAAGACAAAAAGACCACCAACAGACTGGGAAAGGATCTTTACCTATCCTAAATCAGATAGGGGACTAATATCCAACATATATAAAGAACTCAAGAAGGTGGACCTCAGAAAATCAAATAACCCCCTTAAAAAATGGGGCTCAGAACTGAACAAAGAATTCTCACCTGAGGAATACCGAATGGCAGAGAAGCACCTGAAAAAATGTTCAACATCCTTAATCATCAGGGAAATGCAAATCAAAACAACCCTGAGATTCCACCTCACACCAGTGAGAATGGCTAAGATCAAAAATTCAGGTGACAGCAGATGCTGGCGAGGATGTGGAGAAAGAGGAACACTCCTCCATTGTTGGTGGGATTGCAGGCTTGTACAACCACTCTGGAAATCAGTCTGGCGGTTCCTCAGAAAATTGGACATAGTACTACCGGAGGATCCAGCAATACCTCTCCTGGGCATATATCCAGAAGAAGCCCCAACTGGTAAGAAGGACACATGCTCCACTATGTTCATAGCAGCCTTATTTATAATAGCCAGAAACTGGAAAGAACCCAGATGCCCCTCAACAGAGGAATGGATACAGAAAATGTGGTACATCTACACAATGGAGTACTACTCAGCTATTAAAAAGAATGAATTTATGAAATTCCTAGCCAAATGGATGGACCTGGAGAGCATCATCCTGAGTGAGGTAACACAATCACAAAGGAACTCACACAATATGTACTCACTGATAAGTGGATACTAGCCCAAAACCTAGGATACCCACGATATAAGATACAATTTCCTAAACACATGAAACTCAAGAAAAATGAAGACTGAAGTGTGGACACTATGCCCCTCCTTAGAAGTGGGAACAAAACACCCATGGAAGGAGATACAGAAACAAAGTATGGAGCTGAGATGAAAGGATGGACCATGTAGAGACTGCCACATCCAGGGATCCACCCCATAATCAGCTTCCAAATGCTGACACCATTGCATACACTAGCAAGATTTTACTGAAAGGACCCAGATGTAGCTGTCTCTTGTGAGACTATGCCGGGGCCTAGCAAACACAGAAGTGGATGCTCACAGTCAGCTAATGGATGGATCACAGGGCTCCCAATGGAGGAGCTAGAGAAAGTACCCAAGGAGCTAAAGGGATCTTCAACCCTATAGGTGGAACAACATTATGAACTAACCAGTACCCCTGAGCTCTTGACTCTAGCTGCATATGTATCAAAAGATGGCCTAGTCGGCCATCACTGGAAAGAGAGGCCCATTGGACACGCAGACTTTGTGTGCCCCGGTACAGGGGAACGCCAGGGCCAAAGGGGGGGAGTGGGTGGGTAGGGGAGTGGGGGTGGGTGGGTAAGGGGGACTTTTGGTATAGCATTGGAAATGTAAATGAGCTAAATCCCTAATTAAAAAAAAAACCAAAAAAAAAAAAAAACAAAAAAAAAAAAAAAAAAAAAAGAATGTTGAACATTGCTTTGAGTGTTTCTCAACCATTTGAGTTTCTTAAATTGAGAATTCTGTTTAGATCTGTACCAGATTTTTAAATTGCATTTTTTTTGTGTGTGTTTAGATACCTGATTTCTTGAGGTCCTTATATATTTTGGATATTGGCCTTCTATCAAATGTGGAGTTGATAAAAAATTTCCATTCTGTAACAGGCTTCATTTTGTCCTATTGACAGTGACATTTGCCTTGCTGAAGCTTCTCAGTTTCATGAAGTCCCATTTATTAATTGTTGATCTTAGTGCCTGAGATATTGGTATTCTGTTCAGGAAATCTTCTCCTGTGCCAGTGCATTCAACACTGTTCTCTACTTTCTCTTCATTCAAGTTCAGTATACTTGGTTTTATGTTGAGGCCACTGATTCATTTGGAGTTGAATTTTGTTCAGAATATCATGTTGTAATCTGTTTGTATCCTTATACATCCAGATATCAGATTTGCCGAGAACCATTTGTTGAATATGCTGCGTTTATTTTCCACTGTCTATTTCTTGCTTTGATAAAAGCAAGCTTGTATATTCCTTTGGGTTTTTTTTATATTAAAAAACATATTCATACTTGTATAGATTTATGTCTGTGTCATCAGTTAGATTCCATTGATCCACCTGTATGTTTTTATGTCAATATCATGCAGGTTTGAGAGCTCTGTAGCACAACTTGAAATCAGGAATGGTGAGATCTCAGTTTTTCTATTGTTCAGGATTGGTTTAGCTATCATGGGTGCTTTGGTTTTCCATGTGATGATTAGAATTGTGATTTAAAGGTCTGTTAAGAATTGCATGGAAGATCCTACCAATCCATGGGCATGGGAGGTCCTTCTATCTTCTGATATCTCCTTCAAATTCTTTCTTCAAAGACTGGAAGTTTTATCATTACAAGCCTTTCACTTGCTTAGTTAGAGTCATCATAAGATACTTTATATTATTTGAGGCTATTGTAAAATGTGTTGTTTCTATGATTTATTTCACAACCTGTTTATGTTTTGGTTATACTCAGGATACTGATTTTGTGAGTTAATTTTGTATCCAGCTACTTCACTAAAAGCATTTATCATGTATATGATTTCCCTGTTGGAATTTTTAGAGTAATGTTTATACATACATACATAAACACACACACACACACACACACACACACACACACACACACACACACATAATCATCTGCAAATAAAGATATTTTGAATGCTTGCTTTCCAATGTGAATCTCCTTGGTCTCCTTTAGTTGTCTTACTGCTCTATCTAGAACTTCAAGTACTATGTTGAATAGATATGGAGAGAGTGAATCATCTTGTCTTCTTCCAGATTTTAGTGAAATTGTTTGAATTTCTTTCAATTTAAGTTGATGCTAGCTCTGTAATTACTGCAAACTGCCTTTATCATGTTTATGTATGCCCCTTAGGTCCATAATCTTTTCAGAAGTTTTCTCATTAAGGGGTATTGGATTTTGTCAAAGGTCCTTTGTAAATCTAATGAGATAATCATGTGGATTTTGTCATTAGTGAGTTTATGTGTTGAAGTTTATATATTGAATTATGCTTATTGATTTATGTATGCTTAGTCATCCTTGCATCTTTGGAATAAAGCCTCCTTGATTGTGGTGGATAGCTTTTTTGATGTGTTCTTGGATTTGATTGAGTATTTTTTACATGATTGTTCATAAGGAAAATTTATTCTTTTTCAATTTTTATTAGATATTTTCTTCATTTACATTTCAAATGCTATCCCAAAAGTCCCCTATACCCTCCCCCAACCCTGCTCCCCTACCACCCACTCCCACTTCTTAGCCCTGGCCTTCCCCTGTACTGGGGCATATAAAGTTTGCAAGACCAAGGGGCCTCTCTTCCCAGTGATGGCCGACTAGGCCATCTTCTGCTACATATGCAGCTAGAGACATGAGCTCTTGGGGTACTGGTTAGTTCATATTGTTGTTCCAGCTATAGGGGACCCCTTCAGCTCCTTGGATACTTTATCTAGCTCCTCCCTTGGGGGCTCTGTGTTCCATCCAATAGATGACTTTGAGCATCCACATCTGTAATTACCAGGCACTGGCATAGCCTCACACGAGACAGCTATATCAGGGTCCTTTCAGCAAAAATCTTGCTGGCATATGCAATAGTGTCTGCGTTTGGTGGCAGATAATGGGATGGATCCCCGGGTGGGTAATTTATTTTTTATTGGGTCCTTATGTGATTTGGGTATCAGGGTAGTTGTGACTTCATTATGTGAAATGGAATTTTTTTTTCTGTTTCTATTTCATAGAATAATTGCAAACGTATTGGTATTAACTCTACCTTGAATGTTTGGTAGAATTCTAAGCTAATAACTTCTGGCCCTGGGTTTGTTTCATTTTGTTTGTTTGTTTTTTTTGTTGGTTTTCAGAAGTAGTTAAATGACTACTTTTAATTTACTAGTGGAGATTCAGGTCTGTTTAAACATTTAAACTGCTCATCTTACCTTCACGTAAGTTTTATAAGTCATACCTATTGAGAAAGTTACCTTTTTTGTTATTTTAGATTTTCTATTTTGTTTGAGTATAGATTTTTAATGTATACTCTTTTGTTTCTCTGGATTTTCTAGGTGTCTGTTGTTATGTCGCCCTTCACTTGTCTGATTTTGTTTTTTTTAAATAACCAAATTTTTGATTCATTGATTTTTTTTGTATTATTCTTTTTGTTTCTATTTTGTTGATTTCAGCATTGTGTTTGATTATTTATTGATGTCTATTCCTCTTAGGTGTGATTACTTCACTTTTTCTAGAGCTTTCATATGTGCTATTAAGCTGCCAGCATAGGATTTTTTCCAGTTTTTTTAATGGTGACACTTAACTTTTATGAACTTGCCCTTTAGAACTTCTTTCATTATACCCTATGAATTTGTGTATGCTATGTACTCATTTTCAATTTAACTCTAGAAAGTCTTTAATTTCTTTATTTATTTCTGTCTTGACCCAGCAGTCATTCAGTAGAGAGTTGTTCCATTTCCATGGGTTTATAGTCCTTCTATTGTTTCTGTTGTTGAAAACCAACTCTCGTCCATGGTGGTTTGATAGTATATAGGAAGGAGGTTATTTTCTTTTATCTGTTGAGACCTGCTTCGTGACTAAAGATGTGGTAAATTTTGGAGAAAATTCCATGAGGTGCTGACAAGATGGTATATACTTTTGTGTGTGATTGAAATGTTCTGTAGATATGTTAGATCAGTTTGGCTTATAGCTTCTTTTAATTCCAACATTTGTTTGTTTTAGTTTTATCTAGATGACCTTTTTATTGGTAAGAGCAGTGTATTGAAGTCTTCCATTACCAATTTATCAGAGTTGATATGCGATGTAAGATTCAGTATTAGTATATATATTTTTTAACAAACATTAATGCTCTTGATTTGGGGAAATAGGAGTTAAGAATTGAATGTCACCTTGTGAAATTTTCCTTCAGGATGTAGACATTTTTTCCCATCTCTTAATTAGAATTCTATTTTGCTTACTTAAATGACTACACCAGCTTTTATCTTAGTTAAATTTGCATAGAATATATTTTCCTAACCCTTTACCCTGAGGTAGTATCTACTATTGATTTTGAGGTGTGTTTTTGGATACAGCAGGATAGGCCTTACTTTCACTTCCTATTCTGTCTGTGTACTTTTATTGGGAAATTGAGACTATTGATATTGAGATATACCTATAACCAGTGATTATTGATTCACATTCCTATGGAGGTAGTGATTGTGTGTGTGTGATTGTGTGTGTGTGTGTGTGTGTGTGTGTGTGTGTGTGTGTGTGTTTGTTATGTTATGTGTGTATGTATGTGTAATTCTCTTTGTTTACTTTTGCTATGAGATTCATGTATTTTTCATGGGTATAACTAACATCCTTAGGTTATCATTTTCCTTCTAGCACCTTCTATTAGGCTGAATTTGTATATACATATAGTTTAAATGTGGTTTTATCATTTATCTTCTTCTGCCCCTCCAGATCCAATATCTCAGTCTCATCTTCAGCTTTGTGGCAGAAAACCTGTTGTGGTCTCCCTTTACTCTGACAATATTTGAGCATGATCTGTTAGGGGAACAGACAAGAAAGATCTGTACCTCCAACCTTTCTTCCTCCAAATCCTCCCAGGATCCCAAACACTAATAACAAACTCTAACAACATTCACTGTGAACACACTACATGATCTGACCAGGGAAATAAATTAGCTAGCTAAAGACTTTTACCACTTGCTCCTTTTCTACAACTAAATACCTTAGTTTCATCCCTATATATGAAGCAAAACATCTGCTGCAGCCTTCCTTCCTGCTCAGCCCACATTTCCTGTGGATTCCAGAAATCTTCCCCTCTTAACATTCATGTCCCTACTTGTTGCTTTTTTTCAACCCCCAACTTCATCATCTCTAATTCCATCATCCACAATACCCTCTCTGTTAATTCACAGATCATTCCAGGGATGGAAACAGGTAGGCTATTATACATTCCATGTTCCTTCTGTTCCTCTAGATACAACTGACAGTATCATTACCAGTGCTATAGCAGACTCTCTGGGGTGACCTCTGATTATGTTCTCCCTCTATTTCAAGGAGATGAAATTGGAAGATCCTGGTTGAACTCTTTGTGCTCCTTGGTGTTAACCCCTTCATATCCCTATCCTATATACATTTCTGAACATCAGTTCCCAATAGGAAGAAACAGGCTTTACCTGGAATCTACAGTGGCCACAACCCTTAGGACCAAAGAAAATTTCCTATCAGGCAAAACACTGTCATACTAAACATACAGAATAAAGAAATAGTATTAAAATCCACAGTGGAAAAAGACCAAGCAACATATAAACGTCTACCTACTATAATGCACTTACTTCTCAGTGGAGACTCTAAGAGACAGAAGGGCCTGGAGAGATTTGCTGGAGTCCATAAGACACCAAAGATGCCAGCATAGACTACTATTCCCAGCAAAACTTTCAATCATAATAGATGGAGAAAATAGGATATTTTACATAAATAATTTAATGATACATTGCATGGCCTTAGAAGAAAATAAAAAAAAAAAAAAACAACCAACAACTAACAAACCTGTTAAAGATCTGAACATCAGGGATTAACGTTGAATATCAATAACAAAGTATTCTAACTCAGTGGAATTGACCAACTCAGCACTGAACTAAAATGGGTGCAGACTGAAATCAGGAAGGACATGTAAAACTTTTTATAAATGAATTGAAATGAACATGACATTTCCCAAACTATGAGAAACAATAATAGTAGTTCTAAGAGACAAGTTAATAGCATTAATTGACTATATCAAGAAACTAGATCAATCTCATATGAGCGTTGTAATAGCATACCGGAAAGTTTTAGAACATGAAGACATAATACAAAAATATGATTAGATGGCCAGAAATAACCATATTTAGTGCTGAAGTCAATGAAATGAAATAAACAAGCCAACAAAACAAAAATAAATAAAATAAAATAAAATAAAATAGACCAATGAAAGGAAAACTTCGTTCTTTGAAGAAAAATAAACATTATTGCTAATCCTTGGCCAAATTATCAAAAAGTTAGAGAGATGATCCAAATTGTAAAATTAGAGATGAGAATGAGGACATTAAAAGAGGCTGCAAATTAATTCAGTCAATTATGAAGACATACTTTTAAATCTTGTACTTCAGCAAACTAGAAAAAATAAAAGAAAATGATGCATTTTCTTATATATGACCAACCAAAGATAAATCAAATCAAATAAACACTTTAAACAGGCATGTCATTCCTAGGGATATAGAAACCATAATGAAAATCTTCCAACCAAAAATGTCCAGAGCCAGGCAAAGAGAGCACAAAAATCTACCTGACATTCAAGTAAGTATAATGCCAATATTCCTGAAAGTTTTCCACAAAATAGTAATTGAAGGAACATTTAATAGGTTTTTTGTTGTTGGTGGTGGTGGTTGGTTGGTTGGTTGGTTGGTTGGTTAGTTGGTTGTTTATGAGTACACTGTAGCTGTCTTCAGACACTCCAGAAGAGGGCATCAGATCCCATGACAGATGGTTATGAGGCACCATGTGGTTGCTGGAAATTGAACTCAGGACCTCTGGAAGAGTAGTAAGTACTGTTAACTGCTGAGTCAATTCTCTGACCCACGTTTGTTTGTATTTAGAGTCATTCTTACACAAATACCAAAATCACATGAGGATCCAACAAAAAAGAAATATTTTTATTAGCTATTTTCTTTATTTACATTTCAAATGTTATCCTTTTTCCTAGTTTCCCCTCTGAAGACACTGTATTCCCTCCCCTCCCCCTGCTCCCCAACCCACCCACTCCAGATTCCTGTCCCTGGCATTCCCCTATATTGGGGCATAGAAATTTGACAGGAACAAGGGCCTCTCCTCCCATTGATGACCAACTAAGTCATCCTCTGCTACATAGGCAGCTAGAGCCATGAGTCTCACCATGTGTTTTCTTTGATTGGCGGTTTAATCCCAGGGAGCTCTGGAAATTCTAGTTAGTTCATATTGTTGTTCCTCCTATGGGGCTGCAAACCCCTTGAGCTCCTTTCGTATTTTCTCTAGCTCATTCATTGGGGGACCCTGTGTTCAGTCCAATGGATGGCTGTGAGCATCCACTTCTGTATTTGTCAGGCACTGGCAGAGTCTCTCAGGAGTCAGCTATATCAGGCTCCTGTAAGCAAGTTCTTGTTGGCATCCACAATAGTGTCTGGGTTTAGTGGCTGTTTATGGGATGGATCCCCAGGTGGGGCAGTCTCTGGATGGTCATTCCTTCAGTCTCTGCTCAGCACTTTGTCTCTAACTCTTTCCATAGGTATTTTGTTTCCCCTTCTAGGAAGGATCAAAGGATCCGCACTTTGTTCTTCCTTCTTCTTGAGCTTCATGTATTTTGCAAATTGTATCTTGGATACTCTGAGCTTCTGGGCTAATATCCAGTTATCAGTGAGTTAATATCTTGTGTTTTCTTTTGTGACTGGGTTACTTCACTTAAGATGATATCCTCCAGATCCATCCATTGGTCTAAGAATTACATAAATTCATTGTTTCAATAGCTGATCAGTACTCCATTGTGTAAATGTACCACATTTTCTGTATCCATTCCTCTGTTGAGGGATATATGGGTTCTTTCCAGCTTCTGGCCACTATAAATAAGTCTGCTATGAACATAGTGGAGTATGTATCCTTATTACAGGTTGGAGCATCTTCTGGATGTATGTCCAGGAGTGGTAATGCTGGATCCTCTGGTATTACTATGTCTAATTTTCTATGGAATCACCAAATTGATTTCCAGAGTGGTTGTACCAGCTTGCAATCCCACCAGCAATGGAGAAGTGTCCCTCTTTCTTCCCATCCTTGCCAGCATCTGCTGTCACCTGAATTTTTGATCTTAGCCATTCTGACTGGTGTGAGGTGGAATCTCAGATTTGTTTCGATTTGCATTTCCCTTACGACTAAGGATTTTGAACATTTATTTTTATATACTTCTCAGCCATTTGGTGTTCCTCAGTTGAGAATTCTTTGTTTAGCTCTGTACCTCATTTTTTAATAGGGTTATTTGGCTTTCTGGAAATGATGCTGGCTCAACTGGTGTTTAGCATGTAGAAGAAATTGAATTAATCCATTCTTATCTCCTTGTACAAAGCTCAAGTCTAAGTGGATCAAGGAACTCCACATAAAACCAGAGACACTGAAACTTACAGAGGAGAAAGTGAGGATCATCCTCAAAGATATGGGCAGAGGGGAAAAAATTCCTGAACAAAACAGCAATGGCTTGTGATGTAAGATAGAGAATTATCAAACGGGATCTCATAAAGTTGCAAAGCTTCTGTAAGACAAAGGACACTGTCAGTAAGACAAAGAGGCAGCAGCAGATTGGGAAAAGGTCTTTACCAATCCTAAATTTGATAGAGGGCTAATATCCAATATATACAATGAACTCAAGAAGTTAGTTTCCAAAAATAAATTATGGAACAGTATTCTTTATGGGTATATCCAAAATTCTCAACAAAATACTTACATCTAAATTCTGGAACAAATTAGGTACATTATCCACTGTGATCAAGTTGGCTTCATCTATGGTATTCAGGGGTGGCTCATCATGCGGAAATCAAAAATTGTGATCAGTCACATAAACAGAGTGAAGGACAAAACAATCATGATAGTCTGATTACATGACCTTCAACAAAATATAATACACTCTCATGATATAAATCTTGGAGAGGAAGGATACAAGGAGCATGCTTCAGCATAATAACAATTTGTAAAAAGCCAATCGAGAACACCAACCTAAATGAGATTGAAACTCCAAGCATTTTTAAAATCAAAGAAGACAAGGCTGTCACTCTCTGCATACCTACTCAACATATTACTTTAACTCTTAGCTACAGGCATCAGACAACTAAAGGAGATCAAGATGATACATATAGGAAAAGAAGTCAATGTATTTTTATTTGCAGTCAATGTGATGTTGGACATAAACTACCCTAAAAGTTGTACCAAGAAATTTCTACATCTGATAAACATTTCTAAAAAAGTAGCAGGATACAAAATTAACATGGAAAATTCTGTAGCATATCTGTATACAAATGGCAATGAACTGAGTAAGAAATCAAAGAAATAATACCTTTCATTGATAGCCTTAAGGAGTCATAAATATCTTGAGGTAACTATAACCAATCAATGGAAAAACACACACAAATCACCAATTGCTTCTAGTTCATTAAAGCAATCATCATCACCACAGTTGGTCACCTATACATAATAGCAATTTCACAACAATTTCAATTTAAACAACATATACAAATTTTAGCATATAACAAAATTTTTTGTGAGGAAATAGAAACAAGTCAATGTAATATTTTGTCTACCATCAATAGGAACATTTAAAAGTCTGAGTAATAAAACCAAACATTTGAATTAGATTTTCAGATGACATCAAAAGAAAATTCACCTGAAAAATTAATATTTTAAAATAATTTCAGTGACGATTTTATTTGCTTAATTAGAAAGAAATTTGGTGAAAGAAACTTGCTAGTTTCTTGGCATCTTCTCAGGATTTGAAAAGAATTGTCTCTTTTACTTGTTGAAATCATTGATAAAGTCAACCATGACTGGACACTACCTTAAGCAAAGCAATTATTTTGCAACTACTTTATACAACAGTTTAATGACTCTGATGCTTAAAAGATGATTTTTGTAATTTTAATAATGATGATTACTGCATATTTTATAGAATATTATTGTATAACACATATGAACAATCATGTGATATCAAAAGATACAATTGTGCTTATTCTTATTAAAGACTCAGTGATCATATAGTAAGACAATGGGCATACTTTTATCTATTCCTGTTTTCTTCCTAATAAGGAAAACATCTCTGTGTAGGGTTTAACAAGGAAAAAAGTACGTAGGTGACAGCACAGTTACACCTTACAAGTCTTACAACATTCAAGTATCAACCATTATAGAATGTATTAGTTTAAGTGTGAAGGTTTTATTTAAATCATAGTAAGTAACTTACAACTATACAAAAGCATCTTCTATTCAAAAAATGACACTGAAAAATAAGGTAGTGAAGAGGATTTTATTATAGGATAACCTTGAGTCTACTTTATTCAATTTTCTTTCCAGGTAAATCATTTGCAAACATTTTTACTTTAACTCTTATGGGTAACAGATTACTTTTGACACACCAGTGGGTTGCAACACAGGGCTTGGTATCTGAATAAAGTCCAAGGCCTTTTGGCTGGCCTTCAGAAGAAGTTTGATTCGGGTACTCCTCTCTTGTAAGCGTGTTTACAATGCGTAACCAAATGGATGTCTTCATTGCTCTCTAGTTACACCAATCTGTATTTTTTCATACATAAAACTAGGTAGTAGTGCAAGAATTCAGTCTCAGGCAGGCAATCAGATTTCATAGTCTGAATATTTCATCTTTCCACTCCTACTCAGATAGAGAAATAATATATGAACTTTATAAAAGACAGACCTCTTTTGTATGCAGTTGTTCTAAATGAAAACTTATTTGAAGTGGGTATACTGGGTGTATGTTGAACCAGTAGTTTAGCTTGCTAGTACAGTAAAAATGTTAACTCCAATTAAAAATAAAGGTATTGAAGTTAAGTGATGCTACATTAAGCATCTTACATGATGCATCTTTATAGACTTCCATGACAAAACAAACAAAAAGACTGCTGGAGATAAAACAAACTGTATCCTGTGATTCAGATGTTCTAAGTACCTATCATCTGTAAGAATATAATTCACTGTTTATTGCTTCACAAATGATTATACATGAGTTGTAATGTAGCTACCCCTTCAAGTCTGAAAGTTAAAAGCTCTAAAACTGCATGATGAATTGCAAAGCTGAACCAATAAGTTATTACTGTTTTGAGTAAGAAATGTTTTATCACTTACAGTCTACTCCTTTGACATTAAAGTGAATGCATATAATTTTTACTCTCCCTCTATAATATGGGAATATATGATAATGATTTACCAAAAATATCATAATGTATATAAAACTTTTATTATAATATTGAGGATTGATTGTTGTCACAGGACAAATCAGCTTTCAAACAATAATACGCTTTCATTGAAATAATAAATTCATAGTGTTAATTAAATATCATAAAAGATTATAATTACTACTAAAAGCATAAATTTCCACCAGTAGCTTTTAGAAGAAAATATCAACACCTATAGACTATTAAGAAACAATATATTGTGCGATTTCTCTCCTGTAATCTGTAAGTCATCACTGCTTACTCCCTCTCATTAATTCATTACACCAAGCAGAAGATTAAATCTAGCCTGATCTACCTGGCAACTGTTTCAAACATACTCCTTCACCTAAATCAAACCTGACCTACGTACTTGTTGTCTCAAACACATTCCTTCATTTGGAAACTTAGCTGTTACAGGGTTTATACAATTGCATCCTAACTGATATTATTACATTTCATTCTACTCTCTTCACTGTTACTAGTGGTGACTTTCTGAAGTACAAATTGAAACATGTTCCTTTCTCACTTAGAATTCTTCAGTTCTGAGCCCCATTGCATACACTAGCAAGATTTTATCGAAAGGACCCAGATGTAGCTGTCTCTTGTGAGACTATGCCGGGGCCTAGCAAACACAGAAGTGGATGCTCACAATCAGCTAATGGATGGATCACAGGGCTCCCAATGGAGGAGCTAGAGAAAGTACCTAAGGAGCTAAAGGGATCTGCAACCCTATAGGTGGAACAACATTATGAACTAACCAGTACCCCGGAGCTCTTGACTCTAGCTGCATATGTATCAAAAGATGGCCTAGTCAGCCATCACTGGAAAGAGAGGCCCATTGGACACGCAAACTTTATATGCCCCAGTACAGGGGAACGCCAGGGCCAAAAAGGGGGAGTGGGTGGGTATGGGAGTGGGGGTGGGTGGGTATGGGGGACTTTTGGTATAGCATTGGAAATGTAAATGAGCTAAATACCTAATTAAAAATGGGAAAAAAAAGAAAAAAAAAAAAGAATTCTTCAGTGATCCCTTATCAAGCTTATAGTTCAAAGAAAGAGAAGACTATTTACATGGCTGGTGGGCTAGTTTAAGCTGATCCCTGCATTTCATTTCAGTCTTCTGGTTCCTTCTTACACATAAACTATGCTTCAGAACATTTATATACTTGAAATTCTGTCCAAAATTCATTCATTCATTCATTCATTCATTCTCTCTCTCTCTCTCTCTCTCTCTCTCTCTCTCTCTCTGATTGATATTCTAGATTGAACATAAATATTTTATCTCCTCTCTATTTTCCCTCTTTTTCTCCCTCCCTCCCTCCCTCCCTCTTTCTCCTTCCTAATCGTCTTCTTTTTCCTTCATACAAGTGTCTTACATCTCGTTGTTTCATTTTTTTTTTAGACAAACAAAGGCTCATATTGAAGTGTGGAAACAAATAACACAGCCATAATAAAGCTCAGATGTATTTCTTAAAAAATGTCTTTCAACTGTATCATTTCCCATGGAACGAATATAAGTATACTACTCTTATGAAAAAAAACAGAAATATTATGTCTCAACCTGTTCTGTCCCTATTTTAGGGTTTTTGGATGACATAATTGAGGGGAAAGAATTTTGCCTTGTGATAATATGCAAAAGTAGAAAAAGTCACTGGGATATGACATAAAATATTCTTAAAGAAATCCGCCTACATCTTCAAAGCTCTCCACTGCTCATAATGTGTTGTGGCTAGTATAAGGTGGGAGAGGATACTCTAGAACCTTTGGAAAATCACAAAGTAAATACATCTCTAGATCATTCTTCATTGTTTGTACTGCTACAAAGAGATGCCAAATATCTTGAGTCATGAGGACTTCTTTCAGGGAAAATATAAAATAGAATGTACTTTTATTTTTTTTTACCCCATCCTGGTCTGCCCTCCCACAGTTCCACCTCCCAATTCTCTTCTCCCTGTCTCCAAGAAGATGTCCTCACCCCACCGCACTCCTGTCATGCCTTCTCACTCACTGGGGCCTCAAGTCTCTCCAGGGTTAGGCAAATCTTCTCCCACTGAAGCCAGACCAAGCAGTTCTCTGCTGTATGTGTGTTGGGGCCTTGCACCAGCTAGTGTACATTGCCTGGTTGGTGGCTCAGTGTTTGAGAGATCTCAGGGGCCCAGGTTAGTTGAAACTACTGGTCTTCCTATGGGTTCACCCTCCTTCTCAGCTTCTTCTAGCTTTTCCCTAATTCAAGAAAAGAGTTCCCTGACCTCTATCCATTAGCAGGGTACAAATATCTACATCTGAGTTTTTCAGCTGCTTGTTGAGCCTCTCGGAAGACAGTCATGCTAGGCTCTTTTCTGTAAGCACATAGCATCAGTAAGATTGTCAGGCCCTGAAGCCTCCCCTTGAGCTGGATAGCAGTTTGGGCAGGTCACTGAACCTCCTTTTAACTTGGAATAAACAAGAGAAAAACTAATCCTGAATCTTCTCTGTCTTGGGAGTTTTTGGGTCTGGACTCATCTGTATGTAGCTTACAGGATTGATTTGAGGCACTTTTCAGGTTGTAACACTATCTGATATCCTTAAAATGGAAATAAAATGGCATATAATGCATCGTCTCCAAGATCAATCCCCTTAAACATCTATTTCAAACACTTTCTGGTTCTGTGTTGTAATTCCTTCCAAGAAAGTTTGTATCACCATAGTAGAGTGTTCCCTATGCCTTCTGAAAGGAGTGAGGAGCTTATATCTATTCTGGAGAAAATGAATATTTTTTTTCTCAGACAGATGGACAGAAAAAGTATAACCACTGGATAATATGCATTAAGAGAAAGCTCAAAACAAACAAATAAAGATCAGAGATTTTGGGTTTGGTTAACAAATACTTGCCAGGAAAATTTAGCAGCAAATGTATGTATTCATTAGACAGTCTAAAACAGGTAGAGAAAACTATATGAGCATGAGGTTGCCTTTCTCACTTTCAAGTGTCCTACTATTATTTGAGAAAGCTAAGCCTTTCTGTAGCCAAACAAGTTCTTGGCTCTCTAGAGAACTCTTCCATTTCCTAAGGTCATGTCCTCACTAGGCTTGCTAGTTTGCTTCTATTTCTTCAAGCCTTGCTTGTGCCAAACTAAGGGACATTTCAGAAGTTATCAGCCTGCATCATCATTTTGGCCTTCCCCCTCCCTGCTGGAAGTGAGCTCAAGGAAGTAGGGAGCTGCAGGTTGGAACAACAAGTTAATCACAGAATATGGTGAGGAGTAGGGGGGCCTTTGATCAGCTCTCCATTACTCGATTAATTTTCTTAGTCTGATTTTATTGTGTGTATGTGTGTCTGTGTTTCTGTGTCTGTGTGTGTGTCCTTGTGTGTGCACACATGCATGTGAATGTGTGTGTGTGTGCTGTGCATGCTTTTTTGCACACATGTCTTTAAAGTTTATTTATTTATTTACTCATGTGTCTGTGCTGAGTAGTCATGGTTAGCTATCTAAAGGTCACTAGGATGGAACTATTTGGCCAGAGCCCAGTGTTTCATCTTTGCCAGGGACACACTGTTCTACTGTACCTCACCACTGTCAAAAACATCCAATAAAGCCTGTTTTACTTTCTTTCCTTTCTCATTTTGCTGGTAAACTTTTTTTTCTGATTTGTACTTTTTCGTTCCACTACTTTAATTGCATCTGTCTTAAAATTTTCTTTCGTCCAGCCTTTATTACCTCTGCTCTTTTTCTCATGCTGCTTTTACCTAGCCTTAGCCAATCTGCTGAAGGATGTCAGAAGCAACTAACAATGACCAGTGGGAAAGTTCTGTTTGGCAGTCAGGTCTTAAGCATGAAGGAAAGAGCTTGCAGGTGGTTCAAACTAAAACAGAGAAGTCTGGGTTGAAAGATTAGGACTGATTGAGGATACAATTGCATTGTAGGTGAGGGAAGAAGAAAAATCTTTGAAAGCAGGAGGTAAAGAATTCCTCTACCTCTTAGTGAATTAAGAAGTCAAAGGAGTATGAAGGTGAAAATATGGAAATGGAGCAAAAGCATTCCAATAATTTGAGCTTTGAAATAGGAGCACAGTTATTTGATAAGCATTTCTGCTCTTCCAAGAACATTTTAATGACGAGGTACTTGTTTGCTGCAGACAGATCAGTGCAGTATTCTCAGAATCCTGCAATAAAATTTGGGCTCTTCTTAGGTACAACATTGAAATCATATAAAGAACTGTCTACAGAAATTTGCAATACAATTTAAGTTCTGCCCTAGAACAGAGAAAGTCAAAAAGAAAGTAAAATGTGAAAATGGCAGGAATCATGTAGATTTCTGCCTTCAAACAATAAACATCTGCTATGGGGGACAAAAGAAGTGAATATTCTTCATGATACCTAAGTCCATATTTGGGATTAATTTGATCTTAAAACAATGGATAATTAAGGGAAATTAAGTCAGGTATAAACCTTTAGTCCCTCCTATCTTGGAAGAGGAAGAAATACTTGAAATAGTCTGTGAGTCTTTAATTATTCCTTTATTTGTGTCCTGTGAAGGCCAGAACTGGACAGGATTTTCATAGTGAAAGTAAGATTTGAGAATTAGAAACTTGGGATGAAGAGATATTTCAGATGTTAAAAGCATGTATGTACTTCTTTTGCAGAAAAAACAAATTTGGCTCTCAGCACTCATGTCAGACAACTAACAGCCCTAAAATCCTATTATTCTGGCCTCCTCAGGCACCTGCATTGATATACAGATGCTCTCTAACCCCCCTCCCACACACGCACACACTCACACACATCTCATAGATGTGGAAGATGGGAGTATAGCAGTAGATCTGCCCAATCTAGGCGCACAGCATGTATTCATAGTAATTGAGTTGTGTTTTCATTGCTGGGGGCATATTTGGGTTGGAGATTTACCACAACACCTACACCTTCATGTTGCTTAAAGGTACTTTGCATGATACAGAAACATAAAAGTAATCATCAGTATCATCTAGCTGGCTACAAATACTGAAACTAGCAATAGTGACCAATGTGCAATATATAGTGGTATAATAGTAGCAAAATGATATGAGAGTAACCCGTTTCTGATTTAATTTAAGACCCACATGATGAGATGAAAACCATATCTGACACTGACACAGTGGCTAAGAACATGAATCTATACAGGCTATGGGACCTATGAGGAAACTATACTATTATTATTTTATTAAATAAAATAGCAATGAAATGGTCTCTAAAGGTATAGGTATATATAGGTATACCCATAGATCGCGGCATCACACAAATCTTATCAGAGAAACATCTTCACACAGTAGATGGTAATTCTTACAGAGATCTACAATGGGGCAATGTGTGCAGCGAATGAGAGGCTTTTAAGTCTTTAGACCTGAATAGAATGTTTTCATCACATTCCTCCCAGAAAGGCTCAGTTGATCTATATGAGGAGGTAGAAATATGGTAAAAGCCAGAGGCTGTGAATAACTAATAGAAAAGTGTCTTCCAAGTACAACAGTGATGATAAACATATGAACTCACAGAGACTGTGACAGAATATAATAGTTCTTCACAATTTCAAAGCAATCAAAACTCCAGCACTGAGAGAGAAATGGACACCAAGTCTCATCTGTTACAAAGAAGTTATTTGTAATTGATATCTACCCTTCTTTTATTATTACTATTACTACTACTATTACTAGTAGTAATGACTACTACTAGTAGTAGTCATAGTACTAATAGCAGTAGCAGTAGTAATATTTTAGAGAGGGACTATGAATTGGATGTAAAGGAAGGCAGGAAGGATCAGAGAAGAGTAGGGTCAGGAAAAGACTACAATCAAAATATATTAAAAAATTAAAAATATCAATATGTTGTTTTATAATTTTTATCATATTATGTCTTTTAATTTAGTAGATGGGTCATAAATGCAGCACATTTGAATTGAGAACAGTAATCTTCGAAAAGCTCAATTGACATATATTGCTAGTAGGTACTGATTAATTAGCACATTTCGAAATATAAACCAAGAAGTCAACGAGATTCTGTAAAAACTGTATGAACTCAACTAAAAGAAATGCTATTCCCTCAAAGTATATGTATAAGCATGATATTCATCCATGTAGGTCACAAATTTTGAGCTGGCACATTTTTTAAAAAACCTGGCTACATTAGTAACATTTCCCTTATTCATTAAAACTAGATTATTTTTTCATACAATATATCCTGATTGTAGGCTCCCCTCCCTCAACTCCTCCTCATTCCTCCCCACCTCCCTTCACATCCAGATCCACTCCCTTTCTGTTTCTCATTAGAAAAGAATAGGTTTCTAAGAGATAATAACCAAATAAAACAAAGTGAAATAGAATAAGATAAAACAAATATAATTTTGCAATAATGCAAAAGCAAAAGCAATACTGTCCTTGATTTCCCAAGCTACCCAACACAAAGTGCACTGTACTCAAGAAACATTATGAGGTGCTCAGCACTTTATTATACAATAGGATTTATATTGGATGCTATGCCCAACTATCAGCTAATGTCATTCTATTAAGCTTGTTTAGTTGGGGTAAACAGAGCTATGACATTAGGAAGACTAGATAGTTTATATGTAGTTTGACTTAATGAAATGTTCAACTTGGGGTGGTTTTCTCAGAACCTACACTCATAGAAACAGCTGCAAAGTAATTCAAACAAGGCAAGATTCTTCAGAAGATGGCCTTTGGACCAAGATAAAAAATTACAGCATCTTTCTTCCCCATCCACTCCTCAGCACATCAGAAGGTTGGCATTTTGACCTGGTAAAATAAGTCCTGTTCTAAGCCCAGTGATCTATTTATTTGCTGAGTTATCATGGTTTTACATACAGCATTATAACTATATATAGGAGTGATGAGGAGTGGGTCCTCCATATCTGGGATAGGTTTTATAATCACTGTTGAGTAGTAGTAACCTAATTCTCCTTAATGATGAAGTTCCATCACTAGAGTCAATACAGTAACCACTTGGTATGGTATGATGATGAGCTTAAAATTACCAGGGTACAATTTCAGCTTAAAGCTTAGTGGAATGATATCTGTGTTGCCTTGTAGAAACTAAGACCTAAAGTTGAGATGATGGGAACCCAAGATGCTCAAAGTCGGGTGTTAGGTAGAATTTGTCTGACAGAGAGGAGTTATGACACCTGTCTGCAAGTTTATGTGATGTATATGGAAGAAACACTGTACTAAATTATATTCTATAGGACAACAAACCATCATTTAAGGTATTTATCAGATGCTCTTGGGAAATTAATGATCAAGAATGATGTTCTTAGATAATGAGTTGCATGGAAAACTAAATTTTCTTAGTTCTTTTAGAGGTGTTACCATGGGGATGGATAACCAAGACAATCAAAGCTTCTCTGTGAGTTCTTATAGCCTTTGTTCATTTGATTTAGGTCTTGTTCTTCTGGTGTTCTTCATTTCCTCTTCCACCCACATTCCTTCTCCCTCCAATTCCACTGTGGGATAGGGATTTAATAAATGAGATATCTCATTTAGAGCTGTGTGTCTATCTGCATAGTATCTTGCTGTGGGTCTTTGTACTTGTTTCTATCTGTTGCAAGATGAAGCTTCTCTGATGATGGTGGGATAAGGCAGTAATCTATGAGTATATTGCTAGATTTACATCAACTTGACCCAAACTATATAATTGTTTGAAAGAAGGAAATCATATAAGAAAATGTCTCTGTAAGTTTGGACAGTGGGCAAGCCAGTAGAGCATTTTCCTAAAAAATAATTAATGGGGAAGGGACCAACATGTTGTGCATGAAGCCACCCCAGAGCTGTTGGTCCCGGGTTTTGTAAGAAAGCAGGCTGATCCAGCCATGTGGAGCAAGCCAGTAAGCAGCACTTCTCCATGGCTTCTGTATCAGCTCCTTCCTCTAAGTCCCTTTCCAGTTTGGGTTCCTGTTCTGATTTTCTCCTATAATGAACAGAAATCTGGAAGTGTAAGCCAACTTCACATTTCATCCTGAGCTTTCTTTTTGGTCCTGGTGCTTTGTTGTAGCAATAGAAACCCTAAGTCAGTGAGTATAGATGAATTTCATTAGGAAACAGTTTATCACTACTTAAAGAAAAAAAAAACCTATAGTGTTTGGTTGTATACTAGGTCTCTGGGCTCTCGAGTCTCTGGTCCCTATTTTACTTATATTTGAGAATCCTATACAATTTGTTTTCAACATTTTTCACCACTCATAATCCATCTCCTCCCAGATCCATAGCTCTCCCTCCTCTACCTCATTCCCGATTTTCTCAATTTTGTTTTAAGAAAAAACTAAATCCAATTTTTCCTTTCCAAGTAACACCAAATTCGGAGATCTCTCTCTCTCTCTCTCTCTCTCTCTCTCTCTCTCTCTCTCTCTCTCTCTCTCTCTCTCTTTCAGAAACTAATAACTGCCCATATCTCCTGAACAAAATGTGAGAATTCAAATGAAACTTCTATCTCCATGCTAGGATTTGGTCTGTTTTGAGATTAAACAAGTTGTACATATGTTTTCAAAATAATTATGAATTCATACATTCAGTTACCATGCTAAGTTCAGAAAAATTATTTCCTCGTGGTCATTCATCACCTCTGAGTTTCCACTCATTCTACACCTCTTCTGCAATACTTCCTGAGCGTTGGGAGTAGGGTATAGTATAGATTTTCCATTTAGGGCCAAGAAGTTCACATCTCTTATTCTATGCATCATGTCTGCTTGTATATTTCTGTATTGTTCACTATTGCAAATAGAAGCATTCTGATATTGGTTGAAAGATTTATTAATGTATGAGTATACAGATAAATCACTTGGAGTCAAGCTAACACTGTATTCATTTAGCAAAATAATATAGTAGGATATTTTCTCCTTTGGCCTATGACCTGTTTAGTCATAGGTTGTTGGCCCAATACTGGTGCCAGTTATATGTTTCAACTTCTGGATTGGGACTCATATCCAACCAGAAATTGCCCAGATGCTTCCACGGTATCCTTGCCACTATTGATTGCATCATGGACATGTTTTAACAGGCCAGACATTTTTGTAGCTTGCAGGGATCACACCTGGGTAAGACTGATGATTGCTTTTATTGTCTTGTGCCATGCATAATGCTTTTCATCACTATAAAAGCCAACCAGTATAAATGAAGCTTCCTGCTTGAACCAGGTTGAGTTCTCCATGTTTTGTGACTCAAGTATTGGTGTCTTTAGCAATGGGGTCTTACTATCAAGTTTCAAAGGGAAACCAGTAATATTAGAAGTAGCCTACAATGTTTGAGCTTACATCTCTTCAGTATGTTCTTTTAGGTAAGGATTGCTTTGGCTACACAGAAAATTTTTAGTCCCATTTGAATTTTAGGATTTTTTTTCTATTTCCATGAAAAAGTTGTGCATATCTTGATTGCATTTAATACAGATTGCTTTTTGTATAATGACCATTTTCACAACATCAAGATCATTTCGTTATGTCTCCCTCAATCTTTTTCTTCTGAGATTTGAAGTTTCATTGTATATGTCTTTCACCTTCTCTGTTAGGGTTATTGCAAGATACTTTATTGTATTAGAGGCCAGTGTAAATCTGAACATGTCTATGCTCTGTTTTCTTATATTGTTTTTGGTGGCATACAGAAAAGGCTACTGATTTCTATAAGTTGATTTTATATCCCTGCCCTTTGCTGATATGATATGATATGATTGGTTATATCTTGGACTTTGATGGTAGAATTCTTGGACCCTATTATTATTTGATTTATTGATGTCTAGTTTCTTGAGTTCTTTATATGTTTTGAGTGCTAACACTGTGTCAAATGTGGAGTGGGTGAAAATATTTTCCCGTTGTTAGGCTGACATTTGTTCCAAAAGCTTCTGCAAGGCAAAGGACACTGTCAATAGGACAAAATGGCAACACATAGATTGGGAAAAGATCTTTACCAACTGTACATCGGATAGGGGATTAATATCCAAAAATATACAAAGAACTCAAGAAGTTAGACTCCAGTGAACCAAGTAACCCTATTAAAACGGGGTATAGATCTAAACAAAGAATTCTCAACAGAGGAATCTTGAGTGACTGAGAAGCACTTAAAGAAATGTTCAACATCCTTAGTCATCAGGAAAATGCAAAACAAAACGACCCTGGGATTCCACCCCACACCAATCAGAATGGCTAAGATCAAAACTCAGGTGACAGCAGATGCTGTTGAGTATGTGGAGAACGAGGAATACTCCTCCATTGCTGATGGGACTTTACACTAGTACAAACCATTTTGGAAGTCAATCTGGCCATTCCTCAGAAATTTTGAGATAGTTCTACCTGAAAACACAACTATACCACTACTGGGTATATACCTGAAAGATGCTCCCATATATAGCAAGGACAAATGCTCTACTATGTTCATAGAAGCCTTATCTATGATAGCCAGAAGCTGCAAACAAACCAGATGTCCCTCAATAGAAGAATGGATACAGAAAATGTGATACATTTACACAATGGAGTTCTCAGATATTAAAAACAATGGCTTCATGAAATTTGCAGGCAAATGGATGGGACTAGAAAATATCATCCTGAGTGAGATAATTCAGTCACAAAATAACACACATGGTATGTACTCACTATTAAGTAAATATCAGGATAAAAGCTAGGAATACACCCATGATATAACTCACAGAAAATATGAAGATGGAATACCATGTGTGGGTTCTTCATTCCTACCCAGTAGAAGAAAGAAAATAATCTTTGAAGGTAGAGAGAGAGGGGGACCTAGGAGGGGGAAGACGCAGGTGTGGCAGAAATACAAAGGGTCTGGAAATTGAATGGAGGTGTGTAGCAGTTGGTGATAAGGAATTGGGGTTACCCACTAGAGAGTTCAAGATGCCAGGAAAGCAAGAGTCTACCAGGAACCAAAGGGTATGACATTAGCTGAAATACCCAACAAAGTGATGATATAACCTGTATAGACAACATCAAGTAGATAGGCATGGCTCCTGGTTGAGGGATGGGGCCACCTAGTCAAATATTTTAATCCAGAATTGTTCCTGTCTAAAGGATACACAGGAACTAAGAGTGGAGCAGAGACTGAAGGAAAGGCAATCCAGAGACTGCCCCACCTAGGGATCAATCCCATGTGCAGATACTAAACCCCGACACTATTGCTTCTATCTAAAAATGCTAATCAAAGAAAACACATGGTGGAACTTGTGGCTCTAGCTATATTTGTAGCAGAGGATGGCCTAGTTGGTCATCAATGGAAGGAGAGGCCCTTGGTCCTGTAAAGGCTTGAATCGCCAGTGTAGGGGAATGCCAGGACCAGAATGGGAGTGGGTGGGTTGGGAAGAGGAGGGGGCAAGGGGAGAGGATAGGAGATTTTCAGAGGGGATACTAGGAAAGGGGATAACATTTGAAATGTAAATAAAGAAAATATCTAATTAAAAAAAGAAGTGCTTGCTGACAGGAGACTTGTATGGCTAATTCTTGAAAGGCTCTGCCAGAGCCTTACTAATACAGAGGCAAATGCTCGCAGCCAACCATTGGACTGTACACTGGGACCCCTGTGGAGGAGTTAGGGTAATGACTGAAGGAACTGAAGGTGATTGCAACCCCATAGGAGGAACAAAAATATCAACTAATCAGACCCCCAGAGCTCCCAATGTGTAAACATATGAACCATGAAGGCTCCAGATGCATATATAGCAGAGGATGACCTTATCTGGCTTCAATGGGAGAGGAAGCCCTTGGTCCTGTGTAGGCTAGATGTGCAGGCAAAAGTGAATGCTAGGATGGTGAGGCAGGAGTGGGTAATGTAGTACCCTCATAGAAGGAGGGCAGAATGGGGATGGGAGACTGGGATTGTAGAGCAGAAACTGGGAAGGGGGGTAACACTTAAAATGTAAATAAATAAAATAACCAAAATAAATCTGTAATATTTTCCCACATATCATCAGTTATATTCTCCAGTGAAAGAGCAAAATGACACTAAGCAAGAGACTATTCTGCCTGAATTTAATAAAACAAACTGAAAAGATGCATTGAAAATGGCAAGAAGAAAACAATTGTCTGCATAATCAGCCTTTCTTAACTGCTTGAAGCTCATCAGGGAAAGAAACTCTCCCTTCTTTGAGGAGGACGAGGCAAGAATTATGTCCAACTCCTGAATTTGAAACTGGGTCCTTGGCCCTTCCCTATGGCCCCTATTACTGGGCATATCTCAGCCACACTCAGTACCAACCCATGAATTAAACATTTAGATTCAGAACTGGCAGCAAACAAACTGCTTGCTACTATGTGTCTACCCTTGAGCAACATAGCTGAGAGCAGAACTTCACCTGTAAGAAATAGTGTACAGTGCTTTGTCTCAGAGCTCAAATAAGATATTCTCTCATCAGAGAAAGCACCTAATAAATAAATGCCAAAGGTTATATATGCTAGATCAAAGACAACCTCTCTAGCTTGGCTCCAAGCTCAAGCAGAGAGAGACCTTTGTGAAAGACCTGAATTTCTGCTACATTTGTCTTACACGTGTTCGCGACCGGCCAGGAAGAACGCAATAAACCGGAATCTTCTGCGGCAAAACTTTATTGCTTACATCTTCAGGAGCAAGAGTGCAAGAGCAAGAGCTCTATTGCTTACATCTTTAGGAGCCAGAGCGCAAGAGCGCAAGAGAGCAAGAGCCAGAGCAAGAGTGCAAGAGCAAGAGCTTTATTGCTTACATCTTTAGGAGCCAAAGCGCAAGAGAGCAAGAGAGAGAATGGCGAAACCCCGTCCCTTTTTAAGGAGAATTATTCTCCGCCTAGGACGTATTACTCCCTGATTGGCTGCAGCCCATCGGCCGAGTTGTCGTCACGGGGAAGGCAGAGCACATGTAGTGGAAAACTACCCTTGGCACATGCGCAGATTATTTGTTTACCACTTAGAACACAGGATGTCAGCGCCATCTTGCAACGGCGAATGTGAGGGCGGCTTCCTACATATCCCCCTTTTCTTTTAATAAGAGCAATAGGCCACCCATATTAAGAGAGTGGAGATAGAGGTCAAATCCCCAGTGTGCAGGTAAAGGAGCCGTACACATAACCTCCTCCCAGGTTTATCACCCAGAGGGGTCCTGGTCTGGTCCCGTGTCGTTTTACCTGGGGAGAAGGACACTTGGACACTCAACCTTCTTGAAAGATGACATGTCTCCCTAGAATAGGCTCATATATGCCGCAGAGCCCTTCTACTGCAGTGCTTAGCCGTGCAACTCTCTCGGGCTGCTGAAGCGCACTCACTCTATCCCGTGCAATGAGACTAGCCTCGTGGGGTGCAAGAGCTGAGTGGCCAGCGACCTATTGCTTAAGCATAGATAACCATATATCAGGGGAAGCACCATGCTCTAGAGCTGCAAGTGCCTGGGCAATAACCACCTTGTCTCTCCTAGTTTGGGCCTTAAGCTTACAGACCAACCAAAGAAGCAACGCTAATCCACAGCAAAGTGTATCTCCAAATAATATCAATCCCACCCATTCTTTAAAGAAGGAAAATGCTGAGGAGATCCAATTGGGTAATCCTTTGGTCAGGGACAGGTCCAAGCGTGTGGAGTTGACCTGAATGATGGCAAGTCTCAATTCCCGAAGGGTCTGTTCAAATTCAGCCGTCCAATTCTGTAACATATACTGAGAAAGACTTTTTGACAAATTAGCTGCCCTAGCAAATTTCTCATACTGAATGGAAGTAACGTATAATCCCGGAAACTTTTGTTCACATCCCAGCTGAGCTATTTGCCATAATACATCTAGTTGTTCCTGGACAAGATCTATGCGTTGATTAATTTCTGCCAATGGAGCATTTTTGGGATTGGAGGATGGCGGCCGCTAAGCCTGCATTGGTGAGAGGTCCCCCAAGCTCCCGACAAACCCTGAGCCAGTCTTGTAAACCTTTGTTCTTTCTTGGGGCTATGGCCGCTTTGCATTCCTGCGTGGCTTGCTCATAAATAAGCTGTTCTACCAGAGGTGCGGCTTACTCCAAATCTGCAAAAATATGCTCTGCTGCCTCTGTCATTCTGGCCACAAAATCTGAGAATGACTCCTGAGGTCTCTGGACGATCTTTGTTAGTTGTCCAGTGGCTTCACCTGCTCGGGAGAGCGCCTTCCAGGCCCTAATAGCCTTTTCATCTGATTCAGAACTACTAAGAACTGGCTCCTTGAGCTCATCTAGTGATGAGTATAGGCTCCTTCTCCTAGAAACCTCCGCTGATTGATCTTTTTTCTTTTCTTTTTCCTTCTCCTTCCTTCCAATCTCTCCCCAGGTATTCTTACCTGACCTTAACTTTTCCTCGGGTTTAAGACCCTTGGAAAGGCCTGTATACTTATTTTATGTACCATATTTCCTCTTTGCTCCTACTCTCTCTCCCCGCATTACTTCTGATAGATTGCCCTGAATTTCATCCAGAATTTTCAGCCCTGCCTTAACCGCTTGATAACATGTGAAAAGGAACAAAAAGGCTCCTAACACTAGAAAAAGTTCAAGGACAAACATACCTTGTAAAGCTATTTCCCACTTTACTTCTGATAGACTGTCTTGAATTTCGTTAGAAAGTTCAAGGCCAGACGTACCTTGTAAAGCTATTTCCCACTTTACTTCTGATAGACTGTCTTGAATTTCGTTAGAAAGTTCAAGACCAGACTTACCTTGTAAAGCTATACTTACGGGTACCCTGTTCCCCAGCTGAAGAGTTCTGAATTCACGCAGTTGAATCCTTCTCAACAGTCTGTGTTGCGGGAACACTTTATTACCACCGTTCCCCAGCTGAAGAGTTCTGAATTCACGCAGTTGAATCCTTCTCAACAGTCTGTTTTACGGGAACACTTATGACCGTGACCCGCAGTTCTGGTTCCGGAATGAGGGATCTTCCCTGCGCCGGTGATGGTAACCGTCCTGGGTTTTCTCATCCCAGGATTTCTTGTCCCGGGTTTTCTCGTCTCGGGTTTCAGCACCAACTCTTACACGCGTTTGCGACCGGCCAGGAAGAACGCAATAAACCGGAATCTTCTGCGGCAAAACTTTATTGCTTACATCTTCAGGAGCTAGAGTGCAAGAGCAAGAGCTCTATTACTTACATCTTTAGGAGCCAAAGCGCAAGAGAGCAAGAGAGAGAATGGCGAAACCCCGTCCCTTTTTAAGGAGAATTATTCTCCGCCTAGGACGTATTACTCCCTGATTGGCTGCAGCCCATCGGCCGAGTTGTCGTCACGGGGAAGGCAGAGCACATATAGTGGAAAACTACCCTTGGCACATGCGCAGATTATTTGTTTACCACTTAGAACACAGGATGTCAGCGCCATCTTGCAACGGCGAATGTGAGGGCGGCTTCCTACACATTTGTTACAGCCTTCAGGTGTTACTGAGTAGCACCTAACTTGCTCTAGAGATTGTGAGGGCCCTTATAGCTATGAGTCTCTAGGAAGGCTGAGTTTAGCACCACTCTTGTTGGCCAAGGGACTATCTCAACTACCTGATTTCCAGCATCAAGTACCATAACTATTATTAGACCAGTTCTAATAGTTAAGTTTCTTTCACACACATATCCTGTTTCAGCCTAAATCATTCTTGGATAGAACATGGATCTCAGTATATACTTGCAATTATGCAAACACTTGGAAATGTGACTCTCAGATACAACCTAAGTGACCATCAGCTAGATAGCCAAAAGTATGTCTTCATCAGGAGACAGAAACACAGAGACAGAGACAGAGAGATAGACACAGAGATAGTATGAGAGAATGTGTGTTTGTGTGTGTGTACACTTGTATGTAGAAATACATAAGAATGAAGTGCATGTATGTACACAAACCTGGGTGTTGATTCTTATCCTTAGAGAATAGCCTGGATCATATTCCATAGGCAAGCTTGCCTGTCCAGTGTAGCTCATAGATCCTCCCGTAAATATCACTCTAGTGTAGAGACTACAAGCTCTCTATCAATTGCAGATAGTGACTTGGTTAAGGACAGGAAGGAATCTATGTCCACTTCCCTGGCTCAGTGCTGAGGTGCCTTGTGGTTTGAACTTGTCCATGCCCTGCGAGTGCTTCCACAGTCTCTGTGAGTTCACACATGCATCAACCCTGTTGTGCTAGAAGACAATATTTCCTTGGTATCAATCAGATCCCCTCTGGCTCTTATATGTCCCTCTGTTTCCTCACATAAATCCCCGAGTCTTGAGGGGAAGGTTTTGATGAAGATACTCCATTTAGAATTGAGAACTACAACATCTCTTGCTCTCTGTACACTATCCAGTTGTGTGTGTGTGTGTGTGTGTGTGTGTGTGTGTGTGTGTGTGTGGTGTGATACTAGGTCCCATCTACTGAAAGAAGTAGCTTCTCTGATAAAGACTTAGCAAAGCACTAATATATGGGTGTAGTATAATGTCATTTTGAGTCATTTTAATTGTTATGTTCTTATAGCAGAATAATATTATTTGTTTTCCCCCTAGACCCAGGGCTTATCCATTCTCAGTTTCTTGACTATATTAGTATTTTCAGGCATGAGTCCATCTCATGGAATGATTTTTAAATGAAAGGAAGCTTCTAAAGTAGCAGTTTTCCATATGGCCTTACAAATGCTTCTTAGTGTTAGTTGCTCCTCCCCATACACTCTCCTTTCCATCTCCTTTCCATCTTCCTCCCCATATAATTCTCCAATTCCAGTCATTCCTCATTTCTCCATAACTTTATACTCTATAGCTATATTCTATGGCTACTCCCTGACATATCCTTTCCTCCCAATAGTCCCTTTCTAGGTATAGCACCCTTGTTATATGTATTTTAGCATAAGTTTTGAAGGCTTCATAGACAATATATGAGAAAAACAGTATTTGTCTTCAGTGTTTGGGTTAACTTACTCAAGATAATTGATTCTAACTCTATAAATTTACCTGTGAATTTCATTATTTCATTTTTCTCAACAACTGTTATAAAATTATACATTTTTAATATTTATCCAAAACTTGATGGATATTGTTGGTTTTTCCCAAATTCTGGCTATTATGAATAGAGTATCAGTGGAGATGCATGAACAAATACCTCTATTGTAGGTTGTAGAGTCATTTGGGTATATGTCCAAGAGTGCTATAGCTGGATCTTGAGGTAGGCATATTTCCAGATTCCTTAGGATCTCAATAGTGGCTGTACCTGTTTGCATTTCCACCATAAGCAATAGATGAGTTTTCCATTACCCTATATATCCTTGCCACTAGGAGCTGATATTTGATTTTATTGATCTTGTCCATTCTGACTTGTAGAAGATGAAACCTCAAAGTGGTTTTAATTAGAATTTCCCTGATGGATGAGGATATTGAGCATTTCTTTCAGTGTTTCTCAGCCAGTTGTGTTTTACCTTTGAAAATTTTGTTTAGTTCTGTAAGCTAATTTTTATTTGGGTTATTTGTTTTGATTTGGTTTTTGTTTTTTTTTTTTTTGTTTGTTTTTGGTTTTGGTTGTTTGGTTGGTTTTGTTTTTATTTTCAAGACAGGGTTTCTCCATGTAGTCCTGAATGTCCTAGAACTCACTTTGCAGACCAAGCTAGCCTTGAACTCAGTGATCCCCTGTCTCTGCCTCCCAAGTGTTTGGATTAAAGACATGCAACACCATTGCCAGGCAGATTATTTGTTTTCTTGATGTTCAGTGTTTTCTTTCTTTACATATTTATATATTCTGGGTACCAACCCTCTATCAGATAAACAACTGGTAAAGACCTTTTCTCCTTCTGTAGGCCTTGTGTAAATGATGGTGTCCTTTGCTATACAAAATGTTTTCTTCTTTATATGGTCATATTTATTAATTGTTGTTCTTAGAGTATATGCTATTGGTATCCTATTCAGAAAATCCTTTATGGTTACAATGAGTTTGAACCTATTTGATATTGTGCTGTATCTGCTCTTTTGGGGAGAAGGAATACCTAGGAAGGAAAGCTCATTGGCTTAAGGCTCAAGATTATCTAGATGCCTCATTTGCCTGAAGAATAACTCCAAGTATTAACTTTATGTGACTGATTGCCTACAGTCCTCTCAGGGGGTTTCATGGTTACATGTTCCAGAACAGGTACAGAGACAGGTGGGGAATGACCCCACTCTTACCTATCTCAGATCTCTGAGATTCCTAGTCTCTGAGATTTCTCAACCTTGCCAGTTTTTATGTCTGTATGGTTACAGGAAATCTGGTATTTTGTTTAGGTACTTAATCCACTTAGAGTTGACTTTGGGGCAAGGTGATGAATACAGCTATATTTCAATTTCTTTTTTTCTTTCTTTCTTTCTTTCTTTCTTTTTCTTTTCTTTTCTTTTCTTTTTTTTCTTTTCTGTATGTTAAAAATCAGATGTCCATAGGTGTGGAAAGTTATGTACATTCAATAAGACTTTATTTATCAACATGCCTGTTTATATGTAACTACCTTTTTACTTTATAGTTCTTTTTATTTTATAGCTCTTTATAGTTTGAAATCTAGAATTGTGATATTCTAATTGTTCCTTTATTATTTAGGATATTTATAGCTTATCTGAATTTTTAGTATTTCCATAAAAAGCAAAAAAAAATTATTGTTTCAATTTCTGTGAACAACAGTAATAATATCAATGAAGAAAAAGAAGACAAACAATAATAAGATAAAACAAATAGAAGAAAAGAAGCCAAGGGGAAAAAAATCAAAAGAAACCCACATATAGTCACAGAAATTCACATGTATTTACACACAAAAGTCCAATGAAAGTGCAAAACCAGAAACAACAATAGTTGAAAAAGTACCTGTAGGGAAATAAAAGAGAACCCTTGGTAATGCATTATGAGACAAAGAATATCCCAAAGTGACATTCAGTTCATTTTGTGTTGGCCATCTACTGCTGAGCATGAGGCCTGCCCTTAAGTGTGGTTTGCATTCCAAGCGAAACTCTACTGGAAAAAAAGTAATTGTTTTCTTCTGAGTGGCTATCAATTGGAGATAACTTCTGGCTTTGTGATGGGGCTCTGGCCCAGACCTATGAGGGCACTGTGCACACTGTCACAGTCTCTGTGAGTGCATATAGGCTTCTGTCCTTCTCTGTCTGAAAATCACTTTTTTCTTAGTGTTCTTCAACCGATTGTTCTTAAGATTTTCCAGTCTCTGGAAGGAAGGACCATCCAGAGACTGCCCCACCCAGGGATCCATCCCATAATCAGCCACCAAACCCAGACCCTATTGCATATGCCAGCAAGATTTTGCTGACAGGACCCTGATATAGCTGTCGCTTGTGAGGCTATGCCAGTGCCTGGCAAATACAGAAGTGGATGCTCACAGTCATCTATTGGATGGAACACAGGGTCCCCAGTGGAGGAGCTAGAGAAAGTACGCAAGGAGCTGAAGGGGTTTGTAACCCTATAGGAAGAACAATACTATGAACTAATCAGTACCCCCAGAGCTCATGTCTCTAGCTGCATATGTAGCAGAAGATGGCCTAGTTGGCCATCATTGGGAAGAGAGGCCCTTGGTCTTGCAAAGATTATAGGCCCCAGTACAGGGGAATGCCAGGGCCAAGAATTTGGAGTGGGTGAGTTGGGGAGCAGGGCGGGGGGGCTATGGGGACTTTTGGGATAGCATTTGAAATGTAAATGAAGAAAATATCTAATAAAAATTGTTTAAAAGAAAAAAGAAAGAATTTCCAGTCTCTTGTTTCACAGGGTTCCCTGAGCCCAAAGGGAGAGATTTGATAGCAAAGTCCCATTTAGGACTGGGTGTTCAAATTTCTATTGCTCTCTACACATTGTCTAGCTTTGGGTTTATATTTGTTCTCACCTGCTATAAAAGGAAACTTCTCTGATGGTGGCAAAGCAAGACACTGGTCTATGAGTATAACTGTATCTCTCTAGGAATCATTTCATTGCTACATGTCTTTAGCACATTAGTAGTACTTCAAATTCCTTAAGGTCTCTGGCCTATCTAGTTTCAGGTTCTTCCCCACTGAAGTAGTGTCAATACTGGGTGGGCTTAAAATACAGTCAGATATTGATTTGTTACTCCTACAATATTTGTGCTGCTATTGCTCAAGCGCATCTCACATGCAGGTCACCATTGTAGATCTATATCAAAGAGTTTGTAGCTGAAATGGTGTTTGCCTTTTTCCTATGGTAATGTCCACAGTGCCTATCTGTACTATGGATACTATTCAGTAGAGGTGAAGACTCTATGTAGGGACAAGGTTGTCTTTTCTTTTTTCTTTTCATTTTTTTTCTTTTTTTTTTTTTTGGCTTTTCTTTTTTCTGTTGCTTTCTTTTTTTTATTACGTATTTTCCTCAATTACATTTCCAATGCTATCCCAAAAGTCCCCCACACCCTCCCCCCCCACTCCCCTACCTACCCATTCCCAATTTTTGGCCCTGGCGTTCCCCTGTACGGGGGCATATAAAGTTTGCCTGTCCAATGGTCCTCTCTTTCCAGTGATGGCCGACTAGGCCATCTTTTGATACATATGCAGCTAGAGTTAAGAGCTCCGGGGTACTGGTTAGTAAAGCTCTAGAAAAAAAGGAAGAAAATTCACTCAGGGTTATCTTTTCTGTGTTCATTGAAATGTGAACATGCTGTCTTTATAAATAGGTCCCTAACATAAGCTGCGGAGAGCAACCAATTACACAATATCCTGGCTTGTTTGAGGTTGGCCAACAACTCAATTAAATGTATCCCATTCTTGGAAATGAAACTTTCATGTATGTGGTGAAGAGATATTGGGGGCTATATCCCCCATTATTTGGTAGTTCTATTTAGAACTCCTACATATATGTATATATTTTCACCAATGAAAGTTTCATTTCCAGGAATAGGTTACATCTAATCTAATTGGAGAAAGGACAATATTTTCTACAAATGGTGCTGAGAAACCTAGATATCCACATGCAGAAAGAAACTACATCTGTTATGTCTCACCTTGCATCACACTTGTCTCTAAATGGATCAAAGACATTAACATAGAACCACATATGGTAAAACTTCTACAGGGAAACATATTAAGTATACTTCAATATATAAGCATAGGTATTAGATTTCTAATAAGGATCTTGTAGCAGATAGGATCTCATGAAATTAAACAGCTTCTGTATAGCAAAGGGAACTGTCATATTATTGAAGTGACTGTCCACATACGTCAATAAAATACTTGAATGTGTCAAATAAATTACTATGTATGTATCAGAGAATTAAAGTCTAAATACAAAAACCTTTATATACTTGCTTCTTCTATGCCTGTAGATTCATAAATTATGCTATATGTTTGGATGTGCATTCCTTTATTTTGAAAGATACTTTTTTCATTTCTATGATTTCTTTTCAGTGATGCTCCATTAGGTCTACTTATCAAATATTATTACTATTACAAAAGTACTATTAACACTCACATAAAAACCTTTTGGAGATATTAGCTTTAATATCTCATTAAAACTACGTACAAATAAAATTATTATATAGCTTAAGTTTACATTAAACTTGGATATAAACTGCCCAAATATTTCCTAAAATGTCTGAATGATTTGACATTCCTACTACTCGAGTAACTGATACAAAACTCACAAAAACAGTCTGAAAAAGATATATTTTGACTCCTGGCTCCAGAAATTTTTTATCCTATAGTTCTTATAACCATGAACACTGGTCCCAGTAAATTGTGGTGCATTGTGATAGTGGAAATATGTACATAAAATGTCTACTCACCTTATGAAGAAGAGAAAATAGAGAATCAGAATCAGGGGGGATCAACACTTGTCTCAAGGACCTACCTCCATTGACCTAATTACCCTAACAAGACCCCCACCTTCCACAATCTGACCACTGACAAACAATTCATTCAAATTGTGAGCTTATCAATAGATTTCTATTAATTAGGTGAAAGTCCTCAGGACTTATCTATATCTGGAAACACACTTACTTATACACTCAGGCATGTACTGTACAAATCCATTTAAATTGTGAAACAAGGTAACCATCACATTTACCAACAATATCTGAATTATATATTCTATATATCTTTATCAAATGTGAATAGTATTGTTGAATTTTAATCATTGTCAAAATCATTGATCGATGTTTCATGATAATTGGCTAGTTACTAGTAAGTACATCAAGCATCTTTTCATTTGCCTGTTTATTGTACTCTTATCTTTGGATACAGGTCAAATTTTTTCTTTACTTTTTAATATAATGTTCTTCTAAAGGAAACGTTAGTGTTCTTTTTATATTTTTATGTAAGTATTTTATGACACATGATTTTATAATTTTCTCCCATCCTATAATTTGCTCTTAGAGTGTCTGTTGAAAAGCATTTTTGAATCATGACAGTACCACTTAGTCTTCCATTTTTATGACTTATGGCTTTAGGAACAATATAAAAAATCTTTACCCAGGCCAAAACTTCAAGACATTTTTCATTATTTTCTTCTTCCAAAATTCATAGCTTTACTTTTTAGAAATAGTGTTCAATCTTGAATTAAGTATAGTAAGTGATAATAATCATCATATAAAATCTAGAATAAAAAAAAAATCCTGAAAACACTAAACACCTAGAGACCAAACAAGCCATTTAAAATATGCTTTAAGACTAGACTTCACAACAAATTAATTAAAAATGTCTAGAAAACACTATTTAATATGGTCAATATATCTTGGCAGAAAAATGCAGATTAAAAATACATTAAAATTTCATTTGATTTTAGTCAGATTGACCATCTTCAGGAATACCAATAACACACAAAAAATGTTGGCATATATGTAAAACAGATAAACCATTTTGCACTTCTGGTGGTAGTGTAAACTAACATACCATTGAGAATTCATTTTGGGGGATTTCACAAAAATCTTGAAACAAAACTACCATATGGTCCATCTCAGCTGTTTCACTCCTGGGCATATGACTGTGGGACTTTATATGCTACTACAGTGATACCTGTACGTACATATTCCTTGATGTTCTATACAAAATAGACAGAAAATTGAAATAGCCAGGATATCTATCAACTGATTAATGGGCAATGAAAACATAGCCCATATAAACAATGAATTTTTATTTACCTGTAAAAAATGAAATTATGTAAATTTCAAATAAATGAATGGAACTTGAGAATATACACTGCATAAAGTAACACTGGTCCAGCAAGAAAAAACCCACAAATTCTCTCTTATATGTGTATGTTAACCTCAAAGACTTAGTTTTATATGTTTAGTTTTGGGATCCTATGCAATTTAGGAAATTGCAAGGGGGCATTGGGGCAGATACCTTAAACTAGAATAATAGAATATAGATAAATGGAAAACAAGCAGTATAATATAAGACATTTGCTTTTAGCAGAGGGGGGAGGTAGAGGGATTCAGGAGATTGAAAGTATGGAGAGGGTGGTTAACTAAAATGAATCAAGTATAAAAACGTCATATGTAATCTTACTATCTTACAAACCAAACAGAAAAGAAAAACAAACCCAACACCAAGTGTGATACTTTGAGTTACTGATCAGGGAGGCCTCAGATGCACTCCATGCAACACATGTCATTACATTTTCTCTTGGTTAAGCACAATAACTAGATGATGACAACATAACAGTTTGGTTGCAGTATATAGAGAAACCAATCTCAAGCTGACTAGGGAACTTTTTTCTCCTGGTTAGCCTTTACTGTGCTTTTAAAGGCAACCCTATAGGAGGATCAGCAATATGAACTAACCAGTACCCTACAGAGCTGTGTCTCTAGTTGCATATGTAGCAGAGGATGGCCTAGTCAGCTATCAATGGAAGGAGAGGCCCTTGGTCTTGGGAAGATCATATGCCCCAGTACGGGGGAATGCCGGGGCTAGGAAGCGGGAGTGGGTGGATTGGGGAGCAGGGTGGGGTGTAGAGGGAACTTTTGAGATAGCATTTTAAATGTAAATGAAAAAATATCTAATAAAAAATGAAAAAAAAGTTTTAATAATGCTTTGCAGGGCAATGGAAGAGAAAAGACACCAGTGTTTTTACCCAGTCCTAGACTCTGCTTCCTACAATATGTATCTGCCATGCAAAATGGGTGTGCTGGTACAGTAGTGTCATGGCTGGTTAGCTGGTAACAAGGCTATGATTACTTTGAGCCCTGATAGAGGCAGCAATTCATACCTGTTAATGTAATCTTGATTTAAAAGTCTATGAATATTATAGTTGCTAAAACAACAGAATTAACCATTTTATTTATTTTTAAAATCAAGCCACAAAATGTCAAAACTCATATTTTTAAAATATTAATGACTCAAAGAAGTAAACAAGAAAATGATCTAAACAAAAAAGAAATAACTCTGAAAATGTACTTTATGAAAAGATATAGAAATGGCTTTTTTATTAGGTATTTATTTCAATTACATTTCCAATGCTATCCCAAAAGTCCCCCACATGCTCCCCAACCCACTCTCCCACCCACCCACTCCCATTTCTTGGCCCTGGTATTCCCCTGTACTGATGCATATAAAGTTTGCACACCCAATGGGCCTCTCTTTCTACTGATGGCCAACTAGGCCATCTTCTGATACATATGCAGCTAGAGACACGAGCTCTGGGGAGTACTGGTTAGTTCATATTGTTGTTCCACCTATAGGGTTGCAGATCCCCTTAGCTCCTTGGTTACTTTCTCTAGCTCCTCCATTGGGGGCCCTGTGATCCATCCATTAGCTGACTGTGAGCATCCACTTCTGTGTTTGCTAGGCCCTGGCATAGTCTCACAAGAGATAGCCATATCTTGGTCCTTTCAGCAAAATCTTGTTAGTGTATGCAATGGTGTCAACGTTTGGAAGCTGATTATGGGATGGATCCCCGATATGGTAGTCTCTAGATGGTCCATCCTTTCGTCTCAGTTCCAAACTTTGTCTCTGTAACTCCTTCCATGGATGTTTTGTTCCCAATTCTAAGAAGGGACAGTGTCCACACTTTGGTCTTCGTTCTTCTTGAGTTTCATAAATCATTGCATGCATGTGATTAATAAACAGTAAAATGCACAACAAAACTACAGTGATATGTCATGCCATACTCCTTAGTATTGTTACTAAACATATATACATATATTTAACTGCAAAATAATGAGTTTAAAGGTTCTGCACAAATAGAATATTATGCATGACAATTTGAAATGTAAAACATGATAGCTTTTATGGTAAACAGTTCAATGAAATTATATTTACACGAAGTATCTTGAGAAGTCAAGTTCATAGAGAAAGAAAGTAGAAATAGGGTCCATGGGCTAAGGGTACAGTGAATGAAGAATCATTGTTTAATACGTATAATTTTTATGTTTCACAAAATGAAAATTTATGGAGGTGTATAAAGTCTATGTTTAAGTAAGAATAAGAGTGTGCTTAATTCCCTCAAAACCTATATGAATGGATAAGATAATTTAATTATGTTATGCTCTTAACCATAAATAGTGGTTAGTATAGTGATTTAAATATAGATAGCTCAATTCAGAATAAGAATTGGGTTATTGTCTGTGATTATGTGATATCCATGATTCAATACTTGTGAAAAAGAATGTTTTACTTGAGGCAGAGCATATTACTCACATTGATAATTAGCCGTTTCTTAGTTTTTTATTAATTTTCCTTCTACCTCATCTCCAATCCCTCCCCTTTCTCTGTTTTCTAATAGATGTATTTATTATAGAGAATGTCAAGAATATCTGCAAAGAATGCCTCAATTATTTGCATGCTACCTAAAACATAATCCCACAAATGGACATCCACATATTATGTATGTTAATCAGTATCCACAAAGCTGATGCATACAAGTGTGCAGCTGTTTTCACTGCACAACGATATGTCTGAAAAGATAAATGGTATATTGGGTCAACATGTTCTAGTATAATGCTAGATTCAGTGTGTAACTTTCTAGCTCAGAGCAACTCTCTAGGAACCAGAACTGTATATATACATTTAAGAAATTATGAAAATCTGAGATAAGACTTAAGAGTAGTTTATAGCCACAGAAGGAGTACTACTTGAGAGATAAATCAGATTCTTAGTAGGTGAATGAAGCAGAAAGATTGAGCTAAAGCACAATCATATCCATGTTGGAAGCTGTGTGTACCAACTTAATTTGTTCTTAAAGTATTGGACAAGGTAGGCAAAAATAGAGAGAACTCCCCTAAATAATTTTGAGATTAACTCATCTTCTCAAGAAAGCTAGCAGTTGATACTGCTTACCTGGAATCTGGAGTCACATAAGTGACAGAGATTACAATCTGTTGAATCTATTATCTTCTTTCAAGTAAGTCCTTTATACTTAGATATTATACTTCAGAAAAGTATGTAGCATGGATTTTCATCATTGATAGTTCTGATTTCCCATTTTCATTTTCTCAGTTATTTTATGTTCTCAGGATGCAGTAGCCAGTAAAAGTGGAGTAAGTATAACTGCTCAAAGATACAGTGGTTCATTTTACATTTTACACTGGAAAGTATAGTAAGATGCAGAGTGTCAGATCCAAAATTCTCTGTATGCAAGAATGAAGTTGAGGTCCCTAAGGTCTCTGTATATGAAATTGTGCTTACATTGTTATATATGAATTTTAGAGGAGGATAAGAAATAAAGTTCATAGCTATCATCAGATTATTTGAAGTAAAATGCATCAGTGTCTTCCAGGATAGTGGCAGAGGCATGTCCTTAAAAAACTCAGAGACCCAGATACTTATGACAAAACATTGGAAGAGTTTTTTAGATTTTTGGATTTTATACTAACTACTGCTAATAAGTTGCAGCACTGGACTCCCTTGGGCCTCAGATTACATATCTGTAAAACAAAGAAGCTGAATTACAGTCTCCACGGTCCTTTAGAGCTATAAAGATCTGAGTCCATAAGCATGAATTGCTCTGATTTGCCATACCCTTGGGATGTATCTGTAAGTCCAATTTATATAAATGAGATCTGGTAAAACATAGCTCAGGGTTTTCTCAATCGTAGGATTTATGGTTGTACTTTTATTCCCCCTTATCCACTAAAGTCCCATGAAACAGAAGCACAGGCTGGGAAGATTGACTTTTCCAAATCAGCCTTCATCTATACAGATGACTTGATGCATTGATCAAAATGACTAGGAACAGTTCTGTTTTAGTTTTCTAACCTCAAACAAACTTGTTGGAATGCTTAGCATCATAGACAGTGAATCTCCAGTCAGCTAATTCTTTCACTTTTTAAGTGTTTTATTTTTTTATCAGTTTTTTAAGTGAAGGATAAAACCCTTATGAGTGAGTGTATGGGGATTTTTTTTGTTGTTCTCTTAAAATTACATATGTACATAACATGCATTCTGAATATTGTAACCCCCATCTCTCTAAGCTCATCTCATTACATCTTCCTTTCCTTACAAGTTCTTTTCCTACATTTATGAGAGGGAATTTGTCTGTGTGTGCCATTTTTTAATCAGTCCCAGTGCATTTTACCAAGATCATACATATGATCACGGATTTTTAGTTATTGGAGCTTCTTTTTTATAACTAGAAATAACTAGTAAACATTAACTAATAATTCAAAGTTAGTGAGGTCTTCAGTGGGTACACTCCTAAATGCAATGTATCCTTGCCCAAGAATCTATCTGTAGTCAGTAGTTATCAGGATGGTTAGGTTCCATAAGCTCCCCCTCAATCTATAATCATTATTAAAAGGCTCACTGTTAATTAGGCCCATGTAAAACGACAGATCTGTTTTAAGATCATGACTGCATTGGCTGTGCAATGGCCTAAAGGCAGCATTAATTTCCCAGACCTTCTGTCTTCCAACTTTACATTTAGTCTACTTCTTTTGAGTATTCCATAATCTTTACAGAAATAGTCCAAGTGTCATGTTAGGAGATAAACACTCAACCATTACTTTTGTTCAGCACTTGCATTTTTAGTCTCTGCATTGCTATTTTATTTTAAAGTATTTTAATAGCAAATTTACAGGAAGAGCACACAAGACAAGAAACATTCAAACATGTACTTGCAATGTCTCTTTCAAGGGCAGACTCCAAGGCCTGACACTGTTACTGATGCTGTGGTATGCTTACAGACAGGGGCCTAGCATGACTGCCCTCTGAGAGGCCAAACAAGCAGCTGAAAGAGTCAGATGCAAATATTTACACCCAACCAATGGACAGAAGCCAGGGACTCCTATGGGTGAATTGGGGGAAAGCTGGAAGAAGCTGAAGAGGAGGGCAACCCCGTAAGAAGACTAGCAGTCTCAACTAACCTGGACCTCCAGAATCTTTCATACACTGGACCACCAGCCAGACAGCATATACCAGCTGATACAAGGCCCCCAACACACGTACAGCAGAGAACTGCCTGGTCTGGCCTCAGTGAGAGAAGATGCACTTAAACCTCAAGAGACTTGAGGCCCCAGGGAATGGGGAGGCCTGGTGGGGTGGAGGTGAGGGGGGTGGAGACATCCTCTTGGAGACCAGGGGAAGGAAGTACAGGATGGGGAGAAATTGGAGGCGGGGCAGACCAGAAAGGGGATAAAGTCTGGACTGTAAAAAGGGATTAAAGAATAAAAAACGAATAAATAAATAAAATACATAAAATGAAAAGAAAACAAACAGACATGAAGCTAGCAAAGGAATGAGTTGTGGGATATCCAAGAGGAGTTGAAGGGGGGAAACATAGTGTGATAATATTATATTAAGTATATGTGTGAAATTCTCCAAGAATATTTTTAGAATATTTCATAAATATCTTAATAAAAAAGAAAAAATTCAAGTGACTGGACTATAAAAAAGATTAAAGATACTTTAAAAAATCCAAATGCAAAATAAACCCCAAATGCTAGTATTGTCCAGAAAATTTTAATGGGTTTATTTATAATTGTTATAAAGTTGAACTGTTGATATGTGTTCACTGAAACATTTTCTTTTTTCTTTTTTTTCTTTGCTTATTTTATTTATTTACATTTAAAATGTTATGCCCCTTCCCGTTTTCCCCTCCACAAACTCCCTATCACCTTCCCTGCTACCCTCTGCCTCTTTGAGGGTGCTCCCCCAACCACACACCAACTCCCACCTCAGTGCCCTAGCATTATCCTACACTGGGTCATCTAGCCTCCACAGGATCAAGGGGCTCCCCTCCCACTGATGCCAGATAAAGCAATCCTTTGCTACAGATCCAGTCGGAGCCATAGGTCCCTCCATTTGTATGCTTTAGTTGATGGTTTATTCCCTGGGACCGTTGTGGTGGGGCTGGGGGGGGGGGTGTTCTGGTTGGTTGATGTTGTTCTTCCTATGGGGCTGCAAACCCATTCAGCTCCTTCAGTCCTTCCCCTAACTCCTCCTTTGGGGTCCCCATGCTCCTTCTGATGGTTGGCTGCTACATCTGCATGTCTACTGGTCCAGCGCTGGCAGAGCCTCTCAGGACAGCTATAACAGAGTCCTGTCAGCAAGCACTTCCTATAATGAGCAACAGTGTCTGGATTTGGTGTCTGCAGATGGGAATGATGCCTAGGTGGGGCAGTCTCTGGATGGCCTTTCCTTCAGTCTCTGCTCTACTCTTTGCCCCTGCATATCACTTAGACAAGAACAACTCTGGATTAATATTTTTGAGATGGGTGGGTGGACCCACCCCTCAAACAGGGGTCTTGTCTATCCACTGGATATGGTCTGTAGAGGTTCTATCTCCCCTTTGTTAGTTATTTTGACTAATGTCATCCATGTTGGGACCTGGGAGCTTCTTGCTTCATTATATCTGGGTCTTTCTAGTGGCTATCCCCAGTTATCCATCCCCCACTGCTATAAAAATTCGTTCAATTTCCTGACCCTCTGTACACCTCCCCAATCTCCTCCTGCATATGATCTTGTCCCCTTATCCCTCCCCTTTCTCTCTTCCTCCCAGTTGTCTTTCCCCTTCTGAGTAGAACTGAAGCATTCATACCTTTGGCTTCCTTCTTCATGGATCTTATGTGGTCTGTAAATTCTATCGTGGTTGTTATGAGATTTTTGGCTAACATCCACATATCAGTGAATACATACCATGTGTGTTCTTTTGTGAATGGGTTACCTAACTCAAGATGATATTTTCTAGTTCCGTCAATTTGCCTGCAAATTTCATATACTCATTATTTTTAAAAATTGAGTATTATTCTGTTGTGTAAATGTACCACATTTTTGTATCCATTCCTCTGTTGAGGAGTATCTGGGTTGTTTTCAGCTCCTGGCTATTGTAAGTAAGACTACTATGAACATAGTGGAGCATGTGGCCTTGTTATATGTTGGAGCATGCTTTTTGTTTTTGTTTTTTGTTTGTTTGTTTGTTTGTTTTAGGTATTTTCCTCATTTACATTGCTATCCCAAAAGTCCCCCATACCCTCCCCCCGACTCCCCTACCCACCCACTCCCACTTTTTGGCCCTGGCATTCCCCTGTACTAGGGCATATAAAGTTTCCATGTCCAATGGGCCTCTCTTTCCAGTGATGGCCAACTAGGCCATCTTTTGATACATATGCAGCTAGAGTCAAGAGCTCTGGGGTACTGGTTAGTTCATAATGTTGTTCCACCTATAGGGTTGCAGATCCCTTTAGCTCCTTGGGTACTTTCTCTAGCTCCTCCATTGGGGGCCCTGTGATCCATCCAATAGCTGACTGTGAGCATCCACTTCTGTGTTTACTAGGCCCCGGCATAGTCTCAAAAAGAGACAGGTATATCAGGGTCCTTTCAGCAAAATCTTGCTAGTGTATGCAATGGAGTCAGCGTTTGGAGGCTGATTATGGGATGGATCCCTGGATATGGCAGTCTCTAGGTTGGAGCATGTTCTGCCCAGGAGTGCTATAGCTGAATCTTCAAGTAGAACTACTTACAATCTTCTGAGGAACAGTCAGATTGTTTTGAAGGGTGGCTGTACCAGCTTGCAATCATACCAGTAATGGAAGAGTGTTCCTCTTTCTCCACATCCTCACCACCGTTTACTGTCTCCTGTGTTTTTGATCTTAGCCATTCTGTCTGTTTTGAGGTGGAAACTCAGGGCTGCATTTGCCTAATGACTAAGGATGTTGAACATTTCTTTGGGTGCTTCTTGGCCACTGGAAATTCCTCAGTTAAGATTTTTCATTTAGCTCTGTATCCCATTTTTAATAGGGTTATTTGATTTTCTGGAGGCTAATGTCTTGAGTTCTTTGTATATATTGGATATTAACCCTCTATTGGATGTAGGATAGATAAAGATCTTTTCCCAATCTGTTGGTTGCACTTTTGTCCTATTTACAGTGCCCATTGCCTTAGAGAAGTTTTGCCATTTTATGAGGTCCCATTTGTCCATTCTTGATCTTAGAGTATAAGCTACCGGTGTTCTGTTCAGGAAAATTTCCCTTGTGCCCATGTGCTCAAGGCTCTTCCCCAATTTCTTTTCTACTAGTTTCAGTGTATCTGATTTTATGTAGAGGTCCTTGATCCACTTGGACTTCAGCTTTGTACATGGAGATAAGAATGAATCAATTTGCATTCTTGTACATGCTAACAACCAGTTGAGCCAGCACCATTTGTTGAAAATGCTGTCTTTTTTCCACTGGATGCTTTTAGATCCTTTGTCAAATATCAAGTGACCATAGGTGTGTGGGTTCATTTCTGGGTCTTCAATTCTATTTCAATGATCTAATTGCCTTTCTCTAGACCAATACCATGTACTTTTTAATCACTATTGCTGTGTAGTAGAGTTTGAGGACAGGGATGGAGATTGCCCCAGAAGTTCTTTTATTGTTGAGAATAGTTTTAGCTCTGCTCGGATTTTTCTTATTCCAGATGAATTTGCAACTTTTTCTTTTTATCTCTGTGAAGAATTGAGTTGGGATTTGCATTGAATCCCTAGACTATTTTTGGTAAGACGGGCATCTTTATTATGTAAATTCTGTTGATCCATGAGAATGGGAATCTTTTCCATCTTGATATCTTCTTTGATTTCTTCCTTCAGACACTTGCAGTTCTTGCCAAACACATCTTTCACTTGCTTGGCTAGAGTCACATCAAGATATTTTATATTATTTGTGACTATTGTGAAGGTTGTTGTTTCCCTAACTTCTTTCTCAGCCTGTTTATTCTTTGAGGAAAGGAAGGCTGTAGATTTGTTTGAGTTAATTTTTTATCCAGCCACTTTACCGAAATTGTTTATTAATTGTAGAAGTTCTCTGGAAGATTTTTTGCATTTCATATTTATTACTGTATCATCCACAAATAGAGATATCGTGACTTCCTCCTTTCCAGTTTGTATCCATTTGACCTCCTTTTGTTACCTAAATGTTCTTGCTAGAACTTCTAGTACTATGTTGAGTAGACAGGGGGAGAGTGGGTAGCCTTGTCTTGTCCCCTATTTTAGTGGGATTATTTCAAGTTTCTCTCCATTTATTTGATCTTGGCTATTGGTTTGCTATATATTGTCTTTATTGTGTTTAGGTATGGACTTGAATTTTTGAGTTCTCCAATTCTTTTAACATAAAGGTGTGTTGTATTTTGTCAAAGGATTTTTCGATAGCTAATGGGATGATAATGTGGATTTTATTTTGCTTTGAGTTTAATTATATAGTAGATTACATTGATGGATTTCCATATATTGAACCATCCTTGTATTCCTGGCATGAAGACTACTTGATCATGGTGAATGATAAGTTTGATGTATTCTTTGATTAGGTGTGCTAGTATTTTATTGAGTATTTTTGCATCAATATCCATAAGGTTAATTGGTGTGAAGTTTTCTTTATTTGTTGGGTCTTTGTGTGTTTTAGGTATCAATGTAACTGTGGCTTCATAAATGAATTAGGTAATACTACTTCTGTATCTATACTGTGGAAAAATTTGAAGAATATTAGTATTAGGTTTTCTTTGAAGGTCTTATAGAATTCTGCCCTGAAACCATCTGTGCCTGTTTTTTGTTGTTTGTTGGTTGGTTGTTTGGTTGGTGGGAGATTTTAATGATTGCTTCTGTCTCCTTTCAGGTTATGGGGCTGTTTAGATGGTTTATCTGATCCTGATTTAAATTTGTCACCTTAGATGTGTCTAGAACATGGTCCATTTCATCTACATTTTCCAGTGTTATTGAGAATAAGCTTTTGTAAAAGGAACTGATGATTTTCTTGAATTTCTTCAGTTTCTCTTATGTCTTCCTTTTCTTTTCCTTTCTTTTTTTCTTTTTAATTTTTATTAGATATTTTCTTTATTTATATTTCAAATGTTACCCCCTTTCCTAGTTTCCCCTCTGAATTCCCCTATACCATCCTCCCTCCCCTTCTCACCAACCTACCCACTTCAGCTTCCCTGTCTTGGCATTCCCCTACATGGGCCATAGAGCCTTCACAGGACCAAAGGCCTCTTCTCCCATTGATGTTCGACAAGGCAGTCCTCTACTACATATGATGCTGGAGCCATGGGTCCCTCAATGTGTACTCTTTTGTTGCTGGTTTAGTCTCTGGGAGCTCTGGGGATACTGGTTGGTTCATATTGTTGTTCCTCCTATGGGGCTGCAAATCCCTTCAGCTCCTTAGGTCCTTTCTCTACCTCCTCCATTGGGGACCCTATGCTCAGTCCAATGGTTGGCTGAGAGTATCCACCTTTGTATTTGTCAGGTACTGGCAAAGCTTCTCAGGAGACAGCTATATCAGGCTTCTGTCAGCAAGCACTTGTTGGCATCCACAATAGTGTCTGTGTTTGTTGACTGTATATGGTATGGGCACCCCCTGGTGGGACAGTCTCTGGATGGCCTTTCCTTCAGTCTCTGCTCCACACTTTGTTTCTGTATCTCCTTCCATTAGTATTTTGTTCCCCCTTCTAAGAAGGACTGAAGTTTCCACACTTTGGTCTTCCTTCTTGAGCTTCATGTGGTCTGAGAATTGTGTCTTGGGTATTCCGAGCTTCTGGGCTAATATCTACTTTTCATTTCTGATTTTGTTCTTTTGGATACTGTCTCTGTCCCTGCTGGTTACTCTGGCTAAGGATTTATCAGTCTTGTTGATTTTATCAAAGAACCAGCTCCTGGCTTTGTTGATTATTTGTATAGTTAGTTCTCTTTGTTTCTACTTGGTTGATTACAGCCCTGAGTTTGATTATTTCCTGCCACCTACTTATCTTGGGTTTATTTGCTTCTTTTGGTTTTAGAGCTTTCAGATGTGCTGTTAAGCTGCTAGGGTATGCTATCTCTCCAATGTCTTTATGGAGGCACTCAGAGCTATAAGTTTTCCTCTTAGCACTGCTTTTTTTTTTTTTTTAAAGGACCAATGATTGTTGCTTCGTTTTACTTTTGTTGTGAGAGGTGGAATTATGATTGTATGCTTCCCTTCTTTTGGGATTGTTGTGAGAAGATTAAATTATTGCTTTTTCTTGGGTTTAGTTTCACTCCTTATGTTGGAGTTTCTCTTCTACTATCCTCTGTAGGCCTGGATTAGTGGAGTTATATTGTTTAAATTTGGTTTTGTCATGGAATATCTTGGTTTCTTGATCTAGGGTGATTGAGAGTTTTGCTGAGTATAGTAGCCTGAGTTGTTATCTTTGTTTTTTTAAGGTTTATATGGCATGTGCCCAAGATCTTCTGGATTTTAGAGTCTCTATTGAGAAGTCTGGTGTAATTCTGATAGTTCTGCCTTTATATGTTACTTGATCTTTTTCCTTTACAGCTTTTAATAATTTTTTGTGCATTTGGTGCTTTGATTTTTATGTATTGGAAGGAATTTTTTTCTAGTCCAATCTGTTTGGTATCCTTTAACCTACTTATATGTTTCTTGGCATATTTTTCTTTAGGGAAATTTTCTTCTATAATTTTGTTGAACATATTTACTGGCCCTTTGAGTTTTGTTTGAGGGAATTGGAATTAGGTCTTCTTTGAAGGTCTGGTAGAACTCTGAACTAAACCCACTAAACCCAACTTGCCCTGGACTTTTTTTTTTTTTTTTTTTTTTTTTTTGGTCAGGAGCCTATTAATGACTGGTTGTATTTCTTTAGGGGATATGGGAATGTTTAGATTGCTAATCTGATCCTGATTTAACTTTGGTACCTGGTATCCATCTAGAAAATTGTCCATCTCATCCAGGTTTTCCAGTTATGTTGAGTATACCCTTTTGTAGTAGGATCTGATGATGTTTTGGAATTCCTCAGATTCTGTTGTTATATCTCCCTTTTCATTTCTGATTTTTTAAAATTAGTATACTGTCCCTGTGCCCTCTAGTTAGTATGGCTAAGGAATTAGCTATCTTTTAGATTTTCTCAAAGAACCAGTGCCTGGTTTGGTTGGTTCTTTGTATAGTTCTTTTTGTTTTCACTTGGTTGATTTCAGCCCTGCGTTTGATTTTTTTTTTCTGCCATCTACTCCTCTTGGGTGGATTTGCTTCCTTTTGTTCTAGAGCTTTTAGGTGTGCTGTCAAGCTGTTCATGTATGCTTTCTCCAGTTTCATTTTGGAGGGACTCAGCACTATGAGTTTTCCTCTTAGGACTGCTTTCATTGTGTCCCATAAGTTTGGGTATGTTAAAGTCTTTAGTCTTTAATTTCTTTCTTTATTTCTTCCTTGACTAAGTTATCATTGACTAGAGTGTTGTTCAGATTCCATGTGTATGTGGGCTTTCTATTACTTATGTTGTTATAGAAGATCAGCCTTAGTTCATGGTGATCTGATAAAATTCATGGTACTATATACATTTTTGTACTTATTGAGGCCTGTTTTGTGACCAATTATATGGTTAATTTTGGAGAAGGTATCATGAGGTGCTAAGAAGAAGCACCTTTTTTTTTTCCCTTAGGATAAAGAAGCACCTTTTGTTTTAGGATAAAATGTTCTATAGAGATCTGTTCAATCTACTTGGTTCATAACTTCTGTTTGTTTCACTGTGTCCCTGTTTAGTTTCTGTTTCCAGGATCTGTCAGTTGATGAGAATGGGATGTTGAAGTCTCCCACTACTATTGTGTGTGGTGCAATGTGCGCTTTGAGCTTTAGTAAAGTTTCTTTAATGAATGTGGATGTCCTTACATTTGAGCATAGATGTTAAGAATTGATAGTTCCTCTTGGTATATTTTAACTTTGTTGAGAATGAAGTGGCCCTCCTTGTCTTTTTTGATAATCTTGGGTTGAAAATCAGTTTTATTCCATATTATAATGGATACTCCAGCTTGTTTCTTGGAAACATTTGCTTGGAATTTTTTTTTCAATCTTTTACTCTGAGGTATTATCTGTCTTTGTCCCTGAGATGGGTTTCCTGTATGCAGAAAAATGCTGGGTCCTATTTATGTAGCCAGTTTGTTAGTCTTTGTCTTTTTATTGGGCAATTGAGTCCATTGATATTAAGGAAAATTAATTGTTGCTTCCTGTTATTTTTGTTGTTAGAGTTAGGATTCTGTTCTTCTGGCTATCTTCTTTTATGTTTGTTAAAAGTTTATTTTATTGCTTTTTCTAGGGCATAATCTCCCTCCTTGTGTTGCAGTTTTCCCTTTATTATCCTTTGAAGTTCTGGGTTCATGGAAAGATATTGTGTGAATTTGGTATTTCATGGAATACTTTGGTTTCTCCATCTATGGTAATTGAGAATTTTATTGGGTATAGTAGCCTGGGCTGGTATTTGTGTCCTCTTAGGGTCTGTATAACATCTGTGCAGGATCTTCTAGCTTTCATAGTCTCTGGTGAGAGGTCTGCTGTAATTCTAATAGGCCTGCCTTTATATGTTACTTGAACTTTTCCCTTATTGCTTTTAATATTCTCTCTGTATTTAGTGCATTTGTTGTTCTGATTATTATGTACTGGGAAGAATTTCTTTTCTGGTCCAGTCTATTTGGAGTTCTGTAGGCTTCTTCATGGGCATGTCTTTCTTTAGATTAGGGAAGTTTTCTTCTATAATTTTGTTGAAGATATTTACTAGCCCTTAATTTTAAAATCTTCATTCGCATGTGTACCTATTATCCTTAGGTTTGGTCTTCTTATTGTGTCCTGGATTTCCTGGATGTTTTGAGTTGGGATATTTTTACATTTTGCATTTTCTTTGATTGTCCTGTCCATGTTTTGTATGGAATCTTCTGCACCTGAGATTCTCTCTTCCATTTCTTGTATTCTCTTGGTGCTGCTCACATCTATGGCTTCTGATTTCGTTCCTAGGTTTTCTATCTCCAGAGTTGTCTCCCTTTGGGTTTTCTTTATTTTTTTTTTCTACTTCCATTTTTAGATCCTGGATGGCTTTGTTCAATTCCATCACCTGTTTGTTTGTGTTTTCCTGTAATTCTTTAAGGGATTTTTGTGTTTCCTCTTTAAGGATTTCTACCTGTTTAGCTATGTTCTCCTGTATTTCTTTAAGGGAGTTATTAATGTCCTTTTTAAAATCCTCTACCAGCATCATGAGATGTGATTTTACATCTGAATCTTGCTTTTCCAGTGTGTTGGGATATCCAGGACTCGCTGTGGTGGGAGTACTGGGTTCTGATGATGCTGAGCAGTCTTGGTTTCTGTTAGTAAGATTCTTAGGTTTGCCTTTTGTCATCTGGTAATATCTGGTGTTAGACGTTCTGGGTGTCTCTGGCTGGAGCTCGTTCTTCCTGTGAGTCTGTTAGTCTATGTCAGCACTCCTGGGAGACCAGATCTCTCCTGAGTCTGGGGAGTCAGAGCACTCCCTGTAGGCAAGCTTTCCTCTGGCTGGGAAGGTCACAGTGGCCTGAGGTTCATCCTGGCTGAGAATGAAGGCCAGAAGGGATACTGTCCAAGAAGCTCTGTTGCTTCTATGGCCCATGCCTCTCCTACATGGACCAGCCTTAGAGAGACCCCAGATAGAAAATCGACACTTATACCTTCAATTGAAATTTTTATATCTTCTAATCAGGATAAGCACAGATTTATCATTTAGTCTTGAGCACAAGAAAATACAGTGCCAATATGATGTTTAGAGAGACGCTAGGCCTTCCCTGAAGAACATAGGGATGTATTTTACAACTTTCTTTGCAGTTTTGTTTAGTTAACTGCAGCTTTCAGGATTAGCTTTAGCAGCAAAAATGTAGGATGCCTGCTTTTAAAACTATCCATTTTAAACACACACAATTTTAATTAAACAAATAAGCCTCAAGTCTCTGGGAAATTCTCTAAAATGCAATGAATACTAGATACATACCTTGTTGCCATGATGTAGTTCATTCTTATGAACAACTGTTCTTCAGAGGCTTCCCTATAATTTTACAGCATGTCCACATACTTCTGAATTCTTTAATGAAAGGAGGAAACTTAGGAAGGGACTACCATGAGGTCAAACTGCAAGCATAACACATTTTAATGAGTTTACAAACTAGTAACTTTCCATCATTATGTTTTTTAATATAGCCTTAGTTTTGATTAATCCTCTCGTCTTCATCTTGTCCCTCATTTACCCACACCTATCCCTGATTAAACTTTTCTAAACCTAGTTTCCCATTTTTATAATCATATCATATGTGTCCATTTATATTATATTACAATAGCTGCAACTGCTTGTTTTCTAGCTCTAGTTGTTTAGTGCACCTTTCTCTACCACTTTACTTTGATATTGTATATATTTTTGATGTTAAGATACATTTCTTAGAGACCACAAAAGATCATCTTGACTTCTAATCCAGTCCATTAATTTGTGACTTTTATCTAATGTTTGTATTACTGATTATATTTGCCTCTGTATTTGTCAGGCTCTGTCAGAGCCTCTCAGGAGACAGCTATATCAAGCTATTGTCAACAAGCACTTCTTGTCTTCCAAAATAGTGTCTGGGCTTGGTGACTGTATATGGGATGGATCCCCAGAAGTGGTAGACTCTGGATGGTCATTCCTCCATACTTTGTTGCTGTAACTCCTCTCATAGATATTTTGTTTCCCCTTCTAAGAAGGACTGAAGGACTCACACTTTGGTCTTCCTTCATCTTAAGCTTCATATGGCCTGTGAATTGTATCTTCGGTATTCTAAGTTTCTGGGCTAATATCCACTTATCAGTGAGTGCATTTCATGTGAGTTCTTTTGTGATTGGGTTACCTCACTCAGGATGATATCCTTCAGATCCAACCATTTGCCTAAGAATTTCATAAATTCATTGTTTTAAATAGCTGAGTAGTACTCCATTGTGTAAATGTACCATATTTTCTGTATTCATTCCTCCTTTGAGGGACATCTGGGTTCTTTCCAGATTCTGGCTATTATAAATAAGACTGCTGTGAACATAGTGGAGCATGTGTCCTTATTTATATGTCCAGGAGTGTTATTGCTAGATCCAATTTTTAGAGGAACTGACATGAAAAGGGGAGCACATAGATTTTATCATCCAGGATGTTTGTGGTAAGATTGTACCTTCTAGCTATGACAGAAAAAGTGTACTCATGAAATCTCAGTAACATTGTTGCTTAGAGAAGATCTGAATAATTTTCATGATATTCCTAGAAACTCGGGTACAGAACCTGAGTTTTAGATATATCCACTGAGGCTGGAAACTCACAGTCAAATGTTCTCTGCATTTTGACTAATTGTAGTTTGTCTATAAAAGCAACAAAAAGAATAGTCTTTGATGAGGTGTGAGGCCTACACTTACTTATTTACGCATATAAAAATAAGTATTTATCATGTAGTTAGGAATTGACTGGCCTTAAAAAAGTGTCAGTAATAGGTTCTTTTCTAAAATTTATTTCTTCTCCAACCACATGTGGTTTACTATTTTTCTATTTCCTGCCTGTTGAGCTGGATTTAAGTCTGTATAAATAGCTATTTGTTACTACTAAGATATTAGTGCTACTACAAAACCTTCAGAAAATCTTGTCACAGTGGTCATTAATGTGTGTCTTTGGTTTCATTTTAATTCTTCTCCTTAATGTTACTAAATAATAGATAATTCAGACCTAGTATATTGCTCTAGTTTATGCTGTTATTTCTGTATTTCTGTTTTGGTGAAAGGATGTGGGCATCTGGATTTAGGACATTGATTTTCTTTTTTAAATTTTTTATCAGTTATTTTAATTTTTATATTTCAAATGTTATCCCCCCTTCCCAGTTTCCCCTACATAAATCCCCTATCTCACCCCTTCCTCCCTCTGCTTCTATGAGGATACTCCCCCCAGTCCCCTACTCTCATCTTACCCCCTAGCATTCCCCTATGCTGGGGAATCAAGCTTTCACAGGACCACGGGCCTCCCCCTCTGTAGAGAACGCTGGCCTTGAACTCAGAGATATACCTGCCTCTGCCTTATGAGTGGTGGGATTAAAGGCATGCACTACTATGAACTGCTCAATGTTTTCTTTCTTCAGACAACTAACTCAGTAGTGAATAGAGATTGGGTTGAATATAAACATCACTCTGAGAAATATTTACATCTTAATAATATTATTTCCCAACCCTCAGTTATAATTATCTTTCAGTTTACTAATGGTTTTTAGAACACCTTCCATTAATGTTATATAGCCTTTCCATGTAAATTCTTAATCCCTGGTTAGGCTACTCATGAATATTGTATTGTTTTGATATTTAGCTACATTCTAAATTAAAAAAAAAAACAAGTCTTATAAAAGCCCAAAATATTTACCTATTTGGCCATATATACTTGCCTTTGGTTGTTAAATTTTTAAAACTAAATCAGGTTTTTTTTTTTTATGTCAAGAACAGTTTTCATCCATGATCTCTACATGCCAAAGGATCATTGTTACATATGAGATGTCGATGTTGATGTAATAGCTGTATTTTGGTTTAGTTAAGGATAGTCATACAAAGTCAATTTCTGCTTGACTTAGTAGTTTAGTTTGTTTTGTTTTGTTTTTTTCCTAATAGATGCTGCAAACACTCTAAAATTCAACTTCAGATCAATTTGGCATGTTCAAAGGAAAGAAAGGGACAAAAAAATGACTGAAGAAAAGCTCTCCCAGAGATTGTTCTACCTAGGGATCCATGCCATCTTCAAACAGCAAACCCCAACATTATTGCTGATGTCAAGAAGCACTTGCTGACAGGAGCCTGGTGTGGCTGTTCCTTGAGAGTTTCTACCAGCAATTGACCAATACAGATGCAGATACTCACAACCAACCATCAGGCTGAGCCCAGGGACTCCAAAGGAAGATCCAGGGGAAGGACTGAAGGAGCTGAAAGGGATATGAACCCCATACAAAGAACAATACCAACCAACTGCCCCACCCAGAGCTCTCAGATACTAAATCACTAACCAAAGTGTATACATGGAGGGACCCATGGCTCCATATACATATATAGGAGAGGATGGACTTATCTGACATCAAAGTGAGGGGAAGCTCTTGGTCCTGCCCCAGCATAATGGGATACTAGAGCAGTGAGGTGGGAATGGGTGAGTGGGTGGAAGAGCACCTTCTTAGAGGCAAAGAGAAGGGGAGAGAGAGAATGGAATGGGGACAGGCTTGTGAAGGGTTAACCAAAAAGGGGGATATAATTTGAAATGTAAGCAAGTAAAATTATTATTAAAAAATAAAATAAAATAAAGAGAGCAAATAAAGCAGTGGTGAGATTCAAATAGGATCTTGAGGAAAATAATAAACTGGAACAGATCCAAAATTCTTACACGCGTTCCTGCGACCGGCCAGGAAGAACGCAACAAACCGGAATCTTCTGCGGCAAAGCTTTATTGCTTACATCTTCAGGAGCCAGAGAGCAAGAGAGCAAGAGTGCAAGAGAGCAAGAGCTCTATTGCTTACATCTTTAGGAGCCAGAGCGCAAGAGAGCAAGAGAGCAAGAGAGCAAGAGAGAGAATGGCGAAACCCCGTCCCTTTTTCAGGAGAATTATCCTCCGCCTAGGACGTGTTGCTCCCTGATTGGCTGCAGCCCATCGGCCGAGTTGTCGTCACGGGGAAGGCAGAGCACATGGAGTGGAGAACTACCCTTGGCACATGCGCAGATTATTTGTTTACCACTTAGAACACAGGATGTCAGCGCCATCTTGCAACGGCGAATGTGAGGGCGGCTCCCCACATAAAATATAAGAAAGGAGAAGAGTGTGGGTCCGTGAAACGCAGACGATTTTGCTTAAATAAGGCTTGCTCCAGCGACCCAGTAGAAAACTCTACAAGGGACAGAACAGTGAGCCACATTCCCAGAGACAGGTGCCTGACACCACAGAGCCCCCAACTCCATAATTCTGTGACTGTAAATCACATAATGTCCCAAGCTCCTGGCATTCTGGCTAGATTCCATCCCCACAGTTACCTGACTATAGCCAGGTATGCTCCTCCCAACAGTTACCTGACAACAGCCTCATAGTCCAGCCCTCTATGAAAGGGGCTGCTTGGTCCCTCCTTGCTCTCTTTAAGCTCTTGCCTTTCTTACTCTCATTCCTAGCCTTCCTTCTCTCTCCCACTTCCCCTCTCTCTCCACGTAGCCATGGCAGGCTTCTCTCCCTCTTTCTACCTCCTCTCTCCCTACCTTTCTACAATAAAGCTCTAAAACCATAGACTGTCTCTGCTCATCAAGGCCTGCTGTGCTTGAATGATGGGATAGGCTTTCCCCTAAAGAGCTGCATGAAGGCCTTCCTGCATTCCAGCCACGGACTGGACCAAGGACTCTCACCTGCATGGGAAACACTCAGAACCCCCTCTCTTCCTGCCCTTTCCTCCCTTCAGCCCTGGGGCTGACTGAACCGCCCCGGGACTCCAATTTTGTTCTCAGCTCTTTTGGTGTTCAGCAGTGTCTGGGATGCCTAAAACTGAGAACCTGTTATCTCTGGCCTCCATGAGGACCAGAGGCCTAGGACTGCCCCTTGTCCACCCCCCCCCACCCTACCCCAGTGGGCTGGGTCCACAGCTTCCCAAAGCTAGACACCCACCCGAAGCTGCATGGAAAGTGTAAAGTAGTCCTTTTTTCCCCCCCACCCAGAGCACCTGAACTCTGGTAGGATGTGGGTTTTCTCCCTCTCCCTTTATTCCCCCATGCCCGGCACCCAGCAGAAGAGTGAAGAAAAGGGAAACCAGTGGTAAATAATTGGCTTATCAAAAATATTAAGGAATAAAGCAAGTCACAGGATTTCAATAGGATGAGAAGCTCTGTTTCAAGGAAATTGGAGAAATGACAGAGAAAATTAATTGAAAACTTAAGAGTTCTTTTTAAAGTCAGTTGGAAGGTGTTTTGCTGGGGCAAATATGTGAAGGGATTTTTCACTGAAGCATACACAGGAGAGAGGATGGTCTGATAAAACAAGTATGTGAAAGGACACATAATGAAAGATTCTTTGCTAAAGACGTGCATGTATTGGCCTGCCTGCCTTACGTTGCATAGGTAAGCTGCATTTGTCAGGATGCCATACAGAGAAACTCAAAAAAAGACAAAACAAAACAAAAACAAAACAACAACAAAAAAACCAACAAAAAAACCAACAACAATAAAAACCTTCTCATGGTATACTGCAGTTTCTTGCTACTTCCAAGGACTCGGGCTGATTGAATGCTGAGGCAAGCACCATGCTGAAGCAAGGCAAGTGGAGGACATGTGAGCACTCCACCGAGTGATGGAGACAGAGCTGTGCAATGCTTGTGGGTTTAGCATCTTTGTTGCTCTTCACTTCCTAGAAAGAGGCACAGCTAAGAACTTCTCCTGGTGTTCCTGCTGCTCCCTCCTGCTGACACAAGCAGTGTCTGATACCCATGGCTCTCTCTGCTAGGTTGTGTTACCACTGTTGCTAACCCAACTCTACAGAACTGGACTACTGGTGAATCCATGAGGTCTTTGTGAATGGATCAAGCTTCTGCTGCCTGCTAACCTGTGAACGGAATTGCTGATTTCCAGACAACACAGATGAAAGTAGCTCCAAAGAATCTTTCTAAACCAGTCTACTTTCCCATATCTTTTCTTTTCCACTACCTCTGGTGTGTGGTGAGTTACCGAGAAAGATAAGGCATTTAAAAACCATCATTAAAAACAAGATTTAAAAAATTAAAATTGCAAGAAAACAAAAGAAAGAAGTGGGTAGAGAATAATTGTGAAAACAGGCCTTTGCACTTATAAGTTCCTACTTATTAACCAAAATACAATAAATACTGAGATAATCTGTATAAGAAGGTTTTTATAAAGATATTTTAGGAATATTCTTTAAATCCTGCTTAGTTTTCAAGCTTCCCATAGTTTCTCTAAAGTCATTGCCAGGGGTTGGTGGTACACACTGAGGAGAATAATTGTGCTATAGAGAAGTATTACAACAAGGGTAGATTATGAAGAATTACCAAACATTCTTGATCATTCTGGTTCTTCTAAAAGGGACTGGCAAGAAAGATTCTCTTTCAGGTAACATAACTTCTCTCTCTCTCTCTCTCTCTCTCTCTCTCTCTCTCTCTCTCTCTCTCTCTCTCTCTCTCTTTCTCTCTCTCTCTCTCTCATAACCAATAAGGTTGTTGGAAGGAAGACGCTACCATTGTAATCAAATTTTCATTATTTTGATCTCACTTCTTCCTTGAAAGAAAAGTAACAGCCTTTAGTTCTTTAATTGTTGCCATATCTTTTGTTGAGATCCCTATAGGGATAAAGGAATAATTGGAGGGGTACCCTGTGTTCTTTGGAAAAATACCAATTCACAGAATGGAATGTCTATTCTCTATATGTAATAAGTAGTATTGGAGCTTTTATACAAAACAAGAACTGGACTCAAGATGTGGGCATTGAGTCCTGCCTGTAGCTTGTTGCCCAGAGCAGCCTCTTTTTTTTTTTTTTTTCATCTGAAAACTGTCCTTATAAACTCCTTCAATTTTTCCATTCTATTTCTTCCCAGGATCCATTGTGGGGGCCTTATATGTGCTCCCATTGCTGGGTTTAATCATTAAAGTTGTTGTCATGGTGACTATCCACTTTCTGCAGTGACCACCCATTGCCTTGAGGGAGGAAGTTGGCAAAACCCTCTTGATATTTTCACTTAAAATTAGCTTTATTATATTTACAAAAGGCTCTTGCATGTTGCCTGCTTAGCCAGGACGAGGGACTATGAACTAGAAAGAGAGAAGACAATGGAAGAGAGGTTGTCTTGTTTTTGTAGGAGAATTTGGCGTTACAATTTCCACCCACAATTAATATCCACTTCCAAATCCCCTTTCACAGCCATCAATAGCAGGGTGTACAAAAATGTGCAGGGCCTATTTTATTTCTGATAAATTCCTAAAAGATCAGGTGCAACTAGCACAATCAGATCTTGTTTGAGTAATTTAGGACCATAAAGGCTAGCTCAAGCCCAATTCCTCTCTCCCAAAGAGTATTTGAAGTTTTATAAATTTTTATGGGTTGTTTCTTAATGGTAGAAAACAGAGATGAGATCCACTTTCATTTGCACCTGCCATTTGTATAGTCCTGGAGAGATTTCCATCATAGGAAGAAGATTCCTTTAGGTAGATCCTTAAGCCATAGTGGATCATTTTAGAGGCTATCTGAAGAAATAAAAACGAAATTTATTTTTCTTCTCTTTGTAAATATCAATTTAGTGGGAAACAAACTGCCTCTTTTTAGAAGAATATGTCAACAACACAAGTATCATCATGTAATCCTGCCCATCAGGTTAGGCTCTTCTTACTTGTTTGTTTGTTTGTTTGTTTGTTTGTTTGTTTGTTTGTTTTTCAGTGTCAAGTACTCATTTCAGACCTAGGAGAAAGCCAAGCCTTAATGTCAGTAGAACATTTGTAAGTGAGTTTTTTGTGAGCTTATCTGTCTAGATGCCATGTAGCTTCTGGGTGTTTGCTACTTACTCCTTTGTAATTGTCTCTCAGTCCATGCTGTGTCTAAACAGATCAGATACAAGGCTATTCCTTGTTTCACTTGAAATCTATCCTTTACACTTGTGGACACAAACAGCCCTGTCTGGACCTTAAACAGAGGAGGCAATTCTTCCTGCATGTAGCAGAATGTCTTTAACCTTCTATGCACACCTTTGAAGAATATAGGCTATTTGTTTATGGAATAGATTTTAAAGATGTAGAATACTGTGTTCAGAGATATGTGGTTTCTTATAAAAATTTACACAGCAAGCAAGTATAAATTTATCATGTGGAGAATTCTGTAAGAATTCTTTCTCTTGCTTGTCGTTGTTCTGGTCAGTTTTAATGTCAGAATTCTACAAATTAGATCCATTAGTATGTGTCCTCACTTGAAGAACTGCTCTGATTGCCTGAAATGGACATGATAGAACACACACACACACACACACACACACACACACACACACACACACACACACCTGATAGTGGGTAGCATCTTCTAGCAGTCCAGGTTTTAAAACCATGTAAGGCAGAGGAAGTTTACTTGCTTTTTGTTTGCTTGGTCTTCCCTCTTGACACCATGTTGACATCCCCTGTTGCTGCTGTTGATTCCAGTGTGGACCAAAGACAATGGACTGGAAATTGCTGAAACACCTATCCTTCATTTTAACTATCTACCCATGTGTTGGTTTTCCCAGTGACCAGATAGCTGCAACTACTGGATCTTCAGCCTTTCTTGTGTAAGTCAGAGGTATATATATATATATTTTTTTTTCCATTTTTTAATTAGGTATTTAGCTCATTTACATTTTCAATACTATACCAAAAGTACCCCATACCCCCCCACTCCCCTACCCACCCACTCCCCCTTTTTGGCCCTGGTGTTCCCCTGTACTGGGGCATATAAAGTTTGCAAGTCCAATGGGCCTCTCTTTCAAGTGATGGCCTATTAGGCCATCTTTTGATACATATGCAGCTAGAGACAAGAGCTCCGGGGTATCACTAGATCTAGTCCTCTGGAACAACATTTTTCCACCTGCTGTGGGTCACAACTACATTGGGGTCTAATGACACTCTCATACAGGTTGTATATTAGATATCCTGTATATAATATATTTACATTAAAACTTGTCACAGTAGCAAAATTACAGTAATAACATAGCAATGAAAATTGTTTTGTTGTGAGTCACCACATGAGGAACTGTATTAAAGAGTCACACCCTTAGGATGGTTGAGAAGGACTGCTCTAGAGAACAATGACAATTATACATTTGCTAATGACAAAATAAATTTCTGCTGACTGTACCAGTTGTTTCTGCTTTATTTCTAGTCTCTCATTCTGCTTCTGTGAGGATGAATGCCCCTATTACAGTTAACCATGCATCTAGTTTAAATTCAGGCCTTTGTTTTAGGTTTTATCATGCTTGCCATCCAAAACAATGACTTTTGGTTTTCTTCTATGCCTGAAGTCTTAAGTGGACCCAATTTTAACTCATATCTTTTATGTGAATGTTACTCTTGGGGAACCTCCTTATCACTGCCACTTGGTATCATCTCAGATTTCCTACTTTCACCATTTTGGTCTATAACTTCTGTTCAACTTTGGTTTCAATGAGCTAACCTTGTATATAATCCTTCTTTACACCACCTTTGAATATAGTTAATATAGAATATACTTGTGTGTTTTTCCATATAGTAGCTATCTTTCTTAGAAATGTATCAGGGATCCCATATTGAACATGTTATGCTTCAAGCCCACCATCTTCTCAGGGTCTTGACCAGCAGAATTTTCTGTTTGTTTTTATTTTCCCAGCCACTAAAGGGTCAAGAAGGTCTTGTTTCCCCTTTGGCCCTGTTTACATTTGTCCCCAGTTCATTTTGAAACAGATACTTTGGCAACAATATTGGGTTTTTGGTTTTGGTTTGGTTTTGTCTTGGTATGGTGTTGTGATTGCACTTCTAGATTAGGAACAAATCCTTAATTTATATTGTATACTACATTCCACAAATGTCAACTCAGTAATTTTACCAGTTTTCCCTGGTTCGCCTGGCTTAGCTTTTCTTAAGGATGTTTACTATCTTCTCTCTTAAAATAGCCCTTATTTATATGAGGCTAAGCAAATGCCATTAAGTTCATTTTGTTGTTGCTTCTAGTGTTTCTTATGTATTTTAACTGATTTTGTTTATTCCAATAAATAATGTACATTATATTTACATACTTGGTAATATTTACTTTTTACATTATTTTATATTCTCTATCTTATTCTTTGTCTCTATGAGGATTTTACTTTTAATGTTGAAGTTCAATTACATAATCATGTCTCTTTTTAATATTTATTTTTAATAGATATTTTCTTCATTTACATTTCAAATGTTATCTGCTTTCCTAGTTTTCCCTCCAAAATTCCCCTCCCCATCTCCCATTCTCCCTTCCCCTGTTCCCCAACCAACCCACTCCTGCTTCCTGGCCCTGGCATTCCCCTATATTGGGGAAGAGAATCTTCACAAGACCAAGGGCCTCTCCTCCCACTGAAGGCCAACTAGGCCATCCTCTGTTACATATGCAGCTAGAAACACGAGTCCCAACATGCGTTTTCTTTGGTTGGTGGTTTAATCTCAGGGAGCTCTGGGGATACTGCTTAGTTCCTATTGTTGCTCCTCCTATAGGTCTGCAGACCCCTTCAACTCCTTGGGTACTTTCTCTAGCTCATTAATAGGGAACCCTTTGCTCCATCCAATAGATGACTGTGAACATCCACTTCTGTATTTGCCATGCACTGGCATAGCCTCACAGGAGACAGCTATATCAGGGTCCTGTCAGCAAAATCTTGCCGTCATATGCAATAGTGTCTGGGTTTGGTGGTTGTTTATATGATGGATTCCTGGGTGGGCCAGTCTATGGATGATCCTCTCTTCAATCTCAGCTCTGAACTTTGTCTCTGTAAATCCTTCCATGGGTATTTTGTTTCACATTCTTTTTTTTTTCCATTTTTTATTAGGTATTTAGCTCATTTACATTTCCAATGCTATACCAACAGTCCCCCATACCCACCCACCACCACTCCCCTACCCACCCACTCCCCCTTTTTGGCCCTGGCGTTCCCCTGTACTGGGGCATATAAAGTTTGCGTGTCCAATGGGCCTCTCTTTCCAGTGATGGCCGACTAGGCCATCTTTTGATACATATGCAGCTAGAGTCAAGAGCTCCGGGGTACTGGTTAGTTCATAATGTTCCACCTATAGGGTTGCAGATCCCTTTAGCTCCTTGGCTACTTTCTCTAGCTCCTCCATTGGGAGCCCTGTGATCCATCCATTAGCTGACTGTGAGCATCCACTTCTGTGTTTGCTAGGCCCCGGAATAGTCTCACAAGAGACAGCTACATCTGGGTCCTTTCGATAAAAACTTGCTAGTGTATGCAATGGTGTCAGCGTTTGGATGCTGATTATGGGGTGGATCCCTGGATATGGCAGTCTCTACATGGACCATCCTTTCATCTCAGCTCCAAACTTTGTCTCTGTAACTCCTTCCAAGGGTGTTTTGTTCCCACTTCTAAGGAGGGGCATAGTGTCCACACTTCAGTCTTCATTTTTCTTGAGTTTCATGTGTTTAGGAAATTGTATCTTATATCTTGGGTATCCTAGGTTTTGGGCTAATATCCACAGCTCTTATATTTACCTATTTAAGTATATCCTAAGCATAAAGACAACCTTACTCATAAGAATGGATTAGTAACCTGACTTTATAAACTTGGCATTGCTCTCTCTCTCTCTCTTTCTCTCTCTCTCTCTCTCTCTCTCTCTCTCTCTCTCTCTCTCTCTCTCTCTCTCTCTCTCTCTCACACACACAAAGAGAGAGAGAGAGAGAGAGAGAGAGAGAGAGTGAGAGAGAGAGAGAGAGCATGTGTACATTTTAAGTTTCTACCAGGTGTTTTTACTGCAAGCAGGTCTATTCACTATTATATCTGTTCATATTATTTTCCATACTTTGGCAATTTCCATTGGCAAGACTAGAATGTTCTACAGCAATACCATTGGAAAATGCAGGTTTGCTTTTGAAATTCTAAGATTCTTCAAGATCAAAACTGAAAATAGCCTTGATAGACGAATGATTTCAACCCTTCATGATAAAGATGGAGAAGCAAAATGTGGAAATATTGCTGATGTAAAGAACAGTAGATTTTCACTTAAAGTTACAGAGCCTGTGCTAACACCTAAGCCTTCTAAGTTCCAATCAAGTACTATTTCCAAACACACAATTTAAATCCTTTTTCACATATATTCCAAGTTTCCATTTCCTCTCCAGAGGAATTTTAAGTTAATATCACTTACTCCTCCCATATGGCAGAGCAATCACATGAACTGGCCTTGTTATTTGATTATTTTATTGCTCTAGATGAACTGTTCAAGTTATTAACTGAACTTGGTATTCTATTGCTAGTGGGATCTATGAACATTACTAGTATATGTTTAAGGTGATCTTGTATTGCATTTTTCCAGGGCTAGATGTGAAAACAGAGCCAGCCAATGATATCAACCAGAAAGCTTCAATTTTGAAATATCTTGGGAACCAAACTCAATGGTAATATTTTAATCTGCCCAAGAGTAGGACACTGCAGGTCTGTCTTAAATTCTGATTAGAATCAGAAAATGGGAATAAGAAAATAAATAATTAACATAAAAATTTCTTTTAATTATGCCACTGAAAAGCATTTAAATATTGCCAAAGAAGAACCATTATGTTGCATCTCAAAACTTGAGTCAAAGATGCTAGATGGCATGGGCCATACATTCCAATATCAAAGTTATTGGTTGGAGTACAACTAAATGAATCTACTTTGGGGGAAGCAAAGGTAGAAGATAGATAAAGCCTCTAAAATGGATTCAGTGCCATCTCACCCTACTGTTTTAAAAGCTGCTCAACTGGCTCTTTAAAGGCATGTGAGAGAAGTAGAACATCAGATCATTTTATTGTGTAGAGTGACCTTAAATAAATTTCCTTGGTAAACTTTCCGGAAGCATAAAACTTGGCAATAATGTGCAATTTTAGATTGCCTTCAAAGGCCAGATACAATCATTATAATCAGTTCCACATGAAGAGGCAGTGAGGGGGGCATTAGTACATTAACAGATATGATTGGGGAAGTGTATCCCACAGTAATAACAAAAGAAGAAAGGTCAGGGGGCACTGTAAAGATATGGAGAGAGTGAGGGAAAACTGGCTTAACTAGAAGGGCATAAATTGGGACAGAGGAATTATTACAAGGAAGTGGTTCCTGCTATCACATTGAAAGAGAAAGATAAATCCCCAGAATAGGAACAGAAATAATTTTGTCAACAGAATGTTTTTTTTTTCTGTAATCCCTTAGACAAATTTTTGTAGTGTTCGTTCACTTTTTTCTGGATTATAACACAATGACTTCTCTGTATATTTCACAAAAGGAGAGTCCCTCTGATAATTCAGGATATGGCTTCTGTGGTACCAACTGTATTTGTACTATCTCTCATTGCTGATGGTATGGGTTAGATACATTGAATCAGGTCTTCAGCCCCATTCTTCACCATGCTCACTTTGGGTCAGGCTATTAGTTGGAGCATCTACCTTATATATTCTCTATTTTGAGACTTTTACTAAAGTAGAAACACCACTGAGTCTTGAGTAGAATAGAAAATAAAAACACAGTAGAAAATACAAAAATAAAGTGTTAATAAATAATTTCCTACAGCTACACTGAGGTAGACAAACAAGAGGAAATACTTTCAACCTATGCATCACTTTACATGTCTTACTGGTATATGTATCCCTTGAAGAAGGCATGAGTGTCTGGGGATTTATTCAGCCCACATTCTAATAATAATATTGCGTATTAAGTAACCAGTAAGATTGGTTTGGGACTGCAATCAAATTAAAAATTACATGTGTACTCACTAGTATAATCCAGCATATCACACATTTCAATGTTAGAATTCACTCAATAAATGTTTATTTAACAATCTTTTAGAGCTAGGCTTACAAGTACTGCAACACATTTGGGTCTTGAGTAGTGGGGTTGAAGAAGGTTGGGGGGGGTGAACATGCTCATAGAGGCAATGGAAAGGGAGGAGAGGGCAGATGTGGGCTGGGAGGTTCTGGAGGAGTCACTGGGAAGTGGCATATCATTTGAGATGTAAATGAATGGAATGATTAAAGAAATAAATAAATAAATTGATTTTAAATAAAACAAAAAACAAAACCAAGAAAACAAAACAAAACAAAACAAAAAACTGTCCTAGATTGTTTCCTATGCCTGAGACTAGCACCAGGAACAAAAGGAAACTGGGAAAGAACTTGTGTATTTTGTTTACAGATTATATCCCTCATAAAGGGATTTTAGGGTAGGAACCTGAAAGTAGTAACAGAAGCAGAGGCCATTAAGGAACACTCTTTATTGCCTTGTTTATCATGGCTCTCTCATCTTGCATTTTTATACAACCCAGTACCACTTTCCCGTGAATGATATTGCCCATAGTGACTTGGGCCCTCTCACATTAGTCATTAATAAAGGAAATGCCATACAGACTTGCCTTTAGGCCAATCTGATGAAGGCAGTGTCACAATTTATGCTCCTACTTCTCAGATCATTCTCACTTGTGTCATTTAACAAAATACTTACACCATTGAACCTTTGTCAAAATGACATATAAATACTTCCTTACTAAGCCATAAGCTGCCCTTTCCTGTCTTGTTTGCCCCTACCATATCATTACTATAATAATTACAATATAAAACACAGTCCAACTTTTTAATTATTTTATTTTAATTAAAATAACATATTACACTCTCACCCTTCTCCCTCTGCTCTTTCTTTGTACTCCCTCCTCCCTCTCAAATTCATACATAATCTCTTTCTCTTTAATACTTATTGTTACATATACACATACACATATATAAGAATAAATACAGCTCACTGCATACATTTAGTGTAAAATTTATGTACACATTTTTAGAGCTGACCACTTGGCTTTGAATACGCATTTAGAGACTCTACCCTGGGAAAAACTTATTCTTCCTCACTTAGGAGTGAAGAATTAACTTGTCATTCTTCATGAAGTGTGGCGCTCCATTCCCCATACCATTTGAACTGTCAACTGATGTTTGATTTGTTTAGATCTTGTTTCAGCAGGCATCTTGTTGAGATTTTATGGGTATAGCTTCCCTGTTTTATATAGGAGACATTAATGTACAGCAGACTTACTGGTCATTCCTGGTCCTCTAGATCGTACAGTATTCCCACTATTCCTTCTACAATGTTCCCAGAGCAGAAGATGAAGGAGGTGTGTGTGTGTGTGTGTGTGTGTGTATGTATGTATGTATGTATAAATTGATTATAAGCATAATTATATAGAAAGCACTTGAATACTACACTAATTTAGGAAAGTGGCAGTGGTGGGTTCTACTCTAAGTTCTACAACCTTATTAGTTATAAGGATGACACTAGACACTAGACACGTGCAATTATCTAAATTTTTAATACCAGACACGATTTCTTTTCAGTTAAACTGTTATTATGGCCAATTAGTTATTGGTTACTGCAAAGGTATAAGTGTCAACATTATACATTTAAATATATCTTGCTATGTTGGTTATTGTTGTGGCACGCAGGCACCAGAGCTGTATAAAACAATTTATTACTGTCAACTCTTGGCAGCTTTCATTTCTATTTTCTGTATTAGGAATGCTGTTCCTCAGAAAAGAGGCTTCCATTTTGAACCCAACTTGAATCTTATGAATCCAACATTCAAAGTTTATGGCATCTTCATCAAGAGGTCTTATCTTAAACTTCTACAGTGCAACCAAGTGCAACAACCATACTTTATATTGTTCTGGGAGACTTTTGAACTCATCTGTTCAACAATTTAAAAGCATGTTTCTTATGCCTAAATAGTGGTGTTGTCACTGGATAATAAACAGTAATTATAGATGGAACACTATCATCTCAATTGAGATACATACATATATACAGAGAGAGAGAGAGAGAGAAAGAGAGAGAGAGAGAGAGAGAGAGAGAGAGAGAGAGAGGCAGAGAGAAAGACAGAGAGAGACTTGGATATACTATACTCAATTTTATGTAAATATAAAATAATATGATTCTCTGTTTTCTTTCAAGCATTGTTAGTTTCATTTATATTTATATTTCCTCTTTCCTCACTCTGTACTGGCTTCAGTATATCTACCCAAATAAGGAACCCCCCTTTTCCCATTTACCTCCTTCATAGCACCTGCATCGATCTGTCTTAGATAGGGTTGCTACTGTGATGAAACACCATGAACTAAAAGCAAGAACGAATTTATTTGGATTACACATCCACACTGTAGTCTTGTCACTGAAGGAATCTAAAAAAAAGAACTCACTCAGGGTAGGAACCTGGAGACAAAAGCTGATGCAGAGGCCATCAAGGGGTGCTGCTTACTCAATTACTCATCATAGCTTGGTCAGCCTATTTTTATAGAAGTTAGGAGCACCAGTCCATGGATGGCACTACCCACATAGGAAGGAAACTTCCATAAAAATTAAGAATTTAGAAAATTCCCTACAACTCATGGAGGCATTTTGTCAACAGAGGTTACTCTAACATGTGTCATGGTGGTGCATGCCTTTAATCCCAGCACTTGGGAGGCAGAGGCAGGCAGATTTTTGAGTTTGAGGCCAGCCTGGACTACAGAGTGAGCTCCAGGACAACCAGGGCCACACAGAGAAACCCTATCTCAAAAAAACAAAAACAAAAACAAAAACAAAATGAAACTAGCCAGGACACCATACATATCACTATCTTTTTAAATGCCAATAATTATTTTGGAATATAGCCTTAGCCTATATTCAATCATGGTGGGGAAGTCAACAATATCTTAAAGATGGTGGTCAAATTGTATCCACAGATAGGAAGAAAACAGAGATGAATGACTGTGCATGCTAAGTTAACTATCTCTCTTCTGTACAACTTAGACTAAAGGGCAGGGAATGTTACCATCTATTTTAGGGTACATAATTCTACATTATATACCCTAATCAAGTTAATCTCTCATTGGCATTGGCATGGACAAGGACATGGACAGATCTAATTAACACAATCCCTATAGAGTATTTTTGGAGGTCTTTTTTTTTTTTTTTAAAGATTATCCAGATTCAGTCTAGTTGACAGGACAATCATATTAACATTCTTTTAAATTTTATAATAACTATCATATTCATAAAGAAATGAGATGGCATGCCACTGGATGTTAATTTTTTTAAATTCTGAGTGAAATTAAAGGTATTTTCAGATATTTTCTTCATCTTTACGTCTAATTTGGGGAGTTTCTTTTTTTTAATTAGGTATTTTCATCATTTACATTTCCAATGCTATCCCAAAAGTCCCCCATTACCCTACCTGACACTCCCCTACCCACCCACTCCCAATTCTTGGCCCTGGCATTCCCCTGTACTGAGGCATATAAATTTTTCAAGACCAAGGGGACTAACTTCCCAATGATGGCCAAATAGGCCATCTTCTGATAAATATGCAGCTAGAGACACGAACTCTGGGGGTACTGGTTAGTTCATATTGTTGTTCCACCTATAGGGTTGCAGAACAGTTTAGCTCCTTGGATACTTTCTCTAGCTCCTCCATTGGGGTCCCTGTGATACATCCAATAGCTCACTGTGAGCATCCACTTCTGTGTTTGCTAGGCCCAAGAATAGTCTCACAAGAGACAGCTGTATCTGGGTCCTTTCAGCAAAATCTTGCTAGTGTATGCAATGGTGTCAGGGTTTGGAGGCTGATTATGGGATGGGTCACCAGGTATGGCAGTCTCTAAATGGTCCATCCTTTCTTTCATCTCAACTACAAACTTTGTCTTTGTAACTCTTTCATGCATGTTTTGTTCCCAATTCTAAGAAGTGCCAACGTGTCCACGCTTTGGTTTTCGTTCTTCTTGAGTTTCATGTGTTTTGCAAATTCTATCTTGTATCTTGGGTATTCTAAGATTCTGGGCTAATATCCACTTAACAGTGAGTACATATCATGTGAGTTCTTTTGTGATTGGGTTACCTCAGTCAGGATGATGCCCACCAGGTCCATTCATTTGCCTAGAAATTTCATAAATTCATTCTTTTTAATAGCTGAGTAGTACTCTATTGTGTAAATATACCACATTTTCTGTATCCATTTCTCTTTTGAGGGACATCTGGGTTCTTTCCAGCTTCTGGCTATTATAAATAAGGCTGCTATGAACATTGTAGAGCATGTGTCCTTCTTACCAGTTGGAACATCTTCTGGATATATACCCAGGAGAGGTATTGCAGGATCCTCCAGTAGTACTATGTCCAATTTTCTGAGGAACCACCAGACTGATTTCCAGAGTGGTTGTACAAGCTTACAATCCCACCAACAATGGAGGAGTGTTCTTCTTTCTCCACATCCTCGCCAGTATCTGCTGTCACCTGATTTTTTTGATCTTAGCCATTCTGACTGCTGTGAGGTGCAATCTCCAGGTTGCTTTGCATTTCACTGATGTTTAAAGATGCTGAACATTTTTCAGGTGCTTCTCAGCCATTTGGTATTCCTCAGGTGAGAATTCTTTGTTTAGCTCTGAGCCCAATTTTTTAATGGGGTTATTTGATTTTCTGGAGTCAACCTTCTTGAGTTCTTTATATATATATATTGGATATTAGTCCCCTATCTGTTTTAGGATAGGTAAAGCTCCTTTCCCAATCTGTTGGTGGCCTTTTTGTCTTTTTGAAGGTGTCTTTTGCCTTACAGAAGCTTTGCAATTTTATGAGGCCCCATTTGTGGATTCTCGATCTTACAACACAAGCCATTGCTGGTCTAATGAGGATTTTTTCCCTGTACCCATATCTTCGAGGCTTTTCCCCATGTTCTCCTCTATAAGTTTCAGTGTCTCTGGTTTTATGTGGAGTTCCTTAATACACTTAGATTTGACCTTAGTACAAGGAGATAGGAATGGATCAATTGGCATTCTTCTACATGAGAGCCACCAGTTGTGCCAGCACCATTTGTTGAAAATGCTGTCTTTTTCCACTGGATGGTTTTAGCTCTCTTGTCAAAGATCAAGTGACCATACGTGTGTGGGTTCATTTCTGGGTCTTCCATTCTATTTCATTGGTCTACTTGTCTGTCGCTATACCAGTACCATGCAGTTTTTATCACAATTGCTCTGTAGTACAGCCTTAGATCAGGCATGGTGATTCCACCAGAGGGTTTTTTTTTTTTAATCATTGAGAGGAATTTTTGCTATCCTAGGTTAGGTTTTTTTTTTTATTATTCAAGATGAATTTACAAATTGACCTTTCTAATTCGTTGAAGAATTGAGTTGGAATTTTGATGGGGATTGCATTGAATGTGTAGGTTGCTTTTGGCAAGATAGCCATTTTTACTATGTTGATCCTGCCAATCCATGAGCATGGGAGATCTTTCCACCCTCTGAGATCACCTTTAATTTCTTTCTTCAGAGACTTAAAGTTCTTATCATACAGATCTTTCACTTTCTTAGTTAGAGTCACACCAAGGTTATTTTATATTATTTGTGACTATTGTGAAGGGTGTTGTTGACCTAATTTCTTTCTCAGCCTGTTTATCCTTTGTGTAGAGAAAGGCCATTGACTTGTTTGAGTTAATTTTATATCCAGTTACTGCACTGAAGTTGTTTATCAGGTTTAGTAGTTCTCTGGTAGAGCTTTTAGGGTCACTTATATATACTATCATATCATCTGCAAAAACTGATATTTTGACTTCTTCCTTTCCAATTTTTATCCCATTGATCTGCTTTTATCGTCAACTTGCTCTGGCTAGGACTTTCAATACTATGTTGAATAGGTAGGGAGAATGTGGACAGCCTTGTCTAGTCCCTGAATTTAGTGGGATTGCTTTCAGCTTCTCACCATTTACTTTGATGTTGGCTAATAGTTCCCTGTAGGATGCTTTTTATCATGTTTAGGTATGGGCCTCAAATTCCTGATCTTTCCAAGACTTTTATCATGAATGGGTGTTGGATTTTGTCAAATGCTTTTTCTGCGTCTAATGAGATTATCATGTGGTATTTGTCTTTGAGTTTGTTTATATAGTGGCTTACGTTGATGGATTTCCGAATATTAAACCATCCTTGCATCCCTGGAATGAATCCTACTTGGTCAGGATGGATGATTGTTTCAATGTGCTCTTGGATTCCGTTAGGGAGAATTTTAATGAGTATATTTGCATCGATATTCATTAAGGAAATTTGTCTGAAGTTCTCTATCTTTGTAGGGTCTTTCTGTGGTTTAGGTATCAGAGTAATTGTGGCTTCATAGAATGAATTGGGTAGGGTACCTTCTGCTTCTATTTTGTGGAATAGTTTGTGAAGAACTGGAATTAGATCTTCTTTGAAGGTCTGATAGGACTGTGAACTAAACCCATCTGGTCCTGGGCTTTTTTTGGTTAGGGGACTATACATGACTGCTTCTAATTCTTAAGGGGATATAGGACTGTTTAGTACATTAACATGATCCTCATTTAACTTTGTTACCTGGTATCTGTCTAGAAATTTGTCCATTTTATCAGGTTTTCCAGGGTTTTTTTTTTTGTTTTGTTTTGTTTTGTTTTTGTTTTGTTTTGTTTTTGTTTTTTTTTGTTTTGTTTTGTTTTGTTTTGTTTTGTTTTTTTTTGAGTATAGCCTTTTGTAGAAAGATCTGATCCACTTTTGTAGAAAGATTTGATGGTGTTTTGGATTTCTTCAGGATCTGTTGTCATGTCTCTCTTTTCATTTCTGATTTTGTTAATTAGGATATTGTCTCTGTGCCCTCTAGTGAGTCTGGCTAATGGTTTATCTATCTTGTTGGTTTTCTCAAAGAACCAGCTCCTTGTTTGGTTGATTCTTTGAATTGTTCTTCTTGTTTCCACTTGGTTGATTTCACCCCTGAGTTTGATTATTTCCTGCCATCTAATCCTCTTGGGTGAATTTGTCTCCTTTTGTTCTAGAGCTTTTAGGTGTGCTGTCAAGCTGCTAGTGTGTGCTCTCTCTAGTTTCTTTTCGGAGGCACTCAGAGCTGTGAGTTTTCTGCTTAGAAATGCTTTCATTGTGTCCCATAAGTTTGGGTATGTTGTGGCTTCATTTTCATTAAATTCTAAAAAGTCTTTAATTTCTTTCTTTATTCCTTCCTTGACTAAGGTATCATTGAGAAGAGTATTGTTCGGTTTCCATGTGAATGTTGGCTTTCTATTATTTATGTTGTTATTCAAGATCAGCCTTAGTCCATGGCAATCTGATAGGATGCATGGGACAATTTCAATATTTTTGTATTCGTTGAGGCCTGTTTTGTGACAAATTATATGGTCAATTTTCAAGAAGGTACCATGAGGTGCTGAGAAGAAGTTATATCCTTTTGTTTTAGGATAAATTGTTCTGTAGATATCTGCTAGATCCATTTGTTCTAGGCCTGCCTTTATATGTTACTTGACCTTTTTCCCTTACTGCTTTTAATATTCTATCTTTATTTAGTGCATTTGTTATTCTGATTATTATGTGTCGGGAGGAATTTCTTTTCTGGTCCAGTCTATTTGGAGTTCTGTAGGCTTCTTGTATGCTCATGGGCAACTCTTTCTTTATGTTTGGGAAGTTTTCTTCTATAATTTTGTTGAAGATATTTGCTGGCCCTTTGAGTTGAAAATCTTCATTCTCATCTACTCCTATTATCCATAGGTTTGTTCTTCTTGTGTCTTAGATTTCCTGGATGTTTTGAGTTAGGATCTTTTTACATTATGCATTTTCTTTGATTGTTGTGCCAAAATTCTCTATGGAATCTTTTGTACCTGAGATTCTCTCTTCCATCTCTTGTATTCTGTTGCTAATGCTCGCATCTATGGTTCCAGATTTCTTTCCTAGTGTTTTTTCTATCTCCAGAGTTGCTTCACTTTGGGTTTTCATTATTGTATCTACTTCCCTTCTTAGGTCTAGTATTTTTTTTTTCATTTCCATCACCTGTTTGGATGTGTTTTCCTGTTTTTCTTTAAGGACTTCTACCTGTTTGGTTGTGTTTTCCTGTTTTTCTTTAAGTACTTGTAACTCTTTAGCAGTGTTCTCCTGTATTTCTTTAAGTGAGTTTTTAAAGTCCTTCTTGATGTCTTCTACCATCATCATGAGATATGCTTTTAAATCCGGGTCTAGCTTTTCTGGTGTTTTGGGGTCTCCAGGACTGGGTGAGGTGGGAGTGCTGGGTTCTGATGATGGTGAGTGGTCTTGGTTTCTGTTGGTAAGATTATTATATTGATCTTTTGTCATCTGGTAATCTCTGAAGTTAGTTGTTATAGTTGTCTCTGGTTAAAGTTTGTTCCTCTCGTGATTCTGTTAGTCTCTATCAGCAGACCTGGGAGACTAGATCTCTCCTGAGTTTCAGTGGTCTGAGCACTCTCTGCAGGCAAGCTATCCTCTTACAGGGTAGGTGCACAGATATCTGGTGTTTGGACCTTCCTCCTGGCATAAGATGGAGACCCGAAACAGGGCCTGTCCCATTAACTGTGTTGCTTCGGCCTGTCCCAGAAGCTGTTAGCTTCTGTAGTCCATACTCTTGCCTGCATAGACTAGTCTCATAGGGATCTGAGAACCAAAGTGGCTCCCCCAGGTGCTCCAAAAAATCCCTCCTGGGCGGGGCGGACACCTCTCCTCTGGCAGGAAAGGTACCCTGATGTGTGGAGCCCAAAATGGCATCTGTCTCAGAAAGCTGTCCTCTAGGGACCTTGGGAGTGTCTGCCAACTCCCTGCCCAAGGTGACCCAGTGCTGGCGCTGATGGGAAGGGACTTGTGACCCTGGTCCAGCTGGGTTTCCTGCTTCCCTAATGCTGTCTCCTTCTTTGGGGAGTTTCAATTCACATCTATTTTAGTTACTTTTCCATTGCTGTGAAGGCACCATGCCCAAAGAAAATATTATAACAGACAGCATTTGATTTGTGGGCTTGCTTAGAGATTCATAGTGTTAATCTAATATCATCATGGCAGGGAGGACAGCAGCAGGCAGAGAAACATATTTCCAGAGAAGTAGCTTAGTGCTTACATGTTGAGACAAGTACAAGGCAGAATGATCCAATTAGAATGGTATATGCTTTTGGAACTTTTTAGACTTCCCTCCAAAATTGACACATCTACTATAAAAAGGCCACACACATCCTAATCCTTCCCAAACTATTTGACCAACTTGTGAGCAAGCATTTGAGCCTATGGGAACCATTTTCACTCAAACCACTACATGTTCCTTTGTCCATCTTAAAACCAAGCTATTTGTGATTTTTCTAGTTTTCCATTGTTCGCTATTTACTTATATGAATCATTACATATTTTACAATAAACTGTTACTATAGCCAAAATTCCAATGAATAACAAATTCATACTCTATTTAAATTATGTAGTTCATCAACTGTGGGCTTCTGTAAAAACTACAAGTACCAGGGTACAGTCACAATAAAATCTATAAAAAAACCCAAGTACAAAAATGTAAGTAGCTCTATTTCTGGTGGCATTCTATGAGGGAGCTGCTCACAGTGTGCTGGTTATTTTTTGTCACCTTGGTACAAGCTATAGTTACTTATGTAAAGAGAATGTCAGCTGAGAAAATACCTCTACACAATTGGTCTGTAGGCTAGTCTGGAAAGTTTTCTAGATTAGTGATTAGTATAAGAGAGTTAAACTCACTTTTAGTGCTGTCACCTTGCAAAAGTGTACACTGGTTGCATAAAAAGTGAACTGAGGTGGTACAATTAGGAGCAAGTCATTAAGCATTAGTCCATAAATTATTCTTTGGTTCCATCCTGCAGTGAATTTTTGGTCTTGTTTTCACTCCATGGTGAAATGAACCCTTTTGTCCTCAAGGGGATTTTGGTAACAGCCTTTTGTCACAGCAGTATAAAGCAAACCAGGATAAACATAGAAATATACCCCATTAAGATATATCACTGTTGAGTAATTAACCAAAATATTCTATAAGCTACAATAGAGACCCATTTATTAAAGTTCATTCCTAACCTATTAGCCAGGAAAACGCAAAAGGCCTAGCTGTTCATATATTTATGAATGAATGATAATGTAACATGTTAAAATGATGGAACTGTACTCATATTTTAAGAAAAATGATATTATGCAATTGAAAGGTAAATGGATGGAGTTGGAAAGGCTCCTTTGGATGGAATAACCAACACTCAAAGAGATATATTTTATATGCTTTCTCTCGTTTGTGTATTTAGCTTTGAGTCTTCAGATGTGTATTTTATCTAAAATACCAATAGAGGTCAAGAAAATAGTAAGGAACTTTGCTGGGTAGTTAGAGAGGACAGGCACAAAGTTTAGTAGTGAAATTTGGGGTTGGGGTTGAAGAATAGAATAGAATAGAATAAGTAATTTATGGTATGATGAATAATATATTTTGGAAACGCCTCGTAAAAAGCTATTACTATCAAAGCTTGCTAAAACATATGCATATACACACATATGTACTCATATTTTTAACATATACAAAAAGAGATTTAATGTGGTTTCTTTACAAAAAGGAGTGAATTTCTTAACTAAGCAGCATATTCTAGCAAAAAACCTCTAATACCAGAAATGGGCTACCCCTTTTTGACTTCTTGTCCAATAGGAGCACATAGATCCCATGAATTGCAGACTATTGCCAAAAACATTGGTTACTCTCTAGAACTTGACAAATAAGACCTTATTGCTGAACACAATATGTACTTAAGTCACAGAATATAGAAAAACCTAGGAATAACCTAGAATCTTCATCACTATTAGATGTTTCTGAATTGTTGTAAGGTGCTATGTGTACAGTAAGAGGAGAAAAGTAATCCTATCCCTTAACTAAGCTGTAATGTCTATAAGTTACAATGATGACCTAACAAGACATGTATCCTTGGTAGTAGGACCACAAATTTTTTAGGAGAAGCACATGGCTTTCTTATTGACTCTAAATTTTTCTCCTTGAAATAAATGGGTAACATACTTGGCACCATTTCATAGACTCTATGTGAGAAACTTAAAAATTTTGGTAAGTAGATGCAGTAGTAAAATTACTCTTAATGTCCTATTGCTGTACTCATTGATCAGCCTCTCTAAACCTTCATCAAAATAGCTTCTCCTGAGAGCAAATACCTGTTAACACATAGACCCTCATCTAGTCACTATACAGAGAGGTGACTATGGCATGCTCACGTGTAAACTGGATGTGTGTCACACTATTCTCCCTTAAAGCTCATGAATCGTCATGAGATCAGGGGTAGAAAATTAAAAGAGAAATAGATGCTATATAATTTCAACAAAACAATATTCTTAAAACATAAGACTGGTGTGAATATGAACTCATGCAGTATATGAAAGCATGCACAGGAGGACCTTCACCAACTCAAGTAAGACATCTTAGAATAGGAGGTATTGGATGGATACCAAACCTCACCAGTAGCTGTGGATCTATTTGCATTTTATAGGAGCTGTGAGAGGCAAAGTCAGTTTTCTTTAATGTGACCCCAAGAAGACTAACATCACTCCAAGGTATGTTGTACTCCTAAGTTGGGTAGGTGGGGGTTGAGGGTAAAGAAGGTGAATATAGAAAGTGTGGGGTTGGGGGTAAATATGATCAAAATATATTGTATGACACTCAAAAAAGAGTAGAAATATCAATTTTTAAAATAATGGTAGATAACATTTTTAAAAGCCATAGGTAAAAACAGGTGTGTGCCTTAGATGATTGTGACTCAAATAATAATAGATTATATTCATGATGTCAAGTAAATCTCAGAATTTTTTCTCAGTGTTGGAGGTTGTAAGTCTAAGACAAAAGCATTAGCATATACACTGTCTGTTAAGGGCATGTTATACTACTCTTGGGTATTTAGAAAAAGGAATAAGTTAGCATAACAGAGAGATGCATCAATATCCATGATTATCAGCACTATTTTTAAAAAGTTATGAAATTAGCCTCCTAGGATCATTTGTAAATGGGTGATTTATAAAAAGGCAGTATATACACAAAATGGAGTGTTATTAGACACAAAGAAGAACAAAATTATTTTTTTTCAGGAAGATGAGTGAATAAGCAGCTGGGGGATGTAGAGAACATGTGTTTTTGTATATTCTTGATGGAAAATGGAAGATTACCAATAGAGTTCAAAGACTAATCATGATATCTCAGCTGCTCTACCTCCTAAAGATTTTAAGGGGAACAAATATTTAAATTAAGCAATACACTGTATAAAACTAGTGAATGGCAAGATTTCATATTAGAAACTCTGCAAATGAAATATTAGAAGAAAACTCTTAAGGAAGGAAAAGAAAATACTATTAGATAAAATACTGAATGGCTGAGAAGCACCTGAAAAAATGTTCAACATCCTTAATCATCAGGGAAAGGCAAATCAAAACAACCCTGAGATTCCACCTCAAACCAGTCAGAATGACTAAGATCAAAAAGTCAGGTGACAGCAGATGCTGGCGAGGATGTGGAGAAAGAGGAACACTACTCCATTGCTGGTGGGATTGCAAGCTGATACAACCACTCTGGAAATCAGTCTGGCAGTTCCTCAGAAAACTGGTCATAGTACTACCAGAAGATACAGCAATTCTTCTCCTGGGCATATGCCCAAAAGAGGTTCCAACTAGTAATAAGGACACATGCTCCACTATGTTCATAGCAGCCTTATTTATAATAGCCAGAAGCTGGAAAGAACCTAGATGTCCCTCAACAGAGGAATGGATAAAGAAAATATGGTACATTTACACAATGGAGTACTACTCAGCTATTAAAAATAATGAATTTATAAAAATCCTTCTGCAAATGGATGGATCTAGGGGATATCATCCTGAGTGAGGTAACATAATCACAAAAGAACACACATGATATGCACTAACTGATAAGTGGATATTAGCCCAGAAACTTAGAATACCCAAGATACAATTTGAAAAACACATGAAACTCAAGAAGAAGGAAGACTAAAGTGTGGATACTTCATTCCTTCTTAGAATGTGGAACAAAATACCCATGGAAGGAGTTACAGACACAAAGTTCAGAGCTGAGACAGAAGGAAGGACTACCCATAGACTGGCCCACCCAGGGATCCATCCTATAAACAACCACCAAACCCAGACACTATTGCATATGATGGCAAGTTTTTGCTGACAGGACCCTGATAAAGCTGTCTCTTGTGAGGCTATGCTAGTGCCTGGCAAATACAAAAGTGGATGCTCACAGTCATCTATTGGATGGAACACAGGGCCCCTATTGAAGGAACTATAGAAAGTACTCAAGGAGCTAAAGGTGTCTGCAACCCTATAGGAGGAACAACAATATGAACTAAACAGTACTCCCCAGAGATTGTGTCTCCAGTTGCATATGTAGCAGAGGATGCTCTAGTAGGTCATCAATGGGAGAAGATGTCCTTGGTCTTGTGAATATTATATGCCCCAGTGGGGAATGTCAGGGCCAGGAAGCAGGAGTGGGTGGGTTGGGGAGCAGGGCGGTGGGAGGGTATAAGGGACTTTGGGGATCGCATTTGAAATGTAAATGAAGAAAATATCTAATAAAAAAGAAAATACAACAAAAAATTCTTATTACAATGACAATATAAAGTTAAAAGTGAGATACTTTTCAGACATACAAATGATGAAATAACTCATTCTCACATGACTTCCTTTGACTGGTAGTTATAGCACAGGCCTTTAAACCTAGAACTCAAGCTGCAGAGGCAGGCAGATTTCTGTGAATTCAAGACTACTTTGGTCTACATAGGGAGTTCCAGGCCAGAAAGAGCAACAAATAAATAAATAAACCTGGTTTGTGATGGTACAAGACTTTAGTCCCAACACTCACGAAGCAGAGACAGCAGATCTCTGAATTCAAGGCTAGCCTAGTCTATACAGTGAGTTCCAAGACAGACAGAGCTACACAGAGAAACTCTATCTGAAAGCATTAATTAAATTGACCAAGTTTTTTAAACTTATAATACTATGTGTAATTCCAGATTAAAAAATGTATCTTAATAAGAATTCAAATATAAAGATATTTGGTTCTAATTACTTATACCCCTTGATATGTAACTACAAAACTGATCATAAATAAGATATTCTTTTCAGAAAAAAAGACCAACTAAGTACATAAATATAAACACATACATAATTTCCAGACATTCTTTAATTATTATGTACATGTGCATTAAATTAGGCCAGATATTATGTTATAGGGTTATATTGCTTAAAACTGTTAAATGTATCTACTACAATTTGCTTTTTGGTGCATTGCTGTTTTTTCTTTTTTTCTTAGAAAACATAGTAAGATTATAAAAAAAAAATCTAAAAGCACTTAAACTTCTACCTAATAACTAAAGTTACATCAACTTATACAGGAAAAGTAAGCCAATAAAGAAACTAATTATGCATGTATGAAGTTAGTCTCTCTCTCTCTCTCACACACACATACCCGTACATATAATTTATATGTCCTGGATTAAATAACTACTCTTTTATTATTTTCATTTTTTTAATTTGAGTAATATATTAGTTTTAATTTTTAATAAGCAGAAAAAGTAATGACTTTCTCTTATAGACATTGTCATAGATTTCTGCTGTATCATCCCTCCTCTCTCTTCTTTGTTATACTGTAATCTTTCTGCTTTGATGTTATTGTATTATAGTTTGCTTTTTCATCTTTCTCATCAGTTTTCCCTCTCATAGTTGGTCCCCTTTATAGTTTCATGACATGAACCACACCCACACTAACATATGTACATACATCTAAAATTAGAAATCTGAGATATACACATAATGTATAACATGAAACATTTGTTTTTCTCACCTGGATAAACTCACTGAATATAATAGTTTCCACCTTCAGACACTTTCCAATGTGTGTATATATATATATATATATATATATATATATATATATATATCACATTTTTTGTCTATTTACCTGTCAGATACCTAGTCCAATAAATTTTCTAGCTATAATGAATGCTGCAGTAATTAACATGCTTGTACAGGTACCTTTATCACAGACTTACAGTCACTTGGTATTTACCCAGGAGTTGTATACATATGTCATAGGGTACTTCTGTTTTTAATTTGTCTCAATATTTGTTTCACTAATACATAGGGACATCAGAGTAAATAAGGCTACCTCTTCTTTGCCATCCATGCCAGCTAATGTCATTTGTCTCATGATGATAGCCATTCTGGAAGAGGTGACATAGACTCTCACAGAGGTTTAATTTTCATTTTCTTGGTGGATGAAAACTTTGAATATTTTTAAAAGTTTTTAATGGCCACTTTTGAGATTTCTCTGTTCATTTCATTATCATATCTATGAACAGTTTTGTGGGCAATTGTTGTTTATTTTTCCAGTTCTTTTTGTACGATAGAACTAGATTGAAAGTCCATTCTGCAGGTTGTCTCTTCATTCTGGTGATAGTTGGCTTTGCTGTCCAGAAGGGCTTTTGGATTTCATGCAATCCAATTTCCAATTCTTGAAGCTAACTCTTATGGCATCACAATCATTTTCAGAAAATCTGTGTCTATATATATGTTGAAGTGTTCTGCAGTGTTTTTCTCTGATAGTTTCTGTGTTTAATATTTTATATTATGGTTGTCAATCCAGTTTGAATTGACTTTTTGCAAGATGAGAAATATATATTTCAATCTATTATCCATGTAGCTATCCAGTTTTCCTCCTACTAATTATCAAAAGGCTGTCTTAGTTCTAGTGTAATTTTAACACCTTAAATAATGTATATTCAAAAGGATTTATATTTTATAACTTTAATAATGTGGATATTCTTTACATGTAAAACTGTATAGACACAAAATACATAAGTGTTTATCAACTGAAAGTAACACCAAATTCATACACAAAAGAATTGTAGTAACTAGAACATTGTAGAGAATTTTTATTGCACAATAAATGCTGTATTGTGTGTTAATTATGATATACAATTTCAAGGATGTACTAAAATACACTAAATTGTACTGTTATGGAGAATAGTATCATATGTCAGTTTATGTTAATAATTAATTACAAAAACAATTATAACACACCTTCATGTATAAATTAATGAGCAGATTCTAAGAATCCTTCAAAATAAAAAGGATATGTATAAAATAAATATTTATTTATTTTAATAAATTAAAGAATAAGATAAAATAAAAACCATTACATCAAAGTTGGACAAGACAAACCCAAAAGGAAAACAAAAAAGCCCCAAGAGAAAGCATAAGATCAGAGACCTACACATTAACATATTCAGAAATCCCATAAAAGTACTAAACTGAAAGCTACAGTATGTATGCAAATGACCTGATACAAGCTCATAGAAGAAAATAGTCCCATATTAAAGAAAGTCAAACCTGTACAAAGAATAGACACAAGACCAAATAACAGGAATTGGAAAGGAACTCCCCACAAGACATTACAGATAACCACTAAATATAAACAACAAGGAAAGAATATTAAAAGCTAGAATATAAAAACACAAGTCCAATATATGAGAAAATCTATTAAAATACCAGCTGTTTTCTCAATGGAAAAATTAAAAGCAAGGATAATGTAGAGCAATGCACTTCAAGTTCTAATTGACTACAAATGACAATCTATACTACTGTGCCCAGTAAACCATCTGCCATTGTTAAAGAAATAAAACTATCCATGATATAAACAGGTAGAGAACGTCAGACCAATTTCCCTTATGAATATCGATGCAAAAATCCTCAATAAAGTTCTTGCTAACCGAATCCAAGAACACATCAAAACAATCATCCATCCTGACCAAGTAGGTTTCATCCCAGGGATGCAGGGATGGTTCAATATACGGAAATCCATCAACGTAATCCAGTATATAAACAAACTCAAAGACAAAAACCACATGATCATCTCGTTAGATGCTGAGAAAGCATTTGACAAAATCCAACATCCATTCATGATAAATGTCTTGGAAAGATCAGGAATTCAAGGCCCATACCTAAACATGATAAAAGCAATCTACAGCAAACCAATAGCCAACATCAAAGTAAATGGTGAGAAGCTGGAAGCAATCCCACTAAAATCAGGGACTAGACAAGGCTGTCCACTCTCGCCCTACCTATTCAACATTGTACTTGAAGTCCTAGCCAGAGCAATTCGACAACAAAAGGAGATCAAGGGGATACAAATTGGAAAGGAAGAAGTCAAAATATCAGTTTTTGCAGATGATATGATAGTATATATAAGTGACCCTAAAAATTCCACCAGAGAACTCCTAAGTCTGATAAACAGCTTCAATGAAGTAGCTGGATATAAAATTAACTCAAACAAGTCAATGGCCTTTCTGTACACAAAGGATAAACAGGCTGAGAAAGAAATTAGGGAAACAACACCCTTCTCAATAGTCACAAATATATATAAAATATCTTGGCATGACTCTAACTAAGGAAGTGAAAGATCTGTATGATAAGAACTTCAAGTCTCTAAAGAAAGAAATTAAAGAAGATCTCAGAATATGGAAAGATCTCCCATGCTCATGGATTGGCAGGATCAACATTGTAAAAATGGCCATCTTGCCAAAAGCAATCTACAGATTCAATGCAATCCCCATCAAAATTCCAACTCAATTCTTCAACGAATTAGAAAGGGCAATCGGCAGATTCATCTGGAATAACAAAAAACCGAGGATAGCAAAAACTCTTCTCAAGGATAAAAGAACCTCTGGTGGAATCACCATGCTGGACCTAAAACTGTACTATAGAGCAATTGTGATCAAAACTGCATGGTACTGGTATAGTGACAGACAAGTAGACCAATGGAACAGAAGTGAAGACCCAGAGATGAATCCACACACCTATGGTCACTTGATCTTTGACAAGGGAGCTAAAACCATCCAGTGGAAAAAAGACAGCATTTTCAACAAATGGTGCTGGCACAACTGGCAGTTATCATGTAGAAGAATGCGAATTGATCCATTTCTATCTCCTTGTACTAAGGTCAAATCTAAGTGGATTAAGGAACTCCACATAAAACCAGAGACACTGAAACTTATAGAGGAGAAAGTAGGGAAAAGCCTCGAAGATATGGGTACAGGGGAAAAATTCCTGAATAGAACAGCAATGGCTTGTGCTGTAAGATCAAGAATCAATAAATGGGACCTCATAAAATTGCAAAGCTTCTGCAAAGCAAAAGACACCGTCAATAAGACAAAAAGGCCACCAACAGATTGGAAAAGGATCTTTAGCTATCCCAAATCGGATAGGGGACTAATATCCAATATATATAAAGAACTCAAGAAGGTGGATTCCAGAAAATCAATGCGTATGTATCAAAAGATGGCCTAGTCGGCCATCACTGCAAAGAGAGGCCCATTGGACTTGCAAACTTTATATGCCCCAGTACAGGGGAACGCCAGAGCCAAAAAGGGGAAGTGGGTGGGTAGGGGATTGGGGGGTGGGTATGGGGGACCTTTGGGATAGCATTGAAAATGTAAACGAGAAAAATACCTAATTAAAAAAATATATATATATGAAAAAAAGAATTCATGTCTACCAAACCAGTGCTACAGGGAACACTAGAAATGATACTTACTTGACTAAACAGGTTGTATCAATATATTTAGGACGAGACAAGTATGTGTGTGTGGGGGGGGGTGTCTGTGTGTGTCTATGTATATGTATGTGTGCGTTTAAACAAAGAAAGTAATTTGTGAATCAGAACGAAAAGAAAAACCTTCATCCTAACCTACAGAATTATTAACCAAGGAGACATTACTAGCCTAAATGTATATATACTAAACTCTGGGATACCCAATTTCATTAAAAGAATATTAAAATATATTAGTGGAAATAAAGACAGAGATCAACGCCAACTTAATGATAATAGGTGATTTCAGTATATCCCTTTCTTCAATATACTAGTCATTTGGAAAAAAGAAGCAAAGATCAGAGTTAAACTGCATCGTATTTCAAATAGACCTAATAAATACCCATAGAATATTCTAAACAAATGCCACAAACTATATACTCCACTTAGCAGCACATGAAAGCTTCTCTAAAATAGGTTGCTCACTGAAACACAAAATAATATTAAAAAATTCATAAACATTTAAGTAACTCCACATATCATCTTTTACCATAATGCAATAAGACATACACAAACAGATCTCTCATAATTGCACAAACTCAAGGACATTAAATACCATATTAATGAGTGATAAATGCATCACGATGAAATCAACATTTTTTTAAATTCCAGTAACTAAATGAATGTGGAGACATACTATAGCAAAGCCTCCAGGCAGCATTAAAAACGGTCCAAAAAGTAAATTTATAGTTCTATGTTCCTATACTAAAAGTCAGAAAGAGCATAAATAAAGGACTTGGTGATATAACTCAATAATTTGGGACAAAGTCAACCCAAAGCCCAGAAGAAGGTGAGAAATAATAATAATCACATTTAATTAATAAAACAGAGTAATTAATAAAACAGAGAAAACAGGATAATGAATGAACAAATAAAATACCTAGTTGTTTGAGAACTTAGGTTCAGAACATTCTACTCCATGAGATTGGAGTTGAGTTGATTACAGATGATTTGATATTATATGTAAGAGGTCTCAAATTTTCCAAATTAAAACTTCTAGAAATTGCAGATAATTTCAGCAATGTAGCATGGTCCACAATCAGCTTTAAATAATATGGGCATCTAGTTTTCCAAGCACTGTTTTAAAAAGATTTTTTCCTTTCCTTTTCTTTTTTTTTTCTTTTCCTTTCTTTTATTTTCAATCTTAATTTTTGGAACCTTTGTCAGATATTAAGTGTCTGAAGATAAATATATTAATGTTTAGGTGTTTTGTTTTGTTCCACTGATTTCCATGTCTGTTTTGTTCCAATTATATTATTTTATTACTATGGCACTCTAATACATCCTGAGATCTAGAATGATAATCCCGCCAGTATTGTAATTTTTGCTCAGGTGGTTTTGGATACTGGATTTTTGTAGTTTCACATGAATTTCAGGATAAGATTTTCTATGTCTTTGAAAAAATAGTGATTCATGATTCCATTGAATATCTATACATGTATCATACAAATGTGCATATATAGAGATAACTTGACTTAAATACTTATGTTCACAATATAAATTCTACTAATCCATGAAACCAGGTTCTCTTTCCATTTTCTAGTATCTTTATCTCTTATATTAGAA